>NW_019172976.1:0-441198 GCF_001831195.1 Colletotrichum orchidophilum | reverse complement strand
AAAAAAAAAAAAAAAAAAAAAAGAGTCACGTCATTAGGGAACATCGGGCTGAGCAGGTGTCAGTTCTGTACGCCTTCGCTTGCATGTAGGCGAGGTGGATATCCGGGGCAACATGTATACATGCAGCTGAGTGCGCATCGGTTGTCAAATGGAGACCGCAGGTGGATCGATCACCAGTTCGATAGTCCGAGGGCGTTCTTTTGCGGGAGTAAAAGCACCGGAAAATGTCAACCGGCGGAAGTGGCGTACAAGGCCATCCCAGTGGGTTGAATGACATGGGTTGCTGTTCGTAAGCGAAGACGATGGTTCGATTGTTTCACGAGATTTAAAAATTCGGTGCCCGCCAACGTACGATCCCCGGTTTGAGGGTTGCCCCATCCGCTTTTGTCGCCTCGCAAGTCCGCAGGCTGTTAAGGCTTGAGATGATACACGCACTCGCTTTTCAGCTGAGATTCGGACGATGGGATGAACTCGAGCCCTTTTTTTTTTTTTTTTTTTTTTTTTTTTTTTTTTTTTATAATTTTTTTTTTTTTTTTTTTTTTATTCTGTTCTTTGGTGGTTTTTTTTTTTTTTTTTTTTATTTGTTTTTGGTAGCATGATCAGTCTTTGTTTCCTATCGACGCGGTCCAGGATATATAGATACTATTTGTAAAGTGGCCAAATAAGCAAGGTATGTAGATCGCCCAGGGTAACTAATCCAATCGTCACATCATTGTCCATGCCCGCCGTTGAACGCCACACATTGAAAAGCAAAGAGCCGAGAAAGAAGAAAATCAAAATCCCCAAACACCAACTTCAAGATGACAACCCAGAGTCCTTGCCCCGGCTTCCAGTGCCCGTGCCCGTACCGCGGTGGACGAGTTCAGACCCATCCTCCTCGTCGTCCTCATCGTCCATTTCCAAATCGTCTTCATCGTCGCACTCTTCAACTTCACCATCCTCGAGCTCATCATCCATGAGCTGGTCAAAGTCGTCGTCGGCCTCGCTCTCACTCTCACTCTCGTCCTCCTCGAAGCCAAGCACGCCGAGGATGGGCACCTCGACCTTGCGATACTGACTCCTAATCATGTTGTCCGCCATCTCAAATAGCTTGGTGTCCTTGTCCGGTGGAACTTCCTTGTCCATGGAGAAGTGGGCCTCCTCTTGGTCAGCGAGGTCGTCGAGCCCTGGAATATGCGGTGATGACATGCTCTCGGGCATATTCATGACCCAGCGCCGGACTCCTTCGCCCTTTGTTACACGGGACCGGGTGCTCTGCGCTCTTAACCCCGTGCGGAACTGCTTCTTTTGCCTCCGGCGTCTCCGCTGGATCCGGTCGCGGATGTACCACGCCACCACCAACATGGCGGCCTGCATCATCTCTTGACACTTTTGCCTGTGCATGTTGGCCCAGGCCTGGCATCTTTGCTGCTGCGCGTTGGAGATGGCCTGGCACCGTTGCTGGTAGTAGGCGGCAATGCGTGAAACCATGGCCACATATCGGGGATCCATGGGCGGCTGGGTCGGGTCTGCACCCGCATTCGGGATCGACGTCGGCTTTGGCGGGGCCATGGACGGGTTGTTTTGTGGTGAAAGCTCCTTCTTCATCGTGACATGATCATTGGTGATGTTGGCCTCGGCGGCCTTGCGTTTCAGTTGAGCAGAAAGGGGAAGTGCGGGTTTCCGGAACGACAGGTGCTCAGGCGGAGGTGTGACGGGAGCTAAAGGGTTGAAGTTGATGGTAGGTAGATGCGCCGCCATAAAGGGTGATGTTCTGTGAGCAGCCTTGCTCTATCGTTATATATGGTGGAGGTGGTGTTATTGCGGTTGATGTCGTGAGTATCGGGGGTGTGTAAGCGGGTTCACTCTTTGCTGTCGAACGACAAAACACGTTCGAGACAGAAAAAGGAGGAAATATGTCTGATATCCAACTCGTAGACAGTCGCAGGATACGCGGTGGTAATGGAAAGAGAGGTGAGTCGGGAAGAATCAGGCAGGAGCGGTTGATGTTGGGAGCAGCGGGAGTAATAGTAGTAGTAGTAGTAGTAGTGGTGATGGTAGTAGTGTTGGCAACAGATGAGACGAATATGGGTGCGGAGTGGTTGGGATCCGCTGAAGACAGATGGACAGGCGAAGCAGACGTATCAAACCAAATGTTCGGCAGGAAAGGAGGGGTGGCTGACTGGAAAGGGGGGCACAGAAAAAGAGATATATACCTGCAAGGCGATATTTCAAATGCAAAGGGCGACATGACGGCGCATGCTGCCATGTTTGGACCAAGGGTCTGGCGATAAATTTGGAGAGTGCGCGGGAATGGGCCGAGAAGGAGTCGAAATCGGTCGATACCGAATGGCAACCGCGCCGTACTTTTGGGGCCAGGCCCGGTACGTACCCCACGTACCTCGACGCTGTAGGGCAGGCGGCCCAGGTACTTTCACCGACTTGTTGCAACTCCGCTTACAACGGCCATCCCGTGAGCTGCGGGTATCCCAAGTTTCATAGACAGCCCTCTTTTCCTAACTCCTTCCTCGATTGCGAATGGGGGGTTTCTTCCCTTACAGCTGGTCAAAGCAGCCTTAGGTAAGGGCGGTCAAACTGACCCTTCCGTCGAACCCAATGTATCCGACGGCAGGTGGTGAGGTAAGCAGCAGGTGGCATTGTGTGCTTACACGTCGCAATCCTCCGGACCCAACCTCATTACACCTCACCTTGGAAGCCGGCCTGAGTGGGTGGGCTTTCATCTAAGCATCATCCAGTCGCCTGGTTTGAGTGTCGCATGCTACGATCCGAACCATCCATTTCCCCATAATCCCATGTTGCGACGTCGTCTAGTATACCTCCACATGCACGCACATCCGACGATGCCCTCTCCAGCAGCGGATGGCAGGCCAAACACCCCAGTGCCACACTCGCACAACATCAACGCAAGATAACTTTTTTGAACTTCATCTTTTGTTCATAATGACTTTTTGCCCCTTTGCAGCCCCGCGCGGCGCGAATCGGGTCCTGGCATGAGTATTACTTTCTCGATCCATCATCAAAGCCAAAAACACAACAGCCCATGTCTTTCCATCTAAACCGGACATTCCCATGCCGCCGCGGCCATGTGCCCAGACTCAGACACCAGCATACACACACAATAGTTGTGCACCAAGGCACGCAAAGCTATCCTGAAAAGGGCAAGAATTGCAGGGTGCTGCCACACACTGGAGATAGCATGTTCTGGGATGGCGGCATGCTCTGCCGTCTGCCCATCTTTGATTGTCTCCAGCCCACCCTCGTTGTCCGCCTCCTGCAAGCAGCAAGCAGTGCTTGTATACCCAAAAGATCCAAAATGGACACGGGGATGGATCCAGCTGTCCGTTGATCCCAATGGCCGGTGAGCCATGATATGGCCATGACCGCTGCGTATGATGTGACCCCCGCCCTGTCAATCTCAATATGACGGTGTTATCATTCGACCATCGCCCGCAGAACAAGGCACTACAGCAGCAGCCTCGCCACCAACAGAGAACTCCCTCGCCTCTCAATGGATGTCTAGGCGCTGTTGGGATGTTAGGCACTGTGTTTTTCAAAGCCCAAAATTCTCGTTGGGTTTTCGTTGAACTTCCTGCCGCAGCGACGCATCCACGCTGCCGGGTCGTTCCGCAACTCGAAGCAAAACATCGCCCAAGACTACCCGAAGCTCCCATCCCGACCTCGGGCACATCTTTGCTCAGCAGCTTAAGGCTCTCTAAGGAGGAGGGTTGGGGCGAAATACAGTTGTTCTGCTCAGGGACGCACTGTATCCGCACACCGCAACCCATCTTCCTATCTCTGCCAAACTGTCATTCATGGTGAGGTGTCCTCTTGATGCCAACGGGCCTCTAAATTTGTCCCTGCTACGTGCGACCTGTCCAACAGAATGACGCTAGACGAAACAGAGTCTCGTAAGACAATGATGCAGAACAGGCAGGTAGGTACCCGTAAAGACAACCTACCAAAACGCGAGACGATACCGCAAACGCCGTCGACGATCGCCGTTGATTCTCTCCCTTCTTGGCCTTTCGTGCTTAAAGCAACTCGCGATCTTGACGGATCCCTCCCCCTCGCCGCGAATCTTGCTTACCAGGTCGACCTTATCTGCCTCGGAGGACCCCTAATTCCGACATCGTCCCCTTCTCAAGTTCTCCATTAACCCCGTTTCTTCTCCGCTTGGCGTCTCCATTCCTGTTTGGTCCTGACTCCCCGTGCTCCATCATCCGGTTGGCGAAGCTTCCGCCACGATTACGTTACCATTGCAAGAGACTTGAGTTATCCAAGATATTCGTTGGCATTCGTTGTTGCCCGCTGTCCGGTTGCCTCTGCTGTCTGGTGTAGTCAGGTCCCGTCACATCTCCGACGATACAGAGGGCCTCGCTTAATTTTTTATCGCCGACAGCCTGCATAGCACAGGAACATGTCATGCCATTTCTCCCCCGGTCCGTCCCATGCCATGCCATGCTACCTTACTTTACCTCAAGGCTCAGGGCGATGCGAACCAAACCCGGACACCTGGACCACATGCCCCACAGAACAGTTCACAGCGGCCTGCCAGTCTGCAAAGAATCCTCCCAATGGGAGCCAATCGATTCGGGCGGATTCGAGCCACCGTCCCGAAAAATCTCGCGATAATTCACGTCCGCGCTGCCGCTCGCATGATTCCCATTCAGCCCATTCTAACCCCCGGTTTATATCGTCTCCCTTACCCGAATCATTATCTCATCATTCGACTGTAACCTCCGCTTACCGTCACAACACCATTTCCCTTGCGCCTGGACACTGACTAAACTGGCCAACCAACAAGACCAAAAAAACTTGCATCGACGTCGCATCCAAACAGCTCACATTCAAGATATGCTCACATGTTACCCCGACCACTTACCACACTCGCCTGCCATGATCTGGTTACCCCATTACTGACTACTGCCCGATCTTATTCGACCGCCACACATCACCTCCGCCTGCGCCGCTGCAATGGAGTGATTTGCGGCTCCAGCTTCGGCCGAGAAGTTGGGGTTTCTGGACTGCCGGGCGGCAGGAGCTGGCACTTGTCCGTCTCTGCCAGGGGCAAGAAGACAAAGTCCACGGTGAAGCTAGACGATCTACCCCAGGGCGTTTTGCCACTAGATCCCTGTCCTGTGCAAGATGAGGGCCCAACATACCCGACCGTCGTGCTGCAAGCGCGCCGCAACATGCAAAAATTTGACAACTGCGTACTATTGACGCGAGTCGGCGGTTTCTATGAGCTGTACTTTGAGCACGCCGAGGAGTACGGGCCCCTCCTGAACCTCAAGGTTGCTCAGAAGAAGACGAGTGCCGGACCGGTTCCCATGGTAAATTAGTCTCTTCTCGTGTACCGGAAAACGTGCGCTGTTGAGTCTCGTGTTCTTTGGGTCTGATATGTGATGGTTGCTAGGCCGGCTTTCCCTTCTTCCAGCTGGATCGGTTTCTCAAGATGCTGGTCCAGGATCTCAATCGCTATGTCGCCATTGCTGAGGAGTTTCCCAATAACGCGCCGGAGAAGGTCAAGTCTGGTGGGCTGATGCATGATCGGAGAGTTGCTCGTGTTATCACGCCAGGAACCTTGATTGATGAGAACTTCATGGATCCCTACACCAATAACTTCGTGCTGGCTATCCATGCGACGGCAGCCCAGTCTGGGGGAGGGGTAGAGCAGACAGGCGCCCCAGACTCGTCCCATTCAGCCGCTGACCGGAGCGTGACTCCGGCAACTGGTGACTCTGCCGCACCACCGCTACCCCTGGGCCTCGCCTGGCTAGACCTGTCCACCGGTCAGTTTTACACGCAGGCCACCGATCTCCCGGCTCTCTCTTCGATCTTGTCGAGGATATGCCCCAAAGAAGTCGTGCTCAACAGCGAGATCCAGGCTCAGACCGACCATGGCCTGTGGCCCATCCTCAGCGAGGACCGGCATCTGGTCACTTACAGCTCCTCCGGCGAGATCAGGTGTCTTTCTGATTGGACCTCTATGCTAGAGAGCGAAATCTCTCAGGCGACGCGCGATGCCTTCACCGAGCGTGAGGTGACGGCCGGCAGCCTGCTGCTCCATTACGTCAAGGAACAGCTGCTAGGGTTGAGCATGAAGCTGCAGCCGCCCCTGCGACACGAGAACATGCAGATTATGAGCATCGACAAGAACAGCGTGCGAGCACTCGAGATTAAGCAGACGATCCAAGACGGGAGCTTTCGGGGCAGCCTCCTCCACGCCATCAGACGGACGGCCACCAAAAGTGGTGCCCGGCTCCTCAACGACTGGCTAAGCGCGCCGTCCACATCCCTCGACATCATCAAGCTCAGACAGGACCTAGTCGCCCGCTTCATCGAGGAGCCAGACTTGCGCGATGCCGTGGTCTTGCTGCTCCGCTGGAGCCATGACTCCCAGCGCCTCGTACAGAAATTCGCACTCGGCAGAGGAGACCCAGACGACCTGGTAGCCCTGGCGAACACGATCCATGCCACTGACAGTATCCATCAGCTGTTGACGGGAGCGGCCGATGAGTCCAAGTGTCTCGCACACATGACTGCCCGCATGAACCTCAAGGGGCCCCTGACCCTCGCGCGTCGCATCAAGGACGCCATCGACGAGGAGGGCATTGTACACCAGCATGAGATCGAGGCGAGTGAGGCGGGGCAGATGATGGCCCTAGCCCAAGAAATCGTCAGCACCGAAGGCACGCAGGACGACGCAGCCGTCCTCCCCAAGGGAGCCGCGAAGAGGAGGCGCCCCACATCGGTCCGGGAGGCATACGCCGATGATAACGAGACGTGGACCATGAAGCCGGAAGCCAGCGCCGTCCTCCGCCAGCTCCACGTCGACCTCGCCGCCCTCCACGCCGAGAAAGAAACCCTCGCCGAGACGCTCCGCGACCGCCACAGCGTCGCGTCCCTGACCCTCCGCTGGTCCCCAGCCCTCGGCCACTTCTGCCACATCAAGGGCAAAGACGCCCGCGCCGTCTACTCCAACATCAGGGCCTTGAGCTCCAGTAAGTCGACGAGCTCTTTCCACGACCCAGAGTGGACGCGCCTCGGCCAACAGCTCGAGCACGCCCGGCACAGCATCCGCACTGAAGAGCAGCGCGTCTTCCACACCCTCCGCGCCGCTGTTGTGCTGAACCTTGTCAAGCTGCGCCGCAACGCTGCCGTCCTCGACGACCTTGACATTACCACGTCCTTTGCGAAGCTCGCTGTCGAGCAGGGCCTCATCCGGCCCATTGTCAATAACTCGACGGGCCACACCATTATCGGTGGCCGCCATCCTACCGTCGAGGGCGGATTACACGAACAGGGGCGTAGCTTTATCCGCAACGACTGCCTAGTTGGCGGCTCAGGCTCGCCGGAGGCAAAGCTTTGGCTCATCACGGGGCCCAACATGGCGGGCAAGAGCACCTTCCTCCGCCAGAACGCGCTCATCACGATCCTCGCGCAGATCGGCTGCTACGTGCCGGCCGACTACGCCGAGCTGGGCGTCGTCGACGCCCTCTTCAGCCGCGTCGGGTCCGCGGATAATCTGTACCGCGACCAGAGCACCTTTATGGTGGAGATGATGGAGACGGCGCACATCTTGCGCAACGCGACGCCGCGGTCCTTTGTCATTATGGACGAGATCGGCCGGGGTACGACGCCCGAGGACGGCACGGCTGTCGCGTACGCCTGTCTGCATCATTTGGTCACCATCAACCAGTGCCGCACGCTGTTTGCCACGCATTTCCACCGCGTTGCTGACTTGGCGGTCCAGGATGGGTTGAGCGGCGAGGGCGAGAAGGGGTGGGTGGAGATGTACTGCACAGATGTGGACGAGGACGAGGATGGCGGATTCGTCTACGTTCATAAACTGCGCAAAGGCATCAACAGGCAGAGTCATGCACTCAAGGTGGCAAAGTTGGCAAACCTGCCAGGGCCAGCAGTGAGCATCGCGAAAAGGATTCTTGGTATTGAAAAGGCTTAGACTAGGGGGTTGATATCACGTTTGGCATGTGGAGAGATGGAAGGAATCACTGTACGATACGGGTCGTGTGTTCAAACCTGTACACTTTTTTATGTTAGCCATGTTACCCAAGTGGAACTGAGGCTGCGAAAAAAAAAATTGGATAGAAATTGCTCTCTCATACGGAAATTGTGTGTGACATCAAGTAGATCAGGGTTAAAAAGCTCTTGAACATTTAAATAATCATAGGAAGCGGAGGGGGAAGTGAAGAAGAAAGAAAAGTACTAACCTTTGAAACATTGGGAGAGTGAATGCTCACGAGCATAGTCACATCACCGAGTAGTCAAGAGCGACTTTTTTTTTTGCCGTCAAATGCGATGTGCTTAATTGATCGGCAACCCATCTATACAGCGTTCAAGATCCACGTGTCTTCGTAAACCCGTTCGTAGCTCAGATAGTAGCCGTGACATCACCGATTTCCCGTCATTTTTAGTCGCTAGTAACGATGTTAGCAATGGCAAGAAACGTAGGGGTAACAGGTGAACGTACAAGAGACCGCCGAAGCCGCCATCCTCATCAGACTCCTCCTCCTTCTCCTCCTCCTTCTCCTCAGCCTTGGTCTCGGCAGCGCCGCCGGAGGCAGCACCGGCAGCGGGAGCGGCAGCGGCGTAGGCATCGGGGTTGGCGATGCGGTCCTTGAGCTCGTCGATCTCGGGCCAGGAGTAGTCGGTCTCGATGGCGACAGCGAGGACCTTCTTGTATCCGTTGTAGAAGGAGTGGATGACGGAAGGAAGGGTGGGGAAGTTGATAGCCAGGGACACGGCGGCGATGGTCGTGACGGCGCTGGAGAAGGCCTTGAGGAGCTGGTCCTCGGAGATGTCGAGGACATCAGCGGGGAAGCAGTTGCCCTGGTCGTAGACCTGAGCGATACCCATGCCGTAGGTGAAGGGCGAGATGTTCAGCATGTTGAGGAGGGTGGCCTCGGAGGGGCCGACCTTGGTGTTGGCCTCGACGAGCTTAAGATCCGACACAATTTCAATGGTACCACGGGCAATCTTCGTAGGGACACCGAGAGCCTGGAAGAAAGAGGTCTTACCGGGCTCCATGCCGGTGTTGCCGGCGGGAACCCAGACATCGGCAGGGGCGAGAGCACCGGCACGGGCAGGGGCGGCGACCTTGTTGGCGAGGATCTTGTCACGGACGTCCTTGAGCTCGCCGTTGGTGAAGACGAAACCGACGTTACCCTTGACGAAGGGAAGGAGACGCTCGTACTCGGGGGAGTCGGGGATGAAGGTCTTGAGGGCACGGCGAACCTAGATTTCAAGGCTGGTTAGCAGACAGGTCTTTCCGAGGCACGACGCGCCAGCGAGAAGAGTTCTTCCAGGCACAATTGAGCTTCGCATGAATACATACCATGGTGTTCTTTCCCATCAGGACGACACCCTCACCACGGAGGGACTGTCTGATCTCGTGCATCTGCTGAGAGCTGACATTGTCGACGGTGACGATGAAGATGGACTTGTACTCCTCGAGCAAGCCCTTGAGCTTGTCGAAGTAGCCGGCCTTGTTCGCAGATTTGCCCCCCATATCTTCTTATTTACGAAGGCAGGTTGTTTAAGGGCAAATGAATTTGTTGGGGAGTTGGTTGGTGGATGGGAGTTGGGTATCAAAAAGTTGACGTGTTGTGAAAGACAAAAAGGAGGCTGTCCCCGGAATTTGCGCTTTTTGCTTCACCCAAACGAAATTTCGGTGTGTGTTGCGGCCGGGCGCCGCTGCCCCCATCAGGGCAACCGAATGGGTCTAGTCCCAAAGAAGGCCAAGCGCGGGGCATCTTGCAGGGGTTTCGTGGCCCAAGCTTGGAAGGAAAAGATGCATGCCGCTTTGTACCGCTTTTTTTTCTCAGACATCCGGTGGTGGGGCATTCATTTGCTTAGATGCGATGAGTCTGAAGTGAAAGTTCTACGTATCTTGCAGTCCCAGCTTCAAGTCATACCAAATGAGCGCGAACAGCACTGAATAACTCACACTATCACGATGAAGGTTCCATACAACTGCTTAGAACCCGCGGGTAACGTGGTCTTCGCCGCCAGGGGTGGAAAGATTCGCTCATTCAGTCTCGAAGATGGCGCTCACATCTCAACATGGGAGCATCCTGACGTCGAAAAGGCTGCTGCCGCTGCTGCATCGGCTGCTGCTGCCAAAGTTGGTATTGAGGTGAGCTCTGGTGTTCCTACACCTTCGACTCCAGCCAACGACGAGGATGGGCCTCCTCCCAAACGTCAAAGGGTCGAGAGCGCCGAGGAGGATAAGACGGAGGCCGTGGAGGAAGCCAAGGATGCCGATGCCATGGTTATCGACAGTGAACCTCAGAAGATTGGATATCAGAAAAGAGATAGGAGAAAGGGAAACAAGCAGACGAGGCGGAATAACCGGGACGGCCAGCAAAACAACCGCGGCACGGCGTTTGCGAGAGTCCCAGAATACCCCGTCATCACCATCATGACGACCACCAGCAACGGAAGTCACTTATTGGCCATCTCGGGTCACGACAAGTCTCTCTGGGTCTTTGAGCACGATGGCAAAGGAAACCTGACGGAGTTGAGCCAGAGGTACGTTGCCCGACTTACACCGTCATATACATTAGCCTTAACACATCTCAAAAGACAAATGCCTAAACGCCCCTGCTCCGTTCTCATCTGCCCAGACAACGAAACCGTCTTGAGCGCAGACAAGTTCGGCGATGTCTATTCCCTACCACTGATCCCATCGGAAACCTCAGAATCCTCCGACGCTGCGGCCCAGCCCAAGGTCGCCTCCGAGGCGGCCTCCGCGGCTCCGAAACCCTTCACGCCCGAAGCGAACTCCTTCACCGTGCACTCCAAGAGCAACCTCCGCGCTCTTCAGAGTCAATTGCGCGAGCAGCAAAAGTCGAAGCGCGACGTTACCAAGGAGCAGCCAACGTTTGAGCACACACTCCAGATCGGCCACGTCTCCATGCTCACTGCTCTGACACTTGCATCCAAGGGGTCTCGCCGGTATATCATCACGGCGGACCGCGACGAGCACATCCGCGTCTCACGCTTCATGCCGCACGCTCACGTCATTGAGGGCTTCTGTCTCGGTCACGCCAACTTCATCAGTGCACTCACGCTGCCGAGTCTGGACGTCTTGGTCTCGGGAGGTGGCGACAGCGAGCTGTTCGCCTGGGACTGGGAGAATGGCAAGGTCTTGTCCAAATTCGATGTCTTGGGGCAAGTTCAGCAAACCGACAAGGACACCACCAAGGTCGCTGTCGCCCAGCTTCTCTCGGCCACTGTCACGGAGAACGGCTTGCAGGTGCCTATCGTTCTAGTAGTATGCGAGAGGTTCGTCAATTGTGTGTCTGACGGTGATTTGATCATGGCTAAATCAGTATCTAGCGTATCTGCCATTCTCGTCCTCCGCTTGGCCGAAGACAACATCCTTTCACACGTTCAAACCATCTCGCTCCCGGGAAATCCACTTTACGTGGCACCGATTGTTACCGGAAACTCGATGACAAGCATATTGGTCACAATCGACCCGGCAGAGAACGATACCGCACCTAATGGAATCGTCTCTTTCAGATGGACTGGTGCCGCCTTCTCGTCCCAAGACTTGGGAATTCAGGATGCAGGCGTGAGTGAGGGGGAATTTGACATGTCTCATGAGCAGGTGAGGAAGCTACTGTACAACACCGAAGATTTGCGCAAGCGAGGCGATGACGAGCAAGCCGATGAGGAAGAGGGCGATGAACAGGCGCAGGCAGAGGGAGAGCATGCGTCGAAAGAGCCGATGCAAGAAGATGCGTCATAATCCAAGTCGCGAGCACTGTATTTATGGTGGGGAAAAACTTCAGGCACGTTTATCATCAATTCGATTCAACGGATTATCCTCTCTATGACCGTGAACGCCTTCCTGCCAAGTCTCGAATGTCCTTCGAGCAAAAGAAGCCAAGTGATGTTTTGAGAATAAGCACGCGCTGGACCAGATTTCCCTGTTACTGTGTGCTGGTCCATTTGAATCCAGCTTCCACTCTCGACGAACCCGACACGGGCGTCTAGACGAGACGTCGTGGCTGGTCGATTCCCGCCATCTGAGAACGGTCTCCCAACGGTGACCCCCTTTACCGTTTCCATGCAACCGTGTCCATCCATTCGTGACTGGGAAAATATGCAATTTCGTTCTGTCGAACGAGTTTGTGAAAAGAAGTCTCGCCCGCGTCCTCTTCCGCCACCACGCCGAAGATGCTCGTAATATCAAATATCATCGGAATATGATGTCATTACTGAGAAGCGCACTGCACGCGCTCGGCACCGGGGTGACCGTCCTCGTCGTCCTCGTCCATACCGCCAGCACCTCCGAAGACTCTAGCCTGGGAGGAGTTGTCCAGGTCCTCAAGGTCGGCAGGCTCGGTCATAGCCTCAGGGGGGGGAACAGTTTGCAGCGAAGGAGCAGGAAGCAGCTTCTGAAGGGCTTCAAAGGCCGCGGGGTCCTCGGTCCAGCCCTTCTCGGGGAACTTGACGTTGAACTGGATGTAAAGATTGCCGAAGTCGTGGTGTCTGGGAGAAGGCATACCCTGGCCGCGAACCATCTTGACAGCGTCTGCGATGTGTTAGCAGGTATTAACATCAAGGAAGCGAAGGAGGGTTTGACATACCAGGTGCAATGGCTTCACCGGGAAGGATCTCGATGCTGAGCCACCTGTCGTCGAGGTGCTCAACGTAGATAGTTCCACCAGCCAGTGCAGTCACCAGCTCAATCTCGCACTGGTACAAAAGGTCATCCTCCTTGCGGGTAAAGCGGTTGTGGGGCTTCTGCTCGATCTCGAAAACGACGTCACCAGCCTGGATGCCAGGAGCTTGGTCACCCTCACCACGGAACTCAACCTTGGTGCCGCTTCTGACACCACGGTCGACGTGAACGTGGAGGACCTTGCGGTCGACAATGGTCTTCTTTCCGTTGCACTGTTTGCATCGATCCTTATCCTTGATCGTCTCGCCCTCTCCGTTGCAGTCAGGGCAGACAGTTTGGAAACGCTGGATCATGGGACCCATTTGTCTCATCATGGTCTTCATACCGTGACCATCACAGCCAGCGCAGCGCTTGACAGCGCCCTCCTTTCCGCCACGACCTTCGCACTTGGAGCAGATGACGGACCGCTGGAGAGCCAGCTTAGAGATCTTTCCGCGGTAGACATCCTCGAGGGAGACCTTGTGGGTGTGGTGAATCGTGCGAGCCTTGGGAGGACCGCGGTTGGGCATGCCGCCGCCGCCGAACATGCCTCCAAGGCCGCCGCCAAAGCCACCACCGGAGCCGAAGAACTGAGCAAACAGATCCTCGGCAGCCATGCCACCACCGCCGCCTGCACCACCTTCGAGACCAGCCTCGCCATATTGGTCGTAGACAGTGCGCTTTTGGGAATCGGAAAGAATTTCGTAGGCGTGGGAAATCTCCTTGAACTTCTCCTCAGCATCGGGGTTGTGGGCGTTCTTGTCTATGGAGATCTTGTTAGCAAGTCCGTGGCGACGCGGCGAATCCGTTGGTGCCTACCAGGGTGGTACTTCAGGGCATTTGTCTTGTACGCCTTCTTCAGCTCCTGTTCGGTCGCCGTTGGCGCAACCTATTCCGATATTAATATTCTGTCCCAGCCATTTCGGGAGCTTCCTTGTCCAACGTACGCCCAGGGTTTCATAGAGCTTCGTTTCCTTGACCATCGTGCTGGTAGGTACCGTAATCCTTATCTGAGGATTGGCGATAAACGGTAGTTCTGGGTAGGAATCTATGGAGGGGCCTGAGTGACCACAGTCAGATGAATGAATCAAAAATGGTTCTAGGGTTGAGGAGCCTCGTCTCGTAAATCTCCGTTTCGAAGTGAGGGAAACGGAGGAGAAGAGCGAGAAAGAGATTGTTTTTGGCGGCTTCAAGACAGAGCCGATCCAACAGAGAGAAAGAGGGAAAGGCGGAAGTAAATTGGCGGGTGCAAGAACAACTCTGATTCGCTTTGCGCTGCAGGAAACACCGACAAGTACTCACAGTTGAAAGAAGCCGACAATGACGAGTGCGCAACTGGGTATCTGATGTAAACTAGAAAGAGGGAGGTAGTTGCGGGGGGAAGTAGAAAAAAATTGAGAGGAGATCTGTAGCCGGGCTGGCGAGGAAGTTATTGATGGGTGAGGTTCCTGGTGGGGAGGAGTACGGTGGAAATGTACCTTGGCTGAATGGACCGGAGTGCGCTAGTGACGGGACACTGGGACATTGGGACACTGGGTTTTTCACAATAAAGGGAGAAGCAGGCTGCAAAGGCGGGTCGCCTTGCGCATGTCCCGCGCCAAAATGGCCCCAAATTGAAATCGATGGAAGAACATGGAATTCTTTCCAGCCACTGTGGCGGTGCTGATGATGCAATACTTGCAGCGACTGTCCATACCCGGTCCGAGGGATCCTTCCTAGAGGACCAGTAGGACCCTGATCGCCCCAGAAATACTCTTTGTCCGCCTTCCAGGGTTCTCTGATACCAGTGCGCCTTCCCTCAGCCTGATTTCCCTCCCCCAACCCGCCTCGAAGCCTATTCTTATCCCATGCATCCCATATACGGCGCAAGTAGCCCATTAACAATTTCCGACAATTCGGTCCCCACCACCTGGGGTGGAAGGGGGGGTCTTAGCTAAGCGGGGCCTGGAGGTGGATTTCTCATCCGTCATCGTCGTACAGCGGTCCTGTTTACAACGGATTTAAGCCGTCGTCGGCGATTGCCTGTCAACTGATTGGTTTGGCCTCCAGCAAACATACAGGCTCGCTTACATCAGTCACCAGCTGAGTGCGAGACAACGTGACAACCTACTCAGCGTACTTTCACACACGCGTTGCGAGGCCGGAACTTTGTCCATCAAACGAATACGCGCGGTTTCGAGCATTCATGTTTCAACAGCTCGTCAGATGCCTGGAGACGCTATCTTAAATTGCAAGTCTCTTACCACTGCCGAAAACCCCCACGACATCGGGCCATCCGCACAGGCCTACCCTCCTATTCTACGTTATGCAGAGTCGCTCGCTATCGTCAGAGATCGTCTCATCTAGGTTGTTAAATGATTCTGTGAATCCCCAACCTCCAGAACGTTGAACCGGTTGGAGATGTGTTCAGAGATTTGTTGGCGTGAACCTCCATTCTTCTCCTCCTGCAGATGTCCGTGTTTTCGTGACTATGGATAGTCAATGCGTATCTTGCCGTGCTTGGACAGTGTCGTCCTGGGAACGGCATGCTGATTACCCCCGACACAAGGAAACTTTACACTGGACGTGCCCACCAAGAAGGGATATGAACACCAAAACTGAAATGCGGATTTTCAATCTTAGAAATTCATTCGTTGCTCGTTGCTGGAACCCGACTGGCCTCACTGACGTCAATACTTGCTGACCCTCGTATCTACCAACCCTCATGGTTTAGATGCTTGGCGAAGGCATCCCAGAACCATCGCTATCAACCTAGCTAGGTGATCGAATGGGTCACATCGAGTTCCTTCCTCTGTATTAGATAACAATGCCTGATAGAAAGATCGCATGGTTCCTCAGTGTGTTGTTCTCCTCCGCAAAGCTTGATATGCTCAGTCAGTCCGGGCCAGCCGAGAATGTGGGCTGTAAGGGTCATTGGAAAGAATTATCAATGATTGTAACATGTTCAGCAGCACCACGAGAGAACGTTTTAGGTTGTCTGGAATTGACGTTAGCCTACATCACCGTGAGACGTGTGTAAAGGGTGACAGAAAACGTTAAGAAGTACGACCAAGACCATAGTAAGGTAAAGCACCACAGTGGCCAACCAGCATGATGACCAGTAACGCTTGAAGTGCGTATGATAGGTCAATCTATGTGCAAACGTGTGGTTGCGACGCCTGAAGCTGGCGGGGGGATATGAGCATCTCCGTCGCCCGGATCTCAGACCTAAATCGTCCAATCAGACATAAATGATGTTGAATGCCACCGATATCAGTATTAGGTACGAAGCACAATGGACACCCCGCCCGCGCGCGGGCCATAAACCGGGGTCAATGCCGGCCCTCAAGCAACGAAAATGCTATTACCAGGTTTTGTAGATGACATTGCTGGTTTGCCCCAAAACAGCAAAGACAAAGACTGCCTGCTCGAGCCAGCAAGTGAAACAATATGTACCTGGGTCGACGGTGTCTGTATTGTTCGATCTCTTATCTCTTATCAGGGACAGCATAAATCTTGCATTGAGTGTAGGGAGTTTCGCCTCTATTATGGGACAATCCATTAGGCTAGTTGCCAGTACTGCTAATCCCCTCGGAGAAGCATCATCTCAGCCCGCGTGTAGGTGACGGCATTGGCCCGTTTGGGCATGCAGCCTTGAGCCGCCTCAAGTCTAGCCTCCGGTGTGGCACGACGTGAGGTTACTTATTCTGCTCTCTTGGTGAATTTCAGCAATCCTCTTTGCCCTCCTCTCTTTCATTTGAGAGACCCGGTTGAGTTTCTGCTATTTTTACGTAGTGAGGATTCCAACCTGCTGGGGCATCATCCCGTATTTTCTTAACAACATGGATACAACCGTTGACTTCAGTCCCTACCGCGCCGATGGCAAGCTTGTGCGTCAGTGCCGCTATCAGAGGTTTATGCAGATTGTGCTAAGCATCTTTACCAGTACGGCTTTGTCTGTGTCGTCACAGGCGCTGCTCAACCTGTTGGACGGGCGATCATCGAGGAGCTGGCAGGTACAGGTCTATTCGTTACCTCGGGGAGGCATCGCTAACACGTAGACAGCACATGGTGCCGCTTCCATATATGGTAAGAAGAGAGATATAATCTTATGAAACAATGACAGACAATAACAGACAATGATTGATACTGTCTAGCATGTGACAAGACGGCCAGCGACGAAACGTTCAAGTCTCTCGTCGCCAAGGTGCACCAGGATTACCCCAACTCCAAGATTATTCCATACCCGTTCAACGTTGGCAAAGAAGAAGAGACTCTTGTTCTAATTGACGAGCTGCTCAACGCCTTTGGACGTCTGGACATCTGGGTGTCATCGGCCGGCCTGCTGGGTCCCCCGTCCATCAACGAAACGACACCGGCCGACCTCCAGCGATGCTTCGAGGCGCATTCCATGGCGCCCTTCTTCGCGCTCAAGTATGCGCCTCCGGCCATGGCCAAACTGACGGAGAAGCAGTCTTACCCGAACGCAGCGCCCAAGAGCCAGAAATACGGCAGCATCATTGTCATCAGCAGCGTGGCATCGACGTACGGCGGGTGCTGGGGACCTTGCTACACAATGGCGGCCCACGCTGCGCTCGGTGTCGTGAAGGCTGGTGTTGCGGTGCTCAAGGGCTCAGGTGTGAGGATTAACTGCATTTCTCCGGGCCAGATAGATATTGGTCTGGATCTGAACGGGGTGAGGACGCTTTCGCCAAGTTGAGCATACGGGACTGATCAAGTCTTCAGGTCGACATGAAAGGGATGAACTCCCAGTTCCCGCCTGCGATCCTGCAAGGCAAGGAGGTAAGTTTGAGATAGGAGAGGAACGAAAAAAAGTACACGGTGAGCCTATCAACTGACACTCGTTGTCGAAGGCATCCGAGGCAAGCGTGGGCCTCGAGCGACCAGGCAGTCCCCAAGAGGTAGCTCGAGTAGCCGGGTTCCTAGCTTCGGGGTTCAGCTCCTATATCACTGGAGCAAACTTGGTGGTCGACGGGGGCTCTTCGTGAGTGTATCCTATCAAGGCGCATCCCGTGAACTCATAACCAAGGCGTTAGCTCACTGGTATGGATTATTTAGTGCCATGAACCCGCTTACGATACCCCTCGGCAAGGCATAAGTCGGCGTTGAGGTAGGTTTTCAGATAGGAATGGACTGCGGGGTATTCCAATGGTTGCAGGACGTCGAGAGGAACGACTGGTCATACGGGGAATGTCCGTCCAATCCGGGCCTTGAATGTCATGAATGTAAGCAGCACAACTAGGCAGTAAGGTTGGAGGCGGAAACGGACGTATGCTATGGCTGGAGAGAAAGAATCATGGCAATTGCGGGTTTTCGGTGCCAATATTGATAGCAAAAACATTACTTTGAGGAGACGCAAACGGAAGTCGGAGACGGCCGGGAATCGCTATTGACACCCGGACCCCCCACAAATGGAGCATGCCAGTGGCACTCACAGAGACCGTTCCCACCACAGAAACCGCCGAGAAAAAACCAACAGCAACAGTCCGTGGGCCTGTCATCCAGCTACACGCATTGACTGCTTCCCATCTTAGATTCGTCTCACACATCACCCCCGATTTCTCATCTCACAACCTCATCTTTTCACGCCCTCCTCTACACCTTTTTCCTCACTCACCCTCAAGATGGGCTTTACACCCGAGATTTTCGACATTGCCATTGAGTCTCAGGCGACCGAGACGGCCAAGAAGTACGGACTTACCCCAGCCGAGGTAACTGAGCTTCACCAAAGGGCAACGGCAGCGAAGGCCACGGCATACTGCCCTTACAGCCAATTCCGTGTGGGATCGACACTTTTGTCCAAAGATGGCCAGTTTACTTCTGGAGCCAATGTCGAGAATGCTTCTTATCCTGTTGGCACATGTGCCGAACGAGTAGCGTTTGGCAAGGCCATCACCGAGGGCATCCGGGGATTCAAGGCCGTCGCCGTAGCCACCGACATCGAGGCTCCGTGTAGCCCATGTGGCATGTGCCGACAGTTGTAGGTCAACCTCCGAGATACCCCAGTTCTCGTTACGCAACCTTCATCTGGATGTCATGAGCCGTCGAGACAGCCATTTACTGACACTTTTCACTAGCATCCGTGAGTTCGTGGATCTGGAGACGCCTATTCTCATGTTCAACAAGGACGGAAAATACGTCGTGATGAGATTGGAAGCAGTAAGTTCACGAAACTTACCCGTTGGATAAAACCTTGAGCTGATTATCGTAAACAGCTTCTCCCGTTGTCATTTGGCCCCGAGTACCTCCCGCCCCCAGATGTTTTGGAGAAGGCCCGAGCCGGCCGAGTCTAGGCAATCAAACGTTTCGTCCTCCTGTTGGACGATTAGCTACCTACCGGCTTATGTGTTCGGCAGCGCAAAGAGTGAAGAGAGGACTCTGTGCAGTGGTAACAGGATGCTTGCTACGCTCTCTTGTGGTACAGTGTAATGAATACCAAACGATGGGCGCAAACTTTGGTCGGGGGTGACTTGGCGTTGATACCGGAAAGGCAGGCTAAACCGGGTTCATTTGATTGCGATGATGAGGAGTGAATGCTCATGTCGTCTTGAGGCGAAGTGGATTGACAGTCGGTTGACATTCTACGCATATGTCGGGACATTGCATAGGTTTGAGAGCAATGAGCTTTAATCTTACCTTTTAAAATTTGGATCAGATCTACCATGCATGATTTGTATTCGGCCCTTCATGATGAATGTGATGGGTGAACGCTCCAATTACAACACCCAAGTTTCAGCCTGCCCGAGTCTCATTCCATGAGAAAGCAGTCCCCAGCTCACCCACATAGCTTGACGAGAGTCTACGTAAAGGGGCCATTGACCCCATGACGTTTCTTCCATCAGTAACATATAGGCTCTTCGTTATTACAAAGTTGGTTTCATGGTTCCCTTCTTCAAAGTATTTTTGGGTGGAACAGAAACCCGTTCGTTGAATATTCCGGGATCAAACACCGCGGACGAGTAACTTTGTGTGGAGAGGCTCAGAGCAAGATGAGAAGCCGGGATAAAGCTTACTGACTTTTCCACAGCTAAATCAGGATCTCTGGCAAGCGTGGCGTTTCCTATGATATGATCATATCAAGACGTTGACTGTATGCTGTCCAACCTTCGGCGGCATCATGGAGTGAATGATACGCAACGCCCAGCTACTGCCTTCGACCAAGTCAAAGAGCCATATTCTTCCCCTTGGGCTCGAAAACCCTTTGAGATGTTAAAAATGTAAGATAGATTGTTAAAGCTGTGGCTGAAAGATTCGAGGCAGATGTGTTTTGGTGATCAGATTCAGTACCAAACGACATTACATAGCCTTTACCACCTTTGACACTAATTTGGATTGGTCTTCGAACAATAGCCGATGATGTGCTCTGTCGTTGCAGGTCCGACTTGTCTTGCCTCGTGTTCTACTTTCTTCAAATCTGAGTGATATCAGTGTGTTACTGGCTTGCCAAGTTTCGGGCAAAAAGAGTCTGTTCTTCAATGGGCAACGGGTTTGATTCACCATTCGAGTAATTTCAAAGAACAGTGACCATTGTGTAGTCTACCGCCATGAAGTCCTTTGTTGGCGACGCCAGCTAACAGGCGGACTCGGTATTGCCCCTACGATGACCGCTTTCGCGAGGTGGCCCTTCCGTCATGCCTTTTTATAGATGCCCGCTTCTAGCATTCCCGAGCAATCATTTCAGCGGCTCTCACATATTTAGGGGTCCCTTTGACAGCTGCGGCCCAATCCAGAATCCCTGGAAGATGGATACCTCCCCCTACTGGCGAAGGACGCTCTGCCGACCTTGTACAGCGGGTTTGATTGAGTTTCGAGTTATCTGTGAGAAATACAAAGTCTAAAGACAAGGGAAAATGATTTGACCAGCTGCAGAGGGTCCCTGAACACTGACGGCTCTATGCCATAGTAAATGTGCCGAAGAGCGCTCCGCTGAAATCCCCAAGATGCCATTACCAAGGCCGAATCGCTTGAGGAGACCACGTCTTGTGACGAGCAACAGAATGTGCTGGTTCAAACTTCATATCTCAATCAAGGTCTGAAAGAAAACAAGGTCCCAACTCGTCTAAGCATTGTTGCAGATTAAACCTATTCACAACCCCGAGATGGGCGCCGCCCACGCGGCCCAATATAAGTGGCCAGAAACAGTTTTCCCATCTCACGCCCCTTGACAAGGGGTTGGTTCTTCGTTTAGTTACATACACTTAATAGTTTCAATGCAGGCTCAATCCCGCTTCCTTGCAACCCTAACGAACTGCCCAAAACGAAACGAAACAGAAAAGGGGGCCCCAGGGGTGGTCCCCGACACCTCAGACCCTCTGACAGGACGGAGAAGGGAGGAGGGAAGGCCGCCGGAAGGGCCAGGGCAAGGAGGGGAGGGGGGAATCCCTTGTAAATGAGAAGAATGAAGAAAAAAATCTCAAGGCTTGAAACCTTTCTTCCCCTCCACCAAGGTCTATCCCGTACACAACTCGAAACCCTGAGCCGTGGGACCACAAAAATGTTGTCTGCGCGCCGTTGCAGCGCACCGGTCTCTCCGAATTTTTGACGAGAAATCTCACTCACTATGTTGAAGGTACAAACGAGTACTTGAAGCGCAACATGAGGATATCGTAGATTCTCATCTCGTGGTAAGCGGCGATGAGTCTCGAATGCCTCTGCTGACGGGGTCCATCTTGGTGTGTATGGCGGGGTAAAAGCCAGTGTCCCACAAAGAAGCAAACCCCCCACCAAATATTTGACAGCACTGACATTCAGGTTTTTCTCGTTGAGGAGGGGAGGGCTGTGCTTAAGCCTGAGGACGGAAGCCAGATGACGGCTCCTGCCTCAGGCGCTAAGCACGGACCAGGTGGGGCGTCCGCTGTACCCTCCCTCTATAGAGAAACAAAAATCCCTCGACTTTCGCCTTCGGGCATTTGGTCAATTTGAAACGATACAGAGAAGATGTGAGTACACCTCCCGAGGTCCCGAGTTCGAATCACCATTCAGTCACTAACTTCCGAACAGTAGCATGGCCCCTGCACTAAGGATGACACGCTCAATCAAAGAGAAGCTACCAATTTTTTTGAGGTTTTTTTCTTTTTCCCTTTCAATGAAATTGCCTCAAATCAAGATTGAGGGATCCCATTCTTTTCTTTTTTGAAATGGCTTCTTGCAGCGCACAAACTGATTGAAACTGCCCGAGGTCTTCCTCGTGCATGAGCCCCGACTAAATCACCCGTTTGGGCTCAGAGTGGCAGGCAGCTGCCCACACCAAAGGTCAAGAAGTCGAGCTGTGGACGATACGGATGCGCCGAGCCATGGGACGTTGGGCTCCCTCTCACGCACTGGAATGCGACCGGAGACATCAAATTCACGGCCCGCCCACGTGGCGCAACCCAAACTCTTACGATGGCCTGGAGACTTGGTGGCCTAGAGTCCCACCAAGTCTCTTGATAACGGACCCCAATGTCAGTGTCTGGATGCGCTCCGGCCACTTGCAAGCCTGCATGATGGAACATCTGAGAGCAAATCTCCATGTCGTAGCAGCAATTCGCCCAGCCATTTCCGAGTATCCAGCCTTGTGCATGCTCGCCCCCGCTTCCTTCGTTGAAACCCCGGCGGTAAAGTAAGTATCTTGCGACCAGATTGTCTGTCTCGCCGTGAAAGCCTGCTGCTACACGACCCTAAAAACATATTCATAATCACTTTCAATGAGAGACGGGGGAATTATTTTAAGAGAAGATTCATCGTGACGTGGCCCCTACGTACAGAGAGACTAGGAAACCGAAAATCAAAAACTAGGACCCTTGCCAATGATTCTTTTAGGTACCAGTCCGCCGCACCTTCATGGTATTAAGGTGCCAAAAGACTCGTGAGCCGTTCCGCATGCAAGCCAGTTTTCAATTCCACCCATGAGTCGGGGCGCGTCCAGCAATCAACCATGAAGATGGTCAGCTGGCCACGCCTTTTGACTCGCCAGGTAGCCTTCCGCGATCTATCAACAAACAAGTCCTGATGAATTTCGAGTAAAATCCACCCTCAAGCGTCAGTGCCAGATCCGGTGCGTGATCGATCTCGGCAGACAACAGGGCCTGTTCCGTTCCAAAGAGAGAGTATGCGTGTATACGTGAATTCGTTACTTAGATGAGGTCGGCAACGTTCATGGGCATCTCCTCGATCTGGGTGCTGTAGAACTGCTCAATCTCTCTCATCATGCGGACGTCCTCGGCGGTAACGAAGTTGATGGCAACACCCTTACGTCCGAAACGACCACCACGGCCGATGCGGTGGATGTAGTTCTCGCGGTTGGCGGGAAGGTCGTAGTTGATGACCAGGGAGACCTGCTGGACATCGATACCACGAGCCAGAAGGTCAGTGGCGATCAGGACACGGGAAGATCCGGAACGGAACTCCTTCATAATCAGGTCACGCTGAGCCTGGTCCATGTCACCGTGCATGGCGGAGACGGTGAAGTCACGGGCAGTGAGCTTGTCGGTGAGCCAGTCGACCTTTCTGCGGGTGTTGCAGAAGATGACAGCCTGGGTGATGGTGACAGTCTCGTACAAGTCGGAGAGGGTGTCGAGCTTCCACTCTTCCTTCTCAACAGCAATGTAGAACTGCTTAATACCCTCAAGGGTAAGCTCGTCCTTCTTGACGAGAATGCGAACGGGGTCACGCATGAACTTGGTGGTGACCTCGAGGACGTCCTGGGGCATGGTGGCGGAGAGAAGGACGACCTGGGTACTCTGGGGAAGGAGCTGGAAGATGTCGTAGATCTGCTCGGTGAAACCGCGCTGAAAAGTCATGTTAGCATGTGATGGGAGTGAGTCTATACTCTGTAAGAACTTACAGAAAGCATCTCGTCGGCCTCGTCAAGGACGAACATCTTCATGCTGTCGGTCTTGAGGAAGCGGCGCTGAATCATGTCGTGGACACGGCCAGGGGTACCGACAACGACCTGGGGACCGTCTTGCAGGGCCTTCATGTCGTCACGGACGCTGGTGCCACCGATGCAGGCGTGGCACTCAATGTTCATGAAGTCGCCGATGGCGACGACGACCTTCTGGATCTGCTGAGCGAGCTCACGGGTGGGAGCGAGAATGAGAGCCTGGCAAGCCTTGACGTTGGTGTCGATCTTCTGGAGAACAGAGATGGAGAAGGTGGCGGTCTTGCCAGTACCGGACTGAGCCTGAGCAATGACATCGTGGCCTGGGGAAATCATGAGCAACGATCTGCGCAAAAACCAACTGATTATTCAACGTACCCTTGATAACGGGCATGATGGCACGCTGCTGGATGGCGGAGGGACGCTCGAAACCGTAGGCGTAGACACCTAGTAGAGCAACGTCAGCAATATGGTCCACAGTGAGGGCATTTCTCCACGAAAATTTTGAGCGCGGGAAAACATACCACGAAGGAGCTCCGACTTCAGGTTCATGTCATCGAAGGAGTCGACGGTCTCATCGTAGTTCGACTCGATCTGGCCTGGATAGTGAAAGTTGTTAGCGATTTGTGGTCTTTCAAAAATGCGCTAGGCGCCGGAAAGAGGGAGGAGGGGGTGAAGCGGTCGGTCGGTCGGTCGCTCGTAGGCGACCTCAACATAAAAGGATGAAGCCTTCCCCTGCCACAGCCACGGTCCCTCATATCTTGTCGCAAGCAAGACTTACCCTCAGGCACATCCTCAAGACCCTTGTCAGCCATGATTGCGGTTGGGTTGTGGAGGAAATCTAGATCACAAGCACAGCTTGGGATCTAGAAATATCGTCGCGAAGGTGGGGTTTGGCGAGGGGTTGGAAAATTCGCAAACGTCTCGTTGGAGAGTTTTGCGAAATAGGTCGACGAATCGAAGTCTAAGAATTAAAGTCTCAACTAGATCCGATACTCTTGGCGAAACGCAAGAGTAGAGCTGAATCTAGGAAAAAGGGTACGTTTGGTATGGTTGTTCGTGGGGTGATTGTGCACGTTGATTGTTCAGGGCGGGAAGTGAAGTTTTTATCAGCAGCTGCAGGAATTCTTGACCACGTAAAAAATTTCCTGGCGGCGGGCGGCCCCTCGATTTATGCGGTAAGCGAGGTGGCGCTAAACAGAACAGGCAGGATAGGTGATTAGGGCACACCCGCCGTGCCTTCCTCAGTGAATTAGCAACCACTAGCAGTGCAGCCATGGGAGACTGCTGTCAGCAGAACTCAGCGCTGGGAAGGTCAGAGATAGCAGGAACCACAGAGGCACAGCAGCCGCACTTGCCTGCTGAATTTCTTGCCTTGTCGCCCGGCCCCCCAAGGACCTGTCGTGGCGGAATGCCTGCCAAATTTTCATCTAGACATCTTCATGCATTAATTGAGTCACAAGACATGTTTATCGAAGGATGCGTCCACCATGCACTACGTACTGCCACCTACCTTACTTAGCTCATACCACCTGCACCTACGATGCCGCTATGCACAGTGACATGATTCCTTGTACAGCTTTTTCTCATCTCATTTTCACACCCTCTCCTTTGACTTCAGACTGTTCGATCCGCTTGCCTCTTTTCTCCAACGTCACCCCCGCCACGGATTTTCCTAGCCCAAAGCAGCAGACGCACATGCCAGTGTCCTTCCAATAACCCAAGGAACCTGGCAACTTTACCTAGTACCTCACATGGCGAACGATGCCTCGTCTGTGTCACACCATGGCATTGTGTCTAATGGCCGGAGCAATAGTCAAGCTGACAACACCAACATCGACGGCTATGACTCAAAGGCCATGGAAATTGCAGTCACCTCGAATGAGTCAATTCCAACTCATCCTTTGGGAGTGAAACCCCTGGGCAACCAGTATCTTTCGGACCGCCCGAACGCTAGGAAACACATCGGATACCTGAAAATTTTGCCCGATGAGGCTTTGATGCTTCTTCTGGAGTATCTCGACGAAGATCGTCTTCGAAAATTGGGCTACACTGCTAGGTTCCTCTACTCATTCTGCCGGTCGGATGACTTGTGGAAGACGCTATTCCTTGAGTAAGTCAGTTGCTTTGCTGAGTGGAGGGGAATCATGGGGTTGGGTGTCATTGGTGTTCATCGGCAAACGCTGCGGTTTACACAGTAATCCATACCCCTGTGCCCCTGGTTGGAAATGAAGACTGTTGTCGACTGGGATTCCGTTGTGACTCTTGTTCCCAATGGACCAGAGAATGATATTGTGACAATCCTACAGCATCTTGGCATGTAAGTCATTTTCTTTACTGACGGAACTTTAGATCTCACAACTCGGGCAGGTTCGACGGCGAATGGCAAGGGTCGTGGAGGGCCACCCAGCTGAAGCTCTCTGCTGAGCAACAGGCCATCATTGATTGCAGCAATGTCTTCTCTGACGTTCTACACAGGCCGTTCGTCTGCAGTCACGTAGACTTGAAGCAGTTCACTTCAAAAATACCGAATCACAACATGATTCGACGCATGGAAACACTAACTTACGAGGACTTCTCTGAAAACTGGACCGACACCCCCTTCGTTCTCACGAACTACATCCAGAAGTGGCCTGTTTGCCACGAATGGACTATCAATGCCATATGGAAACGCTACCATGATGTAGAGTTTCGTGCAGAGGCTGTTGACTGGCCCTTTTCGACCTACAACAAGTACATGAATAACAACAGCGATGAGAGCCCTCTCTATTTATTTGACAAAAAGTTCGCCGAGAAGATGGAAATCACCGTTGGGAAAGAGGAGGGGGCAGCATATTGGAAGCCGGAGTGTTTTGGTCCGGATTTGTTCGAGCTCCTGGGAAGGGAACGGCCCGCCCATCGTTGGCTGATTATCGGACCCGAACGGAGCGGATCGACCTTCCATAAAGACCCTAATGGTACGAGTGCATGGAACGCCGTGATTGAGGGTGCGAAATACTGGATCATGTTTCCACCCACCGCTACGGTCCCCGGAGTGATTGTTTCGCAGGACAGCAGCGAGGTCACCAGCCCCTTGAGCATCGCAGAATGGCTTCTCGAGTTCCATGCAGAAGCACGTCGGGTACCCGAGTGCGTCGAGGGTATCTGTCAAGAGGGGGAGATCCTGCATGTGCCTAGTGGATGGTGGCATCTAGTGGTCAATTTGGAGAGCGGCATTGCACTGACGCAGAACTTTGTGCCGAAGAACCAGCTCTCCGAGGTCGTAGGTTTCCTGAGGGACAAGCCAGACCAGGTTTCAGGATTCAAGCAGGATGTCGCTGATCCGTACGCATTATTCATTGAGAGATTACGCCAGGACCAGCCACATTTGTTGGAAGAAGCGCTTCTGATTTTGGAGAAGAAGAACATCCAGAAGAAGAGGAAGTGGGAGGAGGCAGTTGGCGGGATCCATGCAGAGACCAACGGAGGGGGCTTCAGCTTCGGATTCGGGGATGACCTGGATGATGAAGAAATCCCTTGAGCTACCTATTGTAGAAGACAGCATGGCTCACTGGAGCATGGAGTTCGCGACACCGGGAGGCATAGATAGGTCTTTCGAACACAGCACTGCCTTTGAAGACACGGCTACCTTAATGAAGGCGAAGGAGAGCCACCCCCACCCCTGATTCTTCTCCTCTCATGGCCTTGGAATCATGTCCGACACGCCTCAAAGGCAGCCCTCAGCTGAGTGAGATTCAATAACCACCTCGAACGTACACGAAAGGCAGCCAACCTCCTTGGTTGAACCCTGCACGAGCCTCAGCCTACGCGCTGAGACGGAACGCCAATGTGCTCGAGTAATATTTTGGCTGAGAATAGGACAAAGGGCGCAACATGGCCTGTGGGGGCAGAGCTGAACAAATGGTTGGCTTCAATGAGAGCACCAGATAAATGGTAAACTGTCTTTCAACATCATCCAGTGAAATGCCTCGTCGCTTGGTGTTGAGTACATGCAGAGACAGCACCTACATGCCAATGTTCCCTTCCCACTCAAAAACAAATCTGAATAGTTACTAAATTGCATTTGAAGCCTCCACATATAGCGTTCAATTCTGCTTCTCTCCCAACTTTCAAGATAAGCCTTTACTTGACATCTTGGATCTCACATCGCAAACCGGTTTGAGCTCCCGCTGAATTCCAAGCCCCGGATAAGGTACCTAAGGTTAGTTCGAAAAGTTTAGATGAAGGCGCCACTGCACTGGGTAAGGTAGGAGGGTGTGCCCAAGGTACGTACTCGACATCATTGCTTGCCCCGCCCCGTTGTGGTCGTCCATGAGGACTCCCGTCAGTGGATGGACAATTAGATGGGCTCCTTGGGGGCACGTCCCGGATATCTCAAGTGATTGGCTACTTTCTTGTACGTGCCCGGTAAGCGTGAGTCCACTGACACCGGGTCCCCAGTTCCCCGACCCCCAAGGAGCTGTTGGCCAGCTGGTGGGTGGTGCATCATCCCCCCTCCGTCACCTGGACTCACCTTACCTTAAGGTAACCTGCATCCACAGGAGCGGTGCAGCGGCGGCGGCAGCAGCAGCAGCGCAGGGAGCACGCACCCCAAGTACCCGACCGCAACTCACCTTACCTCTGCCGCCCTCAGGTGGCCCCGTCCCAGTTCCTGGTCCCCGTCCTCAGCTGAAGGGGGACGACGACGTGCACTTGGCCGACTTTCCTCCCACCATCCAAACCACCATCTCCAAATCTCCCGCTTTCCTCCCGTCGTGTCTCGCTTCTACCTTAGCCTTTCAACGGCTGGCAACAAAGGCTCTGTGGACGAGCAAGCAAAGTCCACTCAAACGGGGCAGCCCTTCTCTTTCGCGTACTTTATGCCCGTAATACCGACCGCCTCATCCAAGAAGAAGCTCGAGACGATCCCCCCTCTGCCCCTGGCTCCGAAACCATGTGACGGAACCATCGAATCCCGCCCACCAACTTCGCTCCCATCGCCATCTCGCTCACTTTACTCCGGTTCCTCTTCCACGTACACACGAGACGCTAGCGCACCCTGCTTCTAGTAACTCCGGCCTTGCTCAGGCGAATAGGACAACTCGTCCTCTTTCGATCTCGTTCCCCACGGCCATCCGCGAAGGCTGACATCCGACGTCAACTCACAACTCAGCCTTGCCTGCCACTACTGCTTTTGCACTCCCGCCGCCTGCTTTTTGTAGTAGCTCCGCTCCAAATCAAGACCGAATACCATCCATAGACGCGCCGTTACGGTCTCGGCTCCAAACCTTGCATACGCACGCAATACATACTCTTGACGCACTTTTGCTGCCTGCTTCTGCCTTCCCAGGCCCGCGTCTCGGCCTCAAACCGCGCCACCATGGTTTCCGACGAGCACTACGAAATCTGCCTCCCGATCCTCCAGGATGCCACCCTCGAGGATGAGGACAAGACGGACAAGCTAGAAGACCTTTTGCGAAATCAGACGACTCTGAATGGCTCCTCACTAGATAATGCGATCCTCGATGTATTATGGCGATATCGTGATGGAGGCGGAGTTGCGGCCTCCCCTCCTCCCATCCGCCAGACTATCTTACGGCGACCATCGCCTGCATCGTGGCGCGGCAATGCCACTCCCCTCTCTGGCTCTCCCAGACTTGGGGTTAGTCCTTTGGCCCCTCCAGGCTTTGTACCGTCCTTTACTCCCTCTTTCACGAGAACAAAATCATCTGCTGCGTCTCCCTTCTCCTCTCCGCGACCTTCCCCGAGACTCGCATTTGCGACACCCGCCATACCTAATAGCCCGAACTTGAACGCCTACGAGTTCGCGAACGACAAGTCACCTTCCCACGAAACTTTCGGCGACTATCAGACAGAGAACGTAGAGTGGCTAGTAGCCGATGATGCTATCAGCGTTACATCATCTGTCGGCACCTCGAGTGGCTTGAACGCTGCTGCCCCTGAGTTCTCCTCCATGTCGTCGCAGCAAGCTGACATGTCTCCCTATGACATGCTGCGTTCAATACTTGGTCGGACACGGACTGACGAGGAGATTGAAGCCGCCCTTGCGCTTCATGGCTATGACCTGAGTGCAACAATCGCGTCCATCATGGAAAGTCAGGCGCAAGAAAATGGGTATAGCAGCCCGCAGCCTGACGACAATAAGGTGTCACTGATAGGAAAGGCGTTGGCTGCGGAAGGTCGTCCCAGTACCCCAGCTGGACAAAGATCGGGCGTCATCTGCAAGTTCTATATGTCCACGGGACAATGCTTGAGGGCAGATTGCAGGTTCAGCCATGACTTGAGTAATCATCTGTGCAAGTAAGTATCTTCTACCCCAACTTCGAGTGCAGCTTCAGCTAACATGAATACCAAGATACTGGGTAATGGGCAATTGTCTAGCTGGGGAAACTTGCATATTCTCTCATGACCCGGCACATCTAATGAATAAGCTGGCTCTTGACGGGGCCAGTACCCCTCCAACCAAACAGGCCAACTTGTCCGATTTGAACTCGTTTCCAGCACTTCCCCCTGGTACGCCCGACCACATTAGCAGCTACAGTGGAAGCGCAAATGTGACAATCGGACTCACGCCGCCACCCGGCCTCAAGCCTTTTTACGCGGTTGACAGCCCTCGTCCTAGGTCTCGTCCAGGAAGCCGGCACCAGCAAGCGAGGGAATTGGTGGCGCCGTCGCTGGACGATGCAGACGCATTCCCTACTCTGGGCTCTGCTGCCGCGAAGCAAGGCAAGAAACACCACGGGAAAAGAGGTGGACACGGCCACAATCACAAGGAGAATTACACACCGAACTCCCTTGCTGAAATCGTCAAGATGTCGCCATCCCCAGGACCAGCTTCACTCCGCCAAGACATCAAAAAGATAGGACGAAATGGAAGCTCAACCAATATCCGAAATGGAGAAAACAGCGCGGCAGCACAGGCGATCCAGAACCCGAAACACATTCCGTGGTTAGAAACTGGCGAAAGAGCCAATAAGGCCTACCTCAAAGCCCGACAAGAAGCTATCAAGCACGGAGGTCTAAGAAACAAGTTTCTCCAGAGGTAAGAGAGCGGCATTTCCCTGATGAGAAACGCAATGGTTAATAAAAATATCAGTGCCGCTCAAGCATGGAATCGGAACGATGCAAGGGCTGCCAAAGCTCTGAGTCTGCGGGGTCAGAGTGAGAATGACCTGATGCGGAAGGCACATCGAGAAGCAGCGCGCGAGCTCTATGAGGAGCGGAACAGGGGCATTGCGAACAGTTCCGAGATATATGTCGACCTGCACGGACTCCACCCGGAGGAAGCCGTGGAATATTTGGAGCGCGTTCTGATGGAGAATGGCAAGGAGACTCGACCGATTTACGCCATTACCGGTACAGGTCACCACAGTAAGAACGGCAAGGACAAGGTTGGGAAGGCGATTCGTAACTTCTTGAACGAGTGGAGGTACGCTTACCGCGAATTCTCCGTGCCTGGAGATCGCAATAACATGGGTGGCATCTTGGGCATCGATGCTCGAAGTTACGACAAGGCGTTGGCGCGCGAGGGAATGTCGAGTGCAGACGACAGCAAAGATGAGGTTGACATCTTGAGTCAAGGTGTGGAGATTGGGGACGGCAAAGTCAGAATGCTTGTTAGGGATCCTCCGAAAGGACCTAGCGGGCGGCGATGACGACCGGCACCTAGATGGGATGAAAATGCAACAAAGTAGAAAGAGACCCGAGAGTAGAAAATGTCAACAAGACGCTCTCAGAAGCGAACTCGTCCATCAAGCTTACTGTAAGGACCTGCCGCGTATGGTGCTGCAGCGCAGTTAGCGAAGGCGAGGCAGAGCCGCGTCTAGCTACTTTGTATGGTAAGGTGAGTTGAGTTTATGCAGGGAAGGAGCACTTGGAGCATTCCAGCTGGAGTGGAGAGCGCCGGACACTTGTCAGATTTAGGCCGGGTATCGTCAATCGGTCGGCAGGCAAGCCGACCTGGACAGGATGCACAGTTGCTGCCATTTTGGGACGTGCGAGTACCTTATGCATCGAACCCCCTGTATGCCATGCAATTGAAACCATCCGCAGGAACATGAGACACTCTCTCTCATTCCGTTATCCCATGAAACTGGCTCTTTAGGTACTCCTCTGTAAACGTCGTCAGCAGTAGCAGTAGCAAGCTTCGGGTTTCCAACTCTGAGTTTCTACCCAGGAGGGTTCGTGTACTTGTTTCCTTGGTCCTTCTATACGTTTTGTTCTGGCGCAACTAAAATAAGGTAGATCCTACTATTCACAGAGCAGTTCAATGACCCTGGAGTACCCCGGTTATTTTGGCCCGGTAGCAGCCCGCCCGCATTGACGGCCCCGGCGATCCATGGAAGAGGTTAACCGCGTACCTTGCGCATGTCGCTGTGGCTTGGGGCACTTGGTCAGGTAGCTTACCTCATCGCAGTGGGTGTGAGGTCAGCTCTTTCAATATTGCGACGCATTCTCCTCTCTCACCATAATTCTCTCCTTAATTCGTTTCAATTCTATATCCCCAAGACTGCCTTTTCTTCCCCCGCGAAATGGCCCAGGAGAACATCGAGTGAACCAGTTATAGATCTGACTGCGAAGAGGCGGCCCACTCCAAACCAGCGTACCTATATCGACTGGTCGAACCCCGCGAATAGCTTCCTGTATCCGGAGCCTCCGGGCCCCAAAGCCGCCACTCTTCCCACTGCTTTTGCCGCCATTCGTTCTCTTCAGGTCTCTAACTAGGTGTCCACGATGCCAGCTGACTACGAATCCGCAGCGAGAGCACTCTCTCTCTCGCCGAACCCCCCGTCCTCCCCCTCCGAAGCCCACGCCGACGTCCGCCCGCCATGGATCCGCAACGTTGGTGGCAACTCGTCCTCCTCGAGAACAACAACCACCCGCCGCATGTCCGCGGCGCGCTTCGGCCGCGGCGGCCAGTTCGCTTCCAGGAAAACCACGGCGCTATCGGGCGTCAACCGTGTGGTGCGTTCCGCGGTTAAGGCCGGCAACCGCCTCTGGGGCATGTACCTCGGCCTCAGCCCCGTGCAGCGCGTCGCCGTCGCCGTGTTCCTCCTGGTCGTCAACGTCCTGGGATTGCTGTTCCTCATCTACTCGCACGCAATCTTCAAGTGGCTGGCGCCCGTGTCCCAAAAGTGGCGCGCGCTGCCTTTCGGATGGCTCATCATTTGGGCCTTCACCTTCATGACAGCCTTCCCGCCAATGATCGGCTATAGCACAGCCGTCTCGGTGTCCGGCTTCGTCTTCGGGTTTCCCTTGGGATACCCCATCGTCGCGACGGCCACAGTCGCGGGCAGCCTGACGGCGTTCTACACGAGCAGGGGCATCTTTAGCGGTTACGTGCACAAGCTCGTCGGACAGGATCATCGGTTCATTGCGCTGGGTCAGGTGCTGAGGAAGGATGGGATCGGGATGTTGACGGCTGTGCGTTTCTGTCCGTTGCCGTACAGCTTGTCCAATGGGTTTCTGTCCACGATCCCTTCCATCAAGCCATGGACGTTTGCCGTCTCCACCGCCCTTGCCAGGTAAGCAGCAGAGACCCACAGGCATCCTCGCCTCACTTCTAGTAGACTAACAGGGGATTTCGTCAGTCCAAAGCTTCTCGTCCACGTCTTCATCGGCAGCCGCATCGCCCTCATTGCCGAAAAGGGAGACGAGATGACGGCCGGCGGTAAGGCGATCAACTACATCTCCATGATCTTCGGGGCCACCGTCGGTCTCGTTGTCGGTTGGCTCATCTACCAACGCACCATGGCCCGCGCCGCCGAGCTGGCCCTGGAGCAGGCCGAGGCCGAGGGCGGTCTCGTACCCGGCCAGGACGCGCCCGACTATTCGGATATTGAGGCCGGGCTTGTGGACCCAGAGGATGTGGCGGCGCTAATGGACGATGATGACATTTCGCTATGGGCGCGCGAGGCCGATGAGGAAGGTGGGTATTACGATGATGATGACGAAAACGAGGGCAATGGACAGAAAGCCGGGCGTGAGGGCCCCGTGAATCCGGTTGATGACGATCATAACGGAAACGGGGGCGGTTTCAAGGATTCGGATTAGGCGTTTTCTTTGGCGGCGACCAGCAACTGAAGACTTAGAGTTGATGTGGAACTAGACACGAATTCTAGACATCAAACATGATTGAAGTATTTCAGGATAACGAACAGCGAAGCATGAAAGCTGGCAAATAAAGTTTTCTCATGATATCAATGTCTCATTTCTGGTCTTGTGTTGTATCGTTAGGACGAGTTCTGTCTGCTTGTTCTTCCTGTGTCCATTCATACCGTTTTCCCCCTTCGATACTTCCTCAATCTGTAGATGAAACTCGTGCAGTACACCGTGGGGTGAATTGAAATAATAATAAAGTCCACGAGGATGGATAAGGAAAACTAGCTACGAATCAAAGGTCACATCCCAACGCCTTCGCTTAAAATAGTCAAACGCCTGCCTTTCCCAAACCTGAGAAAAAGTCATATGTGCGAAACGAATTATGGAGAGTAATAGAGATGAGAAGACGTCAGAGGCTCAGGCCGCTATTGCCTTCCTTGGAAGTGTTGCATGAACTGGATCGCCTGCTCGATGGGGTAACCGATGAAAACTGGGCCTGTGAAAACCATCTGAGGGAAGCCGTTCGGAGCGAACTGCTTATTCGCGTCGAGCGGGGGGTTTATGAAGGTCGGTTGCTGAGGAGGCACACTGTGAGACGGCTGCGGCTTCACAGGTGTAGACGGCAGCTCAATCGGTTGAGGATCCGGTTCGGGGTGGACAAATGTTTGATCACCAGTATCCGGCGTCGGCGATGCGAAGCCCATGGCAGCAAGTTGAGCATGATCGAAGGGACATTTTCCTGCAGTCTTTTGTGGTGATGCGTCCTCGCTTGTTTCGTTTGACACAAGCTTGGGCGCTGGTGTAGGAGAGGCAGGTTGAGCCCCCTCCCGAGCGGCTGCCATCGCTGCCATTTTCGTGTGATCAAAGGGACACTTGCCAGTCTTTTGTGCTGGCGTTTCCTCGCCTTCCGAACCAGATGGCATGAAAACGGGGGCTGGAGGGGGTGAAAGAGGACGTTCTTCATCACCCAGACCCTGAGACTCATAGATTGGGACTGATATGCCCCACGGACGGCTCGGGGATTCGCCCACTCGAACCTCCTTAAGCGTTCGGTCGAAATGGTTCTGCCGAACCTCATCTGCATCCTCAGGCTCGGGTTGAGACTGCTCGGCATCTTCTGCTGTCGTGTCTGTGACCGCCTTCGCCCAGTTGTGAACCCTCTCATTCGAGGCTCGTTCGATCTCTTCCTGCTCCTGTTGCGACTCGGGCAGCATGGGCTGATGAAGCGCGCTAAGCCCCTGAATCATGTTCACCAAGTTGCCGTATTTTGCGTCCAGCTTCTTGATTTGCACCTCGTTCTTCTGGTATCTTCTCACGCAGACCTCGTGACTGCGAGGCAGTTCGTGCTTATGCGTCTCGACGTAGTGTGCAATCTCTTCCGGGGAGTGCTGGTCTAGGTAGCGAATCGGACATTTGGCGGGGGAGTCGACAGCGCCGGGGGTCGGTTGAGATGTCGATTCCTCAAACATGGCGGCACATATGGGATCTGAGGAGTGGTGAGGTGAAGGGTCCTGTGAGCCCTTGTCGACGCTCTGCACTTCACCATCGCCCTCGCCCTTGTCGACGCTCTGCACTTCACCATCGCCCTCGCCCTTCTGGGAAGAAAAGGGACATTCTAAAGGCCCCTTCTTCCCCTCGATCGTGAAGTCTTGCTCAAGCACGGTAGACATGGAGGTTCCTGTCTGTGCTTCACGAGAAGAAGTCTCTCTGCTAGAGTCGCTCGTCTTGCTCGTTTCGCCGATTGAAGTGAGCTGCTGGGCAACGCGCCGGCCGTCTCGTATGATGACAGCAATCTGATTTCGGGTATCCAGCTTATTGCGCTTCGGTAGCGGTACAGGGTTGGCGTCTTCTAGCGATGGATTCGCGAGTTCGGGTGGCAGCTGTAACTTTGCCAATACTTCGGAGATTTCGGGGGCAGCAGGGGCATGTTTGTCGGCAAGATACTGGTACTGTGAACGCCGGCCGATTAGCGAGAATTACCACCGAAGCTTGCCAAAGGACGAGGGTGCAGGGTAAATTTGCAAAATTGCAAGTCAGAAAATGGTAAAGGAATCAGTCTTCGCCCCTTGTAAAAGGAGCTCTTGATCTAGAGCTAAGATTGTTCATCATGTTGGAGGTGGTGAGGAGAGTGTCGCAAAGCAGTGGCTCTGCTGACAAACCCCTGCGCGTTTCGTTTCAACCTACCTGCTCGTGGGCGAATCTGAGCTTGTGCTCCAGGATCGTCTTCCTGTCGGTCAGGATCTGGACTTCATCGGCGAGAGCGTTGAAGGATTCAACAAGCGTCGTGGTTAGATGTATGTAATTCATCCCACTGTTGGTAGCTTCGCGCTCGGAACATGTGGGATGCGGCATGGAGTGGCGGAAAGAGAGGGTATTTGACGTTTGGGTGGATGGGGAGACTTTCCTTTGGCAGCCCATCTTGGACCAGGCGCTTCCCCAGGTTGGGACTTGGGACGTTCGCTAGAGGCGCGGCGCTCGTAGAGTCCGACACAGGTTTTGCCGAGCCGAGCACCTTCGGATTGTGCGCGGGGGTTGACGTTATTGGTGGATTGTCACCAGGAATCGGAGCTGAGCTTATGTAAGGAGTCTGGAACATTGCTACCTCTAATAAAGTGAAAGTAACGCAAGCAAAGCGAGAGAGAGAAGAGCCCAGCAACGGATGGCCCGCCCCAATGCTACCTTACCGTGTTTCTACTCCGTATTCTCCTATGATTTACGCGAATAGATCGTCCTACCCATGGATTTGAGAAAGTTCATTCGGTAAGTATAAGTAGGCGTTGTGATCACTCCCTGATTAAGGTATGTATAATACTGAGTCGACACATACAAGGTGTCACAGCATTCAAGTTCTATGCTCGAAATTTCAACAACTTCACCACTCCATTGACCAGTAAATGTGGTTTCTTGGTAGGTAAATGTAGGAAAGCTCATGATTCCTAATGTATGCATCATTCCATCACCTCGCCAAGGAGTAAATAAGTGTTCGATTGATATTCAAAGCCTTGAGGTAAGGGCCGGCTACTCCTCTCTTTACGCTCCATATATTAGATTCATATTAGACGACAGTATAGTAAGACTGGAACCTGATATTAAAGCCCGTGACAGGACACTTCTGGACGATGAGAAAACGCAACCTCTTGAAGTGGATCGAGACTTTGGAGGAGGTAGAGGGCCGGAATCCTTTTCTGTAAAGATGCTTTATATGGCGTGCAAAGTACACAGTGTTACACTGTAGTCGCCCCTGTTGCCCAACTGAGAAGGTGCGACATTTTACGGCAATTTACCTTATCTTGCGCCGCCGTCTAGGCGGGGTTCTCAAATGTCCACTAATTGAGATAATTGCGAACATCGACTTCAGTGTTCTTAAGCAAACATTCTTTCTGACTGTCACTCGCCAAGCCTTCATCTTAGCCCCGTCGGCTCAATATGGCCTCCAAAGTGGTTAGTGCGGCGAAACTTCTCAGCAAGAGGTCACATGTCATCCCAGGTAACCCAACCCCCCTTCCTCCTCCTCCCCAAATGGCCCAGGTCGTAGGACAGCACTGATTGGATTAACAGGTCAATTCCTCGTCTCTGAGCTCTTCTTTGAGGTTCCGAAGGACTACAGCAACCAAGCCTCGGGCGTTCTCCAATTGTTCGGCAGAAGTGTCACCAAGCATGAGAGACCTATAGTCCCTCCCAGCGAAAGTGAGAAGAGGCTGGCCGAACAGAAACCATGGATGGTGTTTCTGCAAGGTGGGCCGGGCTTTGGAAATCCGGAGCCTCAAGATAGTCCCATCACTCGCACTGCATTGGACAGAGGGTATCAGGTCCTGTTTCTGGACTATCGAGGAGTTGGACTCAGCTCCCCGGTCTCTGCTGCCACCCTAGCCCTCGAGGGTAACGCCCAGAAACAAGCCGACCACCTCAAGTTACTTCGCCAAGACAACATTGTCAACGATCTAGAGGCCATCAGAGCCTATCTCACCGAAGACTTTCCGGAAGAGAAGAAGAAGTGGTCCCTCTTTGGACAATCGTTCGGCGGCTTCGTGTCTCTCACCTACCTTTCAAGGTTCCCTCAAGGCCTTCGGGAAGTCTTCCTCACGGGCGGTCTTGCGCCCGTTGGCAAGTCGCCCGAGCAGGTGTATGAGGCAACTTTCAAGAAGGTCCAGGAGAGAAACCAGGCCTACTACCAAAAGTATCCCGAAGACGTCGAGGCCGTCCATCAGGTGGCTCGTTTCATCCAGGAAAAGAAAAAGGTCAACCTCCCTGGCGGCGGATATCTCACGATCCCGCGGCTTCTCACCCTTGGCCTTGCTTTTGGTGCTCATGGAGGACTCGACTCTGTGCACTCGACCATCCTCAAGCTGAAGACAGACTTGGACCAGTTTGGCTTTTTCACACGCGCGTCCCTGACGGACGTGGAAACGGCCACCTCGTTCGATAGCAACATCATCTATGCCATCTTGCACGAGGCAATCTACACCGATGGACCAGGTGTCGCTTCCAACTGGGCAGCCTACAGAGTCGGCAAGTCCTTGGAGAAGTTCTCGTGGTTGGAAAAGGAACCCACAATCTCTGAGTACACAGCTCCGCCCCTCTACTTCTCGGGCGAGATGATCTTTCCACTGCACTTCGAGACATACCCTGAGTTGATCGAACTGCGCGAAGCCGCCGAGATTCTTGCAAAGTTTGATGGATGGCCAGACCTGTATGATCAAGAGAAGCTGCGCGAGAACACAGTGCCTGTGTATGCCGCAGGCTACATCGACGACATGTATGTCGACTACGAGTTCGCCAAGGACACGGCCGCGCTCGTCAAGGCCAAGGTATACGAGACGAACCAATTGTACCACTCAGCGCTGCGCGCCAAGACGGAAGATGTGATGAGGGAGCTGTTTAAGCTTCGTGACAACCCAATCGACTAGTTTGTATACAGTTTGTTACATATATGTACGTATCCAGAACCGCCTCCTCAAATGGGTATCTTTGCAGCCGTCTTCTTCCAAAATCCACATCTTTTCTCTAGTTGTCCCAGATCAGCAGCCGCGAAGCCCGCTGGGTCAACCACCCATTCCTTGCTGTCCTTGAGGGGCGGTACACCAGCTTCCGTCGATGCCGACAGCTTGAGAGCATTGGGGTCGCCCGTCTGGAAGAAAGAGGCAAAGGCACCTGGAGTATCCATTGTTAGTAATAACTGTCATACGGTAAGCCAATATGCAATCCTGGACCACTCACCGGCGTAGCCCTGGTAGCGGGCAGGGTCCGACGTCTGCACTGCGTTGATCTGATTCCACTGCGTGATTGTTAGCCACCACTCACTACATCCTACCACTGAAACAGAGAACAAGAGCTTACCCAAACGGTATCGCTGGCATGCTTGGACGGGTTGAGCGAGTACTCGCCCAAATATCCACCCCTTGGCGCGGCGCCAGAGAACCAAAACGCTGGGCATGACAAGACAACGTCCCGGTAGATGAGACCCGCCCGCACGTAGGTCGTGTTGTACGAAATCGTCTCCGTGGTGCCAGCCGCGGGGTACAACCTCTTCACGCCCTCAATCTCCCGGTCGCCGAAGCCGGGTAGGAACCCCCTAAGCCACTTGTTAAACGAAGCCTCGCTCGAGTTGAACGGTGGGGACCCCGCATTCGCCGCGCTCGCGAGCCCGGCGGGGAGGAAGCTCTCGCCCTCATGCGTGTTGTACAGCGCGAAGGCCAGGTCCATATTCACCCTGCCGGCCGCGGCGGCTTTGGAGAGCGGTTCTTGCAGGAACTCGCCGTCGATGACGGGCGACCACGTAAAGGATGAGGTGTTTGTCACGTGCAAGTTCGAGATGGCCAGGCTGGCGTCCCGGATCGCCTGCACGTCCGCCTTCTTCAGGCAAGCCAAGCTGTCGGCGCCGGCGCACCCCGTGCGGGCGGCGAGCTCGTCGTAGAGGGCCTGCGCCTCGGGGCTGTCGTACGCGTACGTCTTGGGCCAGAACGGGCTGCTAGCCATGGCCTTGCGAAACAGGCCCTGCTTCCCGCCCCGGCCGAGGGACTGCGCCAGCACGCTGCCGCCGCCCGCCGACTGGCCCCAGATTGTCACGTCGTCCGGGTCGCCGCCGAATTGCTTCACGTACTTTTTGGTCCACTTCAGCACGGCCTCCTGGTCCAGCAGGCCGGGGTTCAGATCCGAGTTTGGGTCTGCCGCGATCTCTTTTCCGGGGAGGAGGCCAAAAGCGTTGGTACGGTAGTTTGGGTAGATGAACATCATGTCGGACGAGCTCGAGACGTTGAGGATCGGGTACGCCGAGGGCGGGATGCCGAAGTAGGCCGACCCCTGGATGAAGCCGCCGCCGTAAAAGGTAACGACAACGGGCTTCAGGGGTTGGCCCTTGATCCAGGGGCGGGAGTAGAGGCCGAGATACAGGCAGTCTTCGGAACCGTTCACCTGCAATGCGTAGTCGACCAGTCAGGCAACTTTTTTTCACCCTACCAACGACTGAGAAAAACCTACCGTCCTCTGAGGGCACATATCAAACGGCTGGCTAGAATCGTAAACGACGCCATCCACAGCCGCCGGGGGCTGCGGTCCCCGGAACCGGTTCTCTCCCACGGGAGGCGCCGCATAGGGGATCTTCTGCCAGTACGAGATGTTGTACTGGTCCGAGTTGGCGCCCTGAAAGTTCCCGTAGTCGAGCTCGGCCAGGAGATGCTGCTGCTGCGCTTGCTCTTGCAGAGCGGGGCCGGAGGTCCTGAAGGCCGCCGTCAGCGCCGTAATCACCGTTGCTACGGTCCCTGAGACGGGCGCCATCTTGCACCGATCGGAAGCCTTTGAGGGAGTTTCCGAGGGGGAGTTCGATGAGGGACTCGAGAGGCTTCAGCAGGAACGCCGGAAACGAACTGGATCGTCTGACTGACGGCGGTGGCTGGAGGATGCTGGCATATATACCGACCTAGAATCGCCCTTCGCCCCGATGGGCCGGGGGAGGAGAGGGGTTACCGGACCAATGATGTAGGTAACAATCTAATCAACCTGTCCAATTTGCACTAGTTTGTATTTCACCCTCCGCCGGCCGGGAACAGAGCCAATTCAGGGCCTCTCCCGGACGAAAGCATCGCGACGGGGGACACACAAGAACAGGAAGAATGTACAAGCTGTCACTGTTTGTCTTGTGCCTGTCGTGCGTGGGGTAGCTAGCGCCGATGGTGGGGTTCCGACTTTGAGGGGGGACAAGCTTTCCCCTCTCTTTCGCTGCCTGGAGCGGGCGGAGCACAACCTGAACCCCGGAATCAGCGATTTTTGGAAAACTGGGGGTGATTGGGGTCGTTCTGTTGGCCGGGGTGTGGGCTCGCTCGTACGCTCGGTCATTCTCCTCAATCATGCCCCGAAAGCATTCGTATGGACGGGCAGGCTCGACGATGTAATTTCTCCGCCGCAACCTTTTTGGCTTCTCGACGGATCAAATGGCATCACCACCCTTCTTGTTCTCTGAGCGACTGTTTGACTCAGCAACACCCTACCTCCACCATTCATACCTCCTACCAAGGGACACCGTCTGCAACTATTCACCAACACACCTTTACCCTGCTGCCTCGGTCTCGGCACGACGCATTCTCACAGCGCCGAAATGGGCTGCTGGCACGAAAAGAATCACATGAGCCAGCCGGAGACCTTCATTGGGTTTTGGTTCAAGCGGATAAACGGAACGCGCCTTTGTTTAATTCTGCAGTTTCTCTTTCGCTTTCATCGACCAATGGGGCAATATTCCTCAACAAAGCAACGAGGGACCCGTCGCCGTGGGACAAGGGATTCCGAAATCGGGGCTCCATTGAACAGAGTTTCGCCTTGCCCACCACCCATGCTCAGCAGCCTCCCCTTCGCTCTACAATAACATACACACACAACCAACAGTCATGTCGACGCCATTCCCGTGTCTCCATGTGACAATGCAACATCCTTCTCGCTGACGAACAAAACATCATTCATGACAGACAACTTCCAGTGCAGGATCTCTTGGTAATGCTGTATCCCATCCTGTCTACTCAAACACCGAACGGACCTGGGTGCCAATGCGGATGTGGAGGCGGAGGCGGAGGAAGCCGCATATGAGGATGCATGGGCGGCGCAGCCGGCCACATAGGCATAGCATGAGGATGCGTCGCCCGTTCCATGGACGGCAGCGCTCTACTACCCAGATCCTCCTCTCTTCGAATCGCTGTCTCGCGCAGCATAAGGGCCGCAACTTCTGGGTGCCCAATAAGGAACTCCGACGTATACTGCGGCGCTCGTTGCCAGAGTAGAGGCTGTAAGAAGCCGACGCGCGCAAATATCATCCTCAACAATGGGTCGGAGTCGGGGACACCGGCGTAGAGCTTCGAACAAAGCTGTAACACAGCTGACTGTGCTGCGTCGGGCCCGGCGGACTCGAGCATATCGATGCAGTGACGCTGAATCACGGTTTTGAAGTCGTCCATGAGGAATTTATTGGCGACGATATACACCTCCAAGCTAAGCTCGTATGTGAGCAAGAAAGTTCGCATGTCTTGGCCGCGTATGCGGTCACCGTCCGCGTACTCGTCTGTGGCAGAGGCTGGCATGCCGACTGAAGGCGTCGACTCTGGCGGTGTGAGGGCTTGCTGTCGGCTACGGCGTCGACCGTGTTGCTGCATGCCTATGGGCCTTACTGCTGGCATATGATTGATGATGTGCGGCGGGAGGTGGCCCGGCATCGGCCTTGTGCGACCGACGCCACAGTTCCAGCATGGCGGTCCGGTGGTTGTGGTGCAGCGCGGACATCTGCAATCTGGGCGGTGTGTCCCTGGTTGTTTTCGGTTCATGCGGTCCCATTGCCGCTCCCGCCGCCGCTGCCGCCGCTGCGCCCGGATTCGACTTCTGGCGCTGGCGTCGCTGGCCTCCGATGATGAGATCTCCGACTCCGACTCGCTTCGGTGGCCGGATTCTTGTGCTTTCCCCGGGTCCGATGCGTCAACATTCAGCGCTGATGCAGCTGGCCTGATAGGCACGAAGCTTCTTTGGTACAGAAAGGCAACGAGGAAGTGGAAGATGGCTGGGTCCTCTTCTGGGAAGTCCATCGATTGCGCGTCGGCTTCTCTGAAATCTCCGCAAAGAGCTTTTCGAAAATACCCCGTCGTTAGCAAGATGTTCCTGTGTACCTGGAAAATCTCTTGATTCGGCGCTCGTCCAACTCGCAAGGGAATGATGGTCGAATTGTACCGGCCATCTGCTGAACTCAGCCACAGATCTTTGCTCGGGCTAGGATCATCTTTCCGTTTCTTTTCTTCGTGCGTCTCGTCGACAACAACGATGTGGGGAAAATCGGTCGGGCCTGCTCTCATCACGTCGCCTAGAGTTCGAACGGCACCATCCGCATCAGCACTGCTCCCTCCACCGCTGCGGGCGCGATTATGAGTGGACATTTCGCAGTCGGTGTATGAAGTAGTTTCAGTCGAGATCTACAGAAATCGTTTCGAGGTTGAGTCTCACGATGTTTCCGGTGGGCTGCAGCAGGTGACCATAAGTGAAATGAACGAGTCGAGTCAAATGACCACGGGAGAACTAGGACAAGAGAAAGAGAGAAATTTGAGAGCGCATTTCGGAGACATGGAACGACCGCTTCATATAGCTTAGATTTGTACCAGACCGAGGTCAGGCAGCCACACCCACAGTTTGATGTAAAAGTCGAACAAGACGGATGAGGGTGGGTAGCTCGGTGGGCGGTGGCTGTCAGACCTTTGTTGGTCGCGAGCCTTCTGGGCGCGACCACCAACTATGGTGAGGCGCATCTCGGTCACTAGAGGCCCGCCGGACAAGACCCTTTCGGGACAAAGTCAGTTTCTTTCCTTTTCCTTTTCCCGCTTCCGCTGCTGTGTAACTCGCGCATGAACCGTTGCGTTATCGCATAGAAGAATCGATTGCATGTCAGGTGTCACCCAGAATTTGCGCCGGGTCACCATTCCTCGATCGGTCATGGCTCACTTCTCTAGCGAACATTCCCGGGAATGCCACCCACCTCGGTCTGCTCTCCATGCACTCCGTCGCCATATGTGTCTGGGTCAGTCGTGGTGTGGGTGCCTGCCTGTACCTATGCGCAGCTCCGGAACGGGACGCACGCAGTTGCTGCACCGTACTGCGGGTGCCATGTGATGAGCCCGAGTTGCGTCTGGTTGTCTTGCACCGTTGCACCTTTTTCGTGTTGGTGGCTGCCGGTCTACGGCTTTGTTCCAAAATCGCGGCTAGTCAGGCCACTGAGGAGCGACGAGAGCCCAGAGTAGCGGTGGGAGCGGACCTCCATCACACGCACTTGTCGCGTTAATATCCGGCCCTGCGAATGCGGTGGGAGGGGCTACCATCCGACGCAATGCAGGTTGGGCCTCTTCGTCACCAATTATTGGCGGATGTGCGGCGGCACGCATGCGCATCTACTGCGGGAGGTGGTAGTAAGAGCCTATGAGCACCACAGCCAACTGCCCGGGTACGATGTACCAGCTTCGCAACGGCTGTGGTGCAGCCCAGCCACGAGGGTGTTTTCGGCCGCTCGAACCGTAACCGACAACCTCCGACAAGCTGGCTATTCCTCCTCGTAGACTTCTTGTTGCATTTGAATACCTGTACGCACGCATAATCAGCTGCTGTGCCAGCCCGACTCACATTCCACCAACGGCGCCGATGTGTCTCTCGGTTTGACTTACGCCATAGTCGGTTGGCCGAGTCCGAGATGACCCTGGCCTTAGCCATGAGTTTCTCTTCGTATTTGATACTTTCCTGCTCCTTGATACGCAGTTTACTCGGTTGAGCCTATCAGATAATGAGTTTGCTGTCAATCACGAGCTCAGTCGTCTGCTTACTTACCTGCATCAGAATTGGCAGAAGCTCACTGGGATCGGCATTTGCGACAGCGGCGATGCTGCGAAACCCGTTCTCCCAAAAGACCCTACTGTTCCATAAAGTAAGACACAATTCCGACGCCTTCCCCGTCCACGCAACTCACGCTGTCCTGCTCTTCACGAAAGTAATTTGCGCCAAGGCCAATAAGTCAGCTTTCGCGCCGGCCCTCAAACGATCTGAAAAGTGATCTAGTGCAGCAGCCATAACGCTGCGCAATGCGATTAGTGACCTACTTTGTGTGTGACAAGTGGCTCAACTCACCCCCAACCCATATGCTCGCAAAATTTGATCATTCCAGCCGCAAACCCGTTGCAAGTTTGGGACAGGGTCTGAACAGCGCCGCGCGGCACATCGTACTTTCGCGCGACAGCGTGGATTGGCATTTCGTTGCACAGGTCTCGTAATTGAAAAGCCATGTAAAACCGGCGGTGTACACGAACTATCTCCTTCTCCTCGGCAGTCGTTTCTTTGAGTGAGCTACCCTGCGCCCTGGTCACGGTTAGCGACATCGGAAAAAGGGCAAGGGGAACATACAGTCGGTTGATCACAGCACGCTTTAGCCCGAGGAACCCGAGAACTCGATGGCCGCTGTCGTCAAGGTTGTACATCTCGTTCCTGAACACCTGCCAGTTGATATTGGTGCCAAAGTCTTGGATGGGTGTGAAAGTGTAAAGGATGTGCATTTCTCCATCCATGACAAATGCCTGGAGCGCGCGTTCCAGTTCCTTGTGAATAAAGACTCCATCATCGGGATCTAACGCAGAGGCTACTATGGCCCTTCCAAGTTTTGTCGGCTGGTAGTTACCACATGCATCTGTGGCCACAAAGCCCATGTTCGTCAGATTTTTTAGGCTGACCTCGACGCAGTCTTGGAGGGACTTCAAAGAGCCAGAATGGCTCAACAAAGTCCTTGTAATGTACTCATCCAGCGCATCTCTGCTTGTTGCTAATCGTATGGCAATGACCTCTAAAAGCGCCCTGGATGTTGTTAGCATGACGGAGGCCATTGTACGTCTATGCTGAATCTCTGACCTTTGAATTCGCTGCTTGTCCGTCATCAGACCGCTTGTGATCTTTGGCATCTCGGCATGCATCAAGTCGATGACCTGCTCAAGATCATCCTTTCGGCAGCAAAGGTAGGTTTCTCCGACTTCGTCTTTTCCCTTTCGGCCGGCCCGTCCACGCATCTGCCTCAGCATCGATGGCCCAACGAAATCTCTTCCCATGCGAGCATTGTGAAGGATTACTCGTCGTGCAGGTCTCAGAACTGTCAGCAAGACTACCCGCGATTATGACATATCTCTAGACGTACAAGTTTATGCCGGCTGCTAAGCTGCACGTTGCTATACACACTTTGAGTGTTCCGACATCGTAGGCATTGGCGATGATGTCCCGTTCTTCAGTGGTGAGACCAGCCTGTGACGTTTAGCTTCTCGTCCGACGACACGGCAACCACGTAAACTGACATCTGGATGTAGATGTGTTAGTTGCTAGTCTTGGAAATATTCTCTGGGTAGACCTACGGTGAAAGGCAACGCCCATTGGTACTGTCTCTTCCAGGACAGGATCGATGCCCGTCCCGAGACTACGTAGCTCGGCCATCAGCTCATTTCTCTTCTCAATTAGACCAGGATCGAGCTCGAATTGCGTCGGCATGACTTTAGCAATCCAGCGGGCATCTGCTTCACAGCCGTAGCGGCTGCTAGCGAAGACCAACGCGCCGTACCCAGCTTTAGCAGTCTCGCTGGCAAGCGAAACAACAGCATTTAACACGGGATCCTGGAATACCTTATGGCTGGAGGGCTCAATGCGTCTTATAGCTCTAGACGCCGGCTGATGAGTCAAAGCGTTGAGATTCTTTGCCGTTTTGAGCAGCTCGCTCGTCGTGGCCGCTGGGTACACGTTGCCTTCGTAAACAAGGTGTTCTTCGATTGGCACCGGACGATAGCGCGTCTCGTATGAATGAGCCCCTAGCCAGTTAGCCAAGAGACCGATATTCTACAGATGTAAGTCAGGGTATGTTCTGGACGAAGTCATGCAACGATGTCGCACCCACAGACATGGTGGCGCTCATGCCGATGATTTGCACGGGCTGAGGCAGGGTAAGCAGCTTGGTTCCCATCAACTCCATAAGATATCCGCGATGATCATCGTCAATCATATGAAGTTCATCTAAGACAACCGCCTTGAGGTGCTTGATTGTGAAATCGTCGATCGCCGTGTTGACAAGTGCGTTTGCCTACCAGGTCAGAGTCAGCCTGATCCAAGTCGTAGGCGGTGCGCCCCCACCTTCTCTATAGTACACACGGCAATTTCAAAATCGGACCAAGTGGATTTGATCTTGCTTCCCCCAAAGAAGCCAATGACTCTGATCGTGTCCTCGTCGGCTCGCCGCCTCCAGATGCGTTTTTCATCGTCAATCTCATCTTTAGGTTTCGCTACGCCCTGGACAATGTTTCGCAGCCAGCGAACCTTTTCTTGGACCAGTGCAACGTACGGCAGAACTAGAAGAGCTTTGGAGTTTTTTTCTTCGAGGACTCTTTTCAACATCAACACTGTTGTTTAGTCAGTTTGGTGTCAACAACATTGGTGGGCGAACTTGCCGTCAGCCACAAGAGACTTTCCGCCTCCGGTCGGAGCACTATAAACGAGGTTTCTTTCCCCAGCAAGCAGTCCTGGTCCCCGGAGACATGCCTTTTGCCATGGGTACATGATTTTGATACCTAGGCTGTAGAAATTGCGGACCAATGATCGAGGAAGACCGTAGAAAGGATGGGCAAGAGCAAGCAGCGGGTCCGAAGATGACGATGGCGTTGACTGGAATTCTCTTCGTTGTGTGTATTCAGATGGACCTTGAGTAGCCACCAGGCTCAAGGAGATGATCGGGCTCGCTGTGAGCTTTGGAGGGCCAAGAGGTAAACTTGACGCTCTCTGCACTAGTGAGGTGTGGCGAGGCAAACTTGTCGGCTTCGGTGCCATTGGATGCGCAGACTCTGCACGAGGTCGTTTTTGCCCAGTAATCGTTGGGATGGTGTGATAGCCTCGACCCTGCTCCTCGGCGGCCTCAACGGATGTTTTGTGCCATGTGCCGTTATTGGCGGCCATTGTGATGCAAGATATTACCAAATATCAGAATGCAATCCATGGGAATGGGGCAAATGCAAATTGGCATCAGGAAAAAGCAAAGGCGACAAAAACAAGAGCAAAGAATGAATGAGACGGGCTCCGAGGTAAGACTTGGACGTTCTCAATGGGACAGCACCACGGACAGGCAGGTATCCCCTCTTAATGATTGCAACACTTATTACTAAAAATAGGGAAAGCGCGTCCTGCAGACCGTGTCAAGGCAGCAGCAGGGATGACCCACCTCTGCTGGGCCACGCGAAATCATGTGTCGGATGGTGGTATTACCTCAGCAGTAGCGCCACGACGGGAGACGGTCGGTTTATGTGCCGCCCGAAATTTAGCCAGGAGGTGGAAGTGGAAGTCTAGCGACTGGATTAGGCCGACCATGTCGTTACCTCAGTACGTACTCTGCACCGGCCAGACCGCCCCCACTTAAGGCCGAGCCACACTTCACACACCCCGTTTGGTGGAGGATCCGTACACTCTTGCCTTGCGTGGCTGATTACTCCACGGACCTGACGTGTCATTGACCTTCATCACTGTTGCAAGATTCATGGGATCGGGGCCGACTGGGTAAAAATCGGACTAGATAACCTTGGACCGATGGGGGCTGCGGCTGCTCCAAGGAGAATTTAGATTTTGAGGGGAGACGAGGTTCGCTTGGCGCTGGGGGGGGGGGGGGGGGGGGGTGGCGGGGGGGGGGGGGCGGGGGGGAGGGGCGGGGGGGGGGGGGGAAGGGGGGGGGGGGGGGGGCGGGGTGAGGGGGGGTGGGGTGGGGGGGGGGGGGGGTGGGGGGGGGGGGGGGGGGGGGGGGGGGTGCTTGTCTAAGCTGCAAGAGAAGAGACCAGACGGATGAGATCGGGGGGGCGGAGGAAGATGTCTAGTGTAGTCGCATTCGAGAGACGGAGAGCACGAAAAGACAAAGGGCAGGACAGAATAGAACAGATATGTAACCGTGTGTCGGTGGGCAGGGGATCCGATTCTTTTTAAGAAGCACCAGAAAGATGGCCCAGCCCCAACCATCAGGAACCCGAACCGCACCGCAAGACAATTCGCGTGGGCGAAGGATGATCCAGGTTTCCAGAGCCAGCAATTACCATACGGTATTGGAAAGCATCAGGGTGGTGGTCCCCAAGGCTTGGCTTTTGGTGAGGAACCAGACCCTGTCGCAGTATGGGCAGGGATCATCAATTTGGCCCCACACATTCCTTAACGCTCCGTCATGGCCTACCACCAGAAGTGATCACGACCCCATCTTTTTCAAGTGACGAAGATGGTTAGCTAGGACAGTGTCCTTTCCACGCCTTCTTCGACGACCGACACTTCCGCTGACGTAGATGGAAGCTATTCGTCGACCAGGCGGATGCAGTGAGCCAGTATATGTTTCGTTCGACAGCTTAATGGCTGCGCCAAGGGTCGTCAGCCCAGTCAGGCATATTCTAAGGTGCCTTTGCGCTATAGACCTCACCTTGCATCTTTTCCGCACCAAGACAGAACTGAACTGTGCAGCCAGCATCAGACCTCAACTAAGCATGCCTCGTGCATGCTTGGTGTGCAGTGTTGGCCTTGGAGCAGAGATGTGCTGTGTGCAGCGTAGTTATTTCGGCTTAGGCCCTACTTCGAGATCAAATATCGACATCTCAAGCAACGGCGTCAATGACTCGGCACATGGCCGTTGGCCCGATGTGGTGGGCGATGGCCTTGTGTGCCTCGAAGTGCTGGTTGTTAACACGAATCTTAGTTACAAAATGCCGCGCTCTCCCACAAAGTTGCCCATTCCCCCTCGATGAAACGGGACGGGGTCCAAGGCAGTGCCTGGCTTAGAAGCCGGTGAATTGGGAGAGATTGGAAATGGCCGGGAATGCGCTTGTTGCTGGATAGCGATCGGCCCCCTGGCAACATATGGCATGCGGTGCACTTTTTTTTTTGTCTCCCCCCTCTTGTGCCGGACCAACCGACAAATGCGGTCAATCTCATCTGGTTTTTCTGACGTCCCCCGTCTGCTGCCGGTGCGCGCCAACGACCACTGCGCAACCGATCGCGAAAGTCACTGCTGCCAGATGGTTCCAATCGCCGCGGCAGTCGACTCGAAGCACTTCTATGGCTGTTTCAACTGTTCCATCCCCTTAGATTGCTAGATGCCCCTTCCCCGGCAAATATGCAAAGCTGCGCGCCATGCTGATGAGCAGGCGCTAGATTGACTCGTGGACGAACTGTCTGTGTTTCCCAGTACTCCGAGCAAGGTAGCTGGTTCAGTATGGGATGGGATTTCGTGGACATTGCTGAGAGCCTCAGGAGAGAGAATCTCTGCATATTCCGGTCGCTGGAGAAAGCAATCGACGGCGACCTTGGGAATACCTAGATGAATTTGGAGGGAAAGGCGCCCGCAGGAAGAAAGACGTGGCTCATTCGTGGTTCGGCTCTGGGGATGCGCAATCCAGGCTCAAATTGGCCAGCCAGCTGCTTAGACGCCTTGTGGGCGCCCACGCCCGTAGTCGATTGCACACCGTGGAGTGCGTTCTCCTCGCCACATTAGTCGTGCTCGCCGAGGCTTGCCCCCGTTTGTTTCGCGCGATGCGGTCGCTGCCGCCGATGGCTTGCGGCGCGGTCGTGGCCCAAGCTGCGCGAGGCAGCGACTTCATTCTGCGATATGCTGGACACAGTTCTGCGCAAAACTCATCCCTGACGAATCGTATGGGAGTTGGAAGGACACACCAATGGCAGTCCCTCAAGCCTCCGAGCCAGTTTCCCTTGAGGTGAGATCAGGCCTTTTCAAGTCCCTCATCTTCGTCAGGATAAGGTACGTTCAATTTGTCTTAGGTAAGGTACCTTAGATACGTACCTAGGGTAGCGTTGCAGCTTCTGACATGGGAGAAGAACGGTACGTGCCTCGTTAGTCCTCTGCCAGCGGTCCCTTGCGGCTCCACTCCGACTTCGAAGTACATTGAGGATGTATCTCTCCAATGTGCCTTATAGATAGACCTCAGCGCGCTGCGTCTCCGTGCCAGGAGGTACTGGGTCGGCCTGGCTCGTGGTTTGAACTTTGAAACACATCGTAGTATTGATTGCGCTGATGTGTCTTCAAACCGGACGGTCGTCAGAAACGTCAACGGGATATTCCAAGATTTCAAAGATTGCGGGAGCGGGAACGAGTGTGCCTCGATCTCATCTGTACCCCCGAAGTACATTGCCTGGTGGTGCGTACGCCCTGCCTCGGAAGCTGGGCGGGCAACGGTCGGCATCTGACTGTTGATGCACCTCTCCCATGCCTTGCTGTCCAAGACCACCACCCTCTCTCTACCTCGCGTTATTTGGTAGTGACGGAAAACTAGGTCAACAAGCTGAGGCAAGGAGGATGCACCGACCGATTTCAGCTGTGGTGTGCAGAAACTTTCTAGTGTTTTCAAGTTAATAGACGATGACACAAGTCCGTCCTGCAGATGTCATACCCAAGGGTAGGGCAAGCGCACAAGCTGGAGTCCGATGCAAAGCTGATCAAGGCCGCAGGGTGGTCTGCCACCATGGAACACGGTAAAAAAATCCCGTTCTCTGCGCCATGTTCAAATTGCTCACTTGCAGAATAGCATTCCGTTTGAATCGGCAGAACAGAAACTGGCAGCGACACATCATTGAGGGCGTGGGCGTGGGCGACCGGCTTGGGTCGCAAATGGAGAATGTATCCCACAAAGGCATCTCAACGTAGTCTTGACCTAGCATGGCGCTCGTCCAGTGCCAGTACTAGTAGATGAAAGATAATCCGATAATCCGGTTCAATGCCAGGTATAGCAAAACTGGTGCACGATGGAAGAATCCGCCGAGAGGTGATGTTCAGATTAAGAAAAAGGCGAGGGTGGCAGAAAAGGGTATTCGATACGGATACCGACGGGGCATTGGAAGCGGTGCCGTGATAACCTCCGGAATTTGTACCCCCCATGTCGTGCATATGACAGTGGCAGGGTTTATGTACACATTACCAAGCTCTGTGCGAGAAACAGTGGTAGGGAATGGTGAGTTGACCCTGTCGGTCAATTGTTCGAAGTCATGCTATGACCTATTGGAAAGGGAAAGAAAAATTGGATATTGGGGGTTAAAAAGAGAAACCAAGGGAAGACAGCATACGTACGAAGTTGGGTGTCATCAAAGAGGCACCATCCCATCCGGCTGATGTGCCGAGCCAGATGAGCCAAAGGTGATTATGCGGGCACAGTTTTGCGGAGAAGAAAACCCTTTGATCATTGATGATAATTACCGGTCAATATCAGCGACAAACGTAAAGAATGCCAGGAAGCAGAAACAGGGCCGACCGGACAGGCGTCTATTCAAGAAAGCGAGAGAGAAGGATGAGAAGGCAGATGGCGAGAGCAGGAGGTGCTGTTGATTTGATATTGGGGTGGGCGGCCAAGAGCCACTGAGCATCCCAGGAGGTGGGATGGAAATGGAGCCGACGCACATGGGTGATGACGGGGGTATGGACGACATCTCGTGGGCACATCCCTACGTGGTAGGGAGCCCTTCGTTTCCACAGGGTTGGACAGGCCGGGGTGCGACGAACCAAGGAAGGGAATCGAAGGAAGAAGCGGGCGAGTCGTTGAACTATGAACATCAGCAGCTGTCAATTAGCAAGCAACAATGAGAGGATACGTGAGCCCATGTTAAGCTATGGTCGCTTCCGTCCGGGTCTGCGTCCGCATCTGCCTGTATGGCTGCTTGTCAATAGATTGAGAGCGTGAACGATTTCGTGGCGGCTTATCGAGCAAGACATTTATCTGGGTTGACTGGGTGGCGCCAGATGAGGCACATTTGAGGTGTAGAATGACGGGATAGGTGAGGTGGGAAGGATTCTGGATATCGTAAAGGGACAAAAAGGCATACGCGACTGGCCAGGGCATGAGGATGGGAACGCAGAACGAAGGGTTGGTTGGTTGGGGAAGGCGGGCGACGTCAAAACTGCAAGGGAAAGTGCCAAAACAGATGGTGAGATGGAGGGACATGATGGACATGGTAGTGGCAGTTAACAATTTGCGCGGGAGAAAAGGCAACCACCTCAAGGTGCTTTCCCGTACCTTACCATGACATGTCCAGGCAATGAATGGTCTTGTGCCGCGCTGCGGTGCGTGTCTGCCAAAGTACTTCCACGCCAAGTACTGCCTGTGTAGGACCCCGACCCATACCCAGACCTAACGAGCCAGCCAGCCCCGGCCAGCCGGCTGCTTGAACGCCAACGTCGTCAACTTGACATGGTCGTGAGTGAAGCTAATTGAGGTTGCTGACACCTCGGGATCGATGAGGCCAAGTTGCTAGCGAGCGTTGATAGCATATTGTGCAAAGTAGATTTATTCAGAATTGATTCGGCAAGTCGGATGGCAAGAGATGTGGTCGGGGCAAGGTGTCTGATGTCCGATGAAGGCAGGGTAGCGTATGCACGGAGAACGGGTACCAGCCAAGGTACGTCAATACTTTAGCTAGCAAGCGAGCGAACGAGTGAGCGGGATTCGCAGAGACAGAGACATGCCTACTTTGCTACCTTAGTTACCTTAGACAGGGACAGGAGACGGAGACCACAAAAGAGAAAGAGGGCGCACGCGCGGAGGGACAGACGTCGCCTCATGTCGGTCTTGGGCATCGTCCACACACTATCTCTTACCCTCTTACTTCCACCCTGTTTCTATCTCTCTTTTTCTGTGGAATATTTAGGGGACAACCTAACCTTCGAAGTGCTGCTCTCAATCAGTCTCTCCTTCCCCCCTCCCTCCTACAGGCAATCACGCACGCACAAACCTCTGCGGACGCGGCCGAGGGTAAAGATGGTGGGCTTTGCTTTGGATGTGTTCCGGGCCAGACCCTCCAAACCGATCGGAGAACCAGAGCGAAGAGAGACGCAGAAAGTATGGCGACGATCTGATAGAAGGAACCGGGAGGTGAGATGGACGGGGGGGCGTGCGGTTGGATTCTGCGGCGTTGGCAAGCTTGTGGTGAGGTGTGAGGTTGCCGGGCCCTTGCCCGGCCTTTGGTGCGAGAGTGATGACTGCGGGAGCGGGTACAGAAGTACAGAGTGGATCCCTCTGTATCATGCAGGTCGTGGGACGTATCCGATACCCCTTTGCCTTGCAAATTTTGCGTGAGGACACGAGTAGCGTTCCCCGACCTGTAGTAGATCGATACCTCGCACCTCCCACGCAGCCCCATCCGCAGGAAAAAAAAAAGCGAGGGGGGCCTGCTGCTGCTTTCTCTCACTCTGGCTCTCTGCTCCTGCTTCTGTTGCTGATGTTGCTTCTTTCCTGCTCCCGCCGCCGCCCTGCTGGCCCAGACGGGACTGGAGAGGCATTACCTTAAGATAGCTTACCCTACCTTAGCATTGGTCTGTCGGTACGCAGGTACGTAGCCGCAAGGTACATTTCCAGACTTTCATATGGAGGTGCTCTCTCCTCCCTCGCCCCCCATCCTCCCATCCTATCCCATCAAGTCCTGGGCCCTTACCCCGTGTGTGAGTATCTCACCACAGAACAGCCGAGGAGAGGTACGTCCACTTCATTGCGGTGCGACGGTGGAAGCCCATCGCAGCAGTCTCCGTAGCGGCAGCAGCCCGGATTTATGGATAAGGCAAGGCAAGGGCAAGGCAAGCCGCAAACCAGGTAAGGGTAGGTAGGTCGATGAGGTAAAGACGGGTCAGGTGCAGGTCCGTCGGTGCTTGGTGCTTGGTGCTTTGCTTTGCTTTGCTTTGCTGTGGTTGCTGGACCAGGACCTGGACCTGGACCTGGACGGAACTTGGTGCCATGCCGGCGCTGCTACGAAAGGTACACCGTACACCTACACACCTCAGAGTAAAAGGCAGGTACGGGTCGGTCGACCTTCTTCGAACGTTTCTTACCATTTTGCCTTCCGCTTGTCTGGGCCTACCGTAGACCCGCCTTCTTCTTCTCCTTCCTTCCTTTCCACATCACTTCCTCCCTGGCCCATCTTGACCACCTTCACAAACACGGCCGATTTTGGCTCTGCCCGGCCCCATTGCTTCCCGTCCTTCCTCCCTGGTCGCGCGGAACCTTCGAACCGTCCTCGTCTGTTTTCTGCCTACTGGGGTCCCAGCTTCTCACTCACACTCACCCTTTCCTTCCCCATCTCGTCTCTCACTCACATTCTCATTCATCTACACACCACACAATACCACCACCACCATCACCACCGCCAAACCCAGACGCACATCTCTACATCTACCGCATTCATAAACCCGAGTCCCATATTCGCTCGCGTCACTACCAGTGCGCGCCTTCTCCCTGCGACTTCCTTTTCTGGCTGCTAGACCTCAAGCCTATTACATATATCTTCCCTCTCTCAAACTTGACTCTGTCACCCGCACATATCTATCTCCATCCCATGGGTTGCGTCTGGCCCACGGCCGCCTGCCTCACCGGATAAGTAGACGTCGGGTTCCATCTGGCTCAGCCTATGGATCGGAGCCTCCGCCGCCTTGCAGACGAACTTCAACCTGTCGGCCCTCTTGCATCTCGTCACCCGCGGGAAGGGCCCCGACATATTCCATCTCACTTCCCGCCAACGCGCAGCTAGCCACCACCATCATGGCACAGAAAAACCAAACCGCCAGCAGTTCTGACGACCAATCTGCCAGCGCCACACCGTCTGCACAAGACGCCTCGGATTCCACGCAGCCTGCCACTTCGGGCGCGTCAACATCCAAAGCAGTATCTGCCGCCCAGAAATCACACCAGACCGAGCTGGACGCCGCCCTTCGCAACGCTCAACCCACCAACAAGTCGTCTGCCATGGGCTTGGACCAGTCTTCAAAGGACGCCGCCGCCATTGAAGCTGCAAACCCTTATGGGACGCGATCACGAAATCGCACTGGCTCATCGCGCCCAAACTACGCCGAGGACAAGGATCTCGATGTCGACATGTATGATTATGCCCCCGAGAAGAAGGATCAAGAGTCCAAGAAATCGGCGCGTCACAGCAATGTGTCGGCCGCGTCCATCCAGGAGAGCGCGCGACCCAACGGCTCAACCCGCAAAGCCCTGCCATCTGACGACGCAAAGTCGACCGCTCCTCAAAACGGAGCAAAGGACGTGCAGCCAGCAAATTCCACCCCAGCAACGCAAACATCGGCATCGACAAACCCGTCACAACCCTCGAAAAAGCGCAAGGCGGCTTCACACGCCGCAACTGCGACTTCTCAGGCTCATGCTTCTGCGACGACATCATTGCCTGGCGCCGGCATGGGGGCATCACGAAAAACGGTGTCGGGTCCTTACGCTAGCTCTTACGCAGAGACGAACATGCTCAGTTTCGAGAATTCCGGTGCAGTCCCCAGAGACGGAAAGTTGGTGGCGGATGACGGTACCGTACTAGCACCCAATGGTAAGACAGCAACAAACCACACACGCACCTTCACATACCCTCACTCATCTTTGTGCCCTGTCCCATTTTTTTCCTTCTTCCTGGGGAGGATAGCTCGCTGATCTAGATTTACAGACAATGTCTATCTCGTGTGTGAGCCTCCGGGCGAGCCATACTACCTGGGCCGCATCATGGAGTTTCTCCACACGCAGAATGACAACACCAAGCCGGTGGATGCACTTCGCATCAATTGGTTCTACCGGCCCAAGGACATCGGCAAAAAGGTCAATGATACTCGATTGGTGTTTGCGACGATGCATTCCGATATCAGTCCTCTGACGGCATTGCGTGGTAAATGTCACATCCTGCACAAGGCGGAAATTCCCAATATGGACGAATACCGAAAAATCTCGGACAATTTCTGGTATGAAAAGCTGTACGACCGCTACATTCAGAAGAACTACGATCTCATCCCTACATCGACTATCGTGAACGTCCCTGAGAGGGTGAAGAAAGTGCTGGACGACCGCTGGAAATTCGTTATTGTGGAGCAGGGCCGCGGAAAAGAGTTCACTAGCGCGGTGAAGTCCTGCAAGCGATGCAGCGGCTACTGTGCAAGGTTAGTCCACCCACGCCGGAGTCTCACGGAGAGTTGGGTCGCTGATAGCATTACAGCAATGACTCGGTCGATTGTGCTGTGTGCAAAAAGACATACCACATGAACTGTGTCAGGCCGCCCCTGCTTAAGAAACCCTCCAGAGGCTTCGCCTGGTCCTGCGCTGCGTGTAGTCGCGCGCAGGAACGAAAATTAGAGGCTCGGCACACTCCTAACCCTAATAGTCTGAAGGAGAATGCCGGCGATGCTGATGATGAGGATTTGTATGATGACGACGACGATGAGATGCAAATTGACACCGAACGAACGAGTCCTGCCGATGACGACGAAGCCCATCGTACCGGCACTGCGGAGCAGATCTACCAAGCCAGCCTCTGGCCTTGGCGGTATCTCGGAATGCACTGCAGGCCCGAGGATGCCCTTGATTACGACGACCGAATCTACCCCCGCGCAAGCACTCGCATAGGTCCCAAACATCAAGCCACTGTGCTTCCTTGGCCCGGTAAGCCTGTACAGTATCAAAAGCCTCTTGAATTCAAAAGAACCGGAAAGAAGGGACCCGGACTGTCGAAGGAAGCGCTTGCCGCCCTTGAGGCCGAGAAAGTTCGACGTGAGAAGCGTCCCAAGTGGGTTCAGGATGAGCCCCCAGGTTATGTGGCGAGAGGAGAAGATGGCGACAGGGACGATCCGAATGCCACGGCTACACGCCTTTGGGCGCCTCCCCCAGCAGGTGAGAAAAGCGCTGATTGGGAAGCCGAAATCGACCGGTACATGAAAACGGCGGAAAACCTAGCGCCCAAGTTCGGTCTGCCGAATAACTCGACCAATCTGCACGATGTCGCTTTGGAGACATATTTCCATAGTAGTTACAACGAAGACCGCGCGCTGAAACTGTTCTCGGAAGTGGACAAGTCGGCTTTCAAAGAACCCGAGTTGACGGCCACGGAACAGAAGAGGTTCGAAGAAGGCGTCGGCAAGTATGGATCCGAGCTTTATCTCGTCAAGCGACACGTCAAGTCTCTTTCACCGGGAACGATTGTGCGATACTACTACACCTGGAAGAAAACTCAGCAAGGCAAACAGATTTGGGGAAATTTCCAGAATAGGAAAAGCAAGAAGGAGGCCAAGAAGGCCGAGGTTGCTGCAAGCAAGTTGCAGGACGACATCGCCGACGATGCAGATGACTCCGCGTTCGATGGCGACAAAGCACAAAGCAAAAAGAAAGGCTTCATGTGCAAGTTCTGCCACACCAAATATTCCAGGCAATGGAGGCGGGCTCCCAACGCATCGGGAACACCCATCAGCGAGGGAGGAGGCAAGAATGCCAGCAAGGACAAGGGCGGCCAGTACATCCAAGCCCTTTGTCGCAGGTGCGCGGAGCTCTGGCGGCGCTATGCTATCCAATGGGAAGATGTGGATGAAGTCGCCAAGAAGATCGCTCAGGCCGGTGGTCGAGCCTGGAAGAAACGACAGGACGAGGAACTGCTCAAGGAACTCGAGGCAGCCAAGGAAATGCATACTTACTGGAACACTCCTCCGCCGGTCACCGCTCCGGAGCCGGCTGCAGCAGTCCCAGCGGCACCTTCGAGTGAACCTCCGCGGAAGAAGCTCAAGGGAGCTGCCCCGGAGAGAGACTCGGAGCCGCTCGCCTCAGATTCGGCTCCCGCTGCCGCGCCTCCAAAGAAGAAAGAAAAGGCGGTCGAGAAACCGGCGCCTCCACCAGTCCCGGAAATTCCGAAGCCCAAGACTATGCCTTGCGCAATTTGCGACCAGTTGGAACCCTTGGGAGATCAGCATCTCTCGTGTCGGGAATGCCGGTTGACAGTCCACCGCAACTGCTATGGTGTTGTCGAAAACAGGAACCCCGGCAAATGGACCTGTGACATGTGTGCCAACGACAAGAGTCCACAGGTTTCAATCGTAAGTTGCTTACCGCCTTTGATTAAGTGTATTCGTATGCTAACGTCTGGACAGCAATATAAGTGTGTCTTGTGCCCCATTGAACACACTGAGCACGATTTTGTTGAGTCATCCAAAATCTCTACTTCCAAGAAGAAATCCGAGAAGGAAAAGGAGCGCGAACGAATGGAACGAGAACAGGCACAAAAGGCTGCAGACTATTACAAGAAAAAACAAGAAGAGGCCAACCGCCCAGTCAACCCTCGGGAGCCGCTGAAACGAACTGCAGATAACAATTGGGTTCACGTCACCTGCGCTGTTTGGACACCTGAGGTTAAGTTTGGCAATGCCAAGGCTTTGAGTCCATCCGAGGGCATCCCTTCTATACCTCGTGTCAGGTATGATGAAGTTTGCCAGGCTTGCAGTCACAAAGGTGGTGCTTGCATTATTTGCCATCATTGTCGAGATCCTAGTCAGTACTGCTCTTTCAAGTCCTCTTGACGCCTGCTAATTACTGTGCCCAGTTCATGTTGAATGCGCTCGCCAGCGAGGCTACCTCCTAGGCTTTGATATCACTCCCGTCAAGGGATCTCGCCGTGACCAATTCAATCTCGTCACCATCAACGGCGAAACTGGTGTCATGTCAGCCGCAGTTTGGTGTAAAGAGCATGTTCCAACAAAGAGCGTCATCCATCGGATGCACGACATTGTTAACGAGGATGGCCTCAATGCTCTACAGCACTATGTGCAGAGCTACAAGCAGGCAGATCTCACCTTGACTGGCACAGTCAGAAAAGCCAACCTGATGACGAACGCTGCCAAGATGGGAGGTGTTCCTTTGACACCAAGCACTCGGCGAGCATCGACCACGACTGTGCCTTCCAACGGCGTTTCTCACATTGCAAACAGCGAAACGCTGAGCAACCACCAAGCAGGAGAGAAGATATGCATTACCTGCGGCATTGACGTCGCTCTCAAATGGTGGCCCATCGAGAACTCCGATGAGCGAGAACTGACCAATGGCCACTACGGAAGCCTTGGCTCAGAGGCTCAGAAGTTTGTCGAGCAGAGAAAGTTCCAGTGTCATAAGTGCCGCAAACTGAAGAGGAAGCCTAATCCCCATCCACCAAAGGATCCATCTCCTGTAATCGAAGCCACGAGGTTGGTGCCACCCCCACCTCTTCCAGTTGTTCCGCCGCATCACGCTCTGGCGGCACCTCCTCCGCCCTTGAGGAGCCCACCGACGACCGGCCCGGAGGCCAGAGCTCGCAGTCTCTCTGCGTATGCCTGGGTAGCTCCGGCACCCCCTCCACCGCCGCCTGCCTCACAGCCTGCGGCTCCGCATCCGCCGCCTGCGCCCGCCCCGCCGCCAGTCCAGGCCGCTGCCCCGCCGCCGCCAAATCCGCCTCCAGCTCCTCATCAAACTCCCGGCCCCTATGGGCCCCCTCCGGCGCCAAGATACGGAGATTGGAACAGTCGCCCACCTGCTCGGCATGGATCGCCACCACAGCGTCCCCCTTTTCAACCATTGGCTACTCTACGTCCGCCGCCAATGATGCCGATGGCGATACCATCTCCGCATACCCCCATACCAACAGCTGTTCCCAATGGACACATGGGCCAGCCTCCGCACAACGTAATGCCACCTTCACCTCTGATGGCAGGGCCTATGTCTCATGGATCCCATGGTCCACACGGTTCGCCGTACATGCACTCTTTTCGGCAACCCCCCCACGGATCACCTCTCGGTTTACCAAATGGCGGACCTCCACCAAGAGGCCCTGAGGCGTTCGCGCAGGGACTCTTACCGCAGCGAGCACCATACAGCAGCCCTCCTGCCCATGATGCCGGAGGTCCGTTGAGGACACCTGGCATGCGCCCATCCAACGAGCCGCCTCGACCAGCTGGAGCTAGCACAAGTCCTTCTCTACGTAACTTGCTCTCCTGAGGGTATGCGACAGGTTGCTTTCAATGTGCGATGTTTGGGAGTTTTGGAGGATGGCACGAGGTGTAAGGAATGACTGAGTTCAGAGCTAGAGAGCGGAAACCCCGCCTCGCTCGTGTAGATTATGCGTTTCGTTCAGATGCGGGGAAAACTTGTGTCAACTGACAGACGCAACGTCTTGTGATCGCAATTGGCCGCACGGAGATGGCCAACGGAATGGGATGTATTCATCACGCGAAGCGCGTTTGCTAGATGTCCTATTGTTGAATAGAAGAAGTTCTTAATCAATGCTGCAGCTCGAGGCTCTAGCCAACGTTGTGCGCGATCGTATGTCGATTACTAGCCATGCGTGGTCGTTCAGCTACGGCTTTTGGTTCATTCCTCCCCAATATCCTCGTTCCTATGGAGCCAAATCAGTATATCTACCAAAAGTGATTTAATCGAGGGTTTCTACAACGGAAACTCTTACCAGATTTCAGGCTTTTCAGCAATGAACTTATCCATGAGAGCCTTGCACTCTTTGTTGTCAACAACAACGACTTCGACGCCGCGCTGCTTGAGATACTCCTCGCCGCCGAGGAAGGTCTTATTCTCGCCAATGACGACGCGAGAGATACCGTAGAGCAGACAGGCCCCGGTGCCTTGAAATATCGCGATCCAGTGTCAGAAGCAGGAGACTGTACAGGAGATGTACATGGTTGGGAACTTACACATGTCGCAGGGAGAAAGAGTAGTATACATTGTGCTGCCTTTATATGCCTTTCCGGGCAGGCGGCCCGAGTTAAAGAGGGCATCGGTCTCGCCCTGGTTCGAACTTGTGTGAGTGTTGTAATCGTGGTTGGGTTTTGGGGAAACATGAGATCAATAAAGTTGGGAATTTGGTCGAGGGGTTGCCTGGCTTACATGGTGGATGGCGGAACCCATCTGGACGCGGCGGTTGTGACCGCGGCCGAGGAGCTTGCCATCTGCGGACACAAGAGCGGCTCCGATCTGGGTACGGTTGACCGCGGGGTCGGCGTCAGTTGCGGGGGAAGGGTTGATATTTTGGAAGACGGAGGTTGTGTGGTGATACGTACCGGGACACCGCCCTCCAAGGCGCCCGTCTTGGCCTCCTCGATTGCGATGGCGAGACCCTCTGTGTCGTTCATGGCTTTGGTGGAACTGGATGGCGAAACTACGATTTTGAAGTTGAGATGGCTTTGATAGAGATACGAACGAAGTGGGGGCGGGGTTATTTTGAATTTTGGGGGGAGTCTCACGTTGAGTTGGTTTGCTCTGGACAATTGCAGAATTATGCCGCAACCTTTTTTTTTTTCTTCGGAAAAGCAGGAAAACAGTATCGAGAGAAAGACGCTAAGTCTTGTTGCTGAGTGTGTTTTGAGTACAATGGAGACTTGGTGACCGGGGCGGTTGCGGAGACTGGAGTGGCGTATGAGATGATTCGATCTGGGGACATCCTTATCTGGGACTCCACTTGGTGGTGATGGATTCTCATCATCATTAGACTTACGACACTTTTAGAACCTTCTAAACTGTGAGACGAGAGGGCTTCACCACAGTATTTCTGAAGAACGTGTGCTGGTCTTGATGATGGGGTGGGTACTCAGGGTTATACTCGGGAATATGTGCCATTGCAACCCCAACATGGGACAGTAGGTTGTCATCAGGTTTTCGTCCGTGTGATATGCCACGTTATGGGTGATTCAGTAGTCGAATGTTTGTAATGGTTGGATGTAGAGACTAAGGAAATTCAATTTCGAACCCGAATATAATATGTTTCACACCCTTCAAATGTCTGCTATTTCTCAGTCTTCCAGGCCTATCATTTTATTATCTATCGAACAGCCAGGCTTTTCTGTCCATATGACTGTGCCCCGATGGGTTCGTTGAATAACGAATGCGATATCTGCAGGTTTAACGGGCGCTATTTTGTCCATGACTATGAAATGTGCCGGACTGTTCTTAACCTAGTGTAGAGGCCATCGAGTTGACAGAGCGATCAAGGCTTCATCACCTCGCCTATGAACCTCCTCTTGATAACTGAAGTGCGCCGAATGCGGCCTAAACTATCGCCGTAGTTATCCCTTCAATTTTTTTTCTTCGATGAAGGGTGGTGGTGAAGGTGAAAATTGCTTCTCACTTCCTCTAAGAAAAACTCATGGCCAACTGAGCCCTTTCCATGGTAATTTTCTCGTATTTCTAAAACCCATTCATCTTGTGAAGTAAGTGGCGGCCATACGAATCTTATTGACTTACTGTAGTAGGAAGGCGCACACCGGCTATGATGGGTTTCTCAGTCAATAATCTCATAGTCATGGCGAAGATAGGAGATACTTTGCATGCCATGCCTCGATAAATGAAATCTAGAATTTGCAGCAACGTCCAAGTTTATGAGGCTTCCGCAACATATTAACACCCGAGAAGGGTCGCCTGATTGCTTCTTTTGACTCATGCCACAAAAGGCCGACCAGAGATCACGATCACTGGCTTCAAATGGAATTCCTCTTGAGCTCTGGCATGAGGAGTGCCCTGCCCCCCTTCCCCCGGGACTAGTCCTTTGACAACACGGGCAACAAGCGGCTCGGTTCGTCAACAAGGACCGGCGAAACCAAGTAACAATGAGGGAGTTCAAATTCCTCCTTTGCAACGGAAGAGATGATATGAACACGGCATCGAACGCCCCACTGAAACTGGATGGAAAAGATAACGGGTGCACTTAAGGACCAGAGCAAAAGGGTCAGCATCAAGTCCTCCAGGACCGTGCCTCCGGCGGGAGTACTAGACGTAGCACACGGCCGGTGAGAGAAGGAGTAAAAGCCGATCTCGAAGAGGCCGAGGCCGGTTGTAGTCATCAAGTCAAAGGCGCTCGTAATCACACTAAGAACCCGAACTCAAGCAAAAGTGACGCTTAACTGCAAATCGTCTCCGCTCAAATCGTTCTTTCTATGGCACTGGGAAGCCCAACTTTACGATGGCGTCTACACCGACCAAGTTATCACTCGAGCCATCCGACTCACGCAAGACCGAAGACCAGACGTTTGCACGGAGGATAGGTAGCTGTTCGGGCCATGGCATCGGACGACACTTAGCAACGGGCCAACAAGGCCACGGTCTGGACCAAGCATCTTGTCAGCCGCAGGCGGCCGGTGGGGGGAAACAAAAAACGGTGTAATTGAAAGACAAGGCGATCGACGTGAGACAAGGACGCGGCTGAGTGACGTAAGCGAAGTTCCGGGTTGCGCGCGATGCAAAACAGACTGATGAAGCAGATGGAAGCAACCCGAGGAAAGTAGATCAAGCGAATGAGAAATGCCCTGCGCGAGTTTGGGAAGAAGCTGGCGAGCAAGTTCCGAGACCGAATGGGGTCCCGAGGCTCACGATGAGTCGTTAGTTGGGTGGAGCAGGCCCGTTGGGATCAGCAGATTATATACGACGGCAATGTTACTTTAGATCAGTCTCTCCCGAAGCTTGCATCGGCGTTTATCTAAAGTAAACTCGTATACCTAAATTTTGGTGGAGCTCCGTTTTGAGATCATCCCAAGGAGGGAGATGGCCGAAGATCAGCCAGATCCACGTGACGTTGCAGGTGATCAGATGTTTTTTGCGACGTTGACCACACCTCACCTTAATGAACCTTACCTAAGGAACCTTATGCGTACAGGTGTTCATTGCATTTTGTGACCTTTTCTCACGTAAGGTAGGAATTGACCGTCATCTTTAGGGATAGAAAATCAAGGTTTGTGAGAAGGTGCTCTGTGTCTTATGAAAGAAAGGATAGAGGTTCCAACAGAATGGCAACGTCTTGCGCCCGGGCCAGACTGTCTGCTCCTGACCTCGTTCCTGCTCGGCCAAGCGCCCAAAAATGCTGTGAAGCCCATCCTCCTTCTCCGCTTACGCGGGCATGCTTTGTAGTGGGCCGTGCACGGATGTCAACCTGACTCCTCGGCTGAAGCGCCAATGGAATGGGGGCCAAGGTTGTTGTCCACTCGCTCATCCTGGCAGGAGCATTGCAATTCCACTGTAAATGGCATTGGATCCCCATCATCATCACGGGTCCCTTCCCATGTCCAGTGAGGACGAGACAGACTTTCCCCCGTCTCCGCTGGAAGAAGGGGGCCCAATGAAAGCCCCAGCAATGCATTGATTGGCAGACGCTTCTGCTCCCGGGTGCTGGCTGCTCTGTTCGGAATTCCCCCCTCATTGGAGATTGCCTGACAGGTACTTCGTAGTCACCGTCTTAGTTGGGTTGGGAGGGGAGTGGAAGTGCCTCCATGCAGATGCAGAAGCAATGCAGATATGGACAGCGAAACCCAATGTCAATGCCCTGGCTTGAAGAGCAAACTTGTTATCACCTTCGTCACAATGGCTGGGGAAGCACTTTTGCGTTATCGTCTCTTGTACCTATGGACGACAGCACTTAACACAATTCGTATCCGTAGGAAAGTTCCAAGGAAGCAAAACGAATAAAAAAAGAGGTCATCCTCTGTGACGCCACAAGCCAGCGTCTCTGAAGAACCCAAACCGTGCATAGAGATGATGATCCCCAGTTTTAGCGCCTTACGGCAGTAAGAAGTAATTTGGGTATCCGAAGCAGAAAGGCACCAGGGACGGGAAGGTACCTTGCACTTTCCGTGGTACCTTCCTGGCTTCTCGTAACGTAAGGAACCTCCCATGCTCTTTGTGTGCCTTCCTGAAGGTACCTTACCTTACCTTAACAAATCCGCTCCCGTTTCTCTCTCTCGCACTCTCACTCCGCTCTGTCTTGCTCGCCTTACCGTCCGCCGCCCTCCACTGCCTTACCCGTACGCTACCTCCCACCCACACAAACCATACGACACGAGAGGCACGCACGGCAGCAGCGTTTGGCGCCTCATACCTGCCTTACTTTCTTCCTCCCTCCTTCCGAGGCACCTTTTCCTGCGTGCTCAAGGCTTAAGTCAAGGTACGGCGAAAAAAGCGAAAAAAAAAAAGAAAAAAAAAAGAAAAAAAAAAGAAAAGGGAAAAAGACGACAGAGGTATTGGACTCTGCCGTCTGTCTACCTTATTCACCTTAACATCACCCGCCTCTTGCACTGCTCACTGCATAGTCCGGCCTTGGGATTCGCCCGTCTTTTTGGGTGCAGCCGACCAAGCCCACACTAAATCTCCCTACCGCCAGCAACGAACGCCTCACAACAAAACCACCACCGCGCCTTCGCCCACACTCCTTTGATCATCCTCGACCCGGCCCCTTTTTTCCTTTCCTCAGCCAGTATTGGTACTGGACTGCGACCACTACGACGCCCAGGACAGGACGTTCCTAGGTTTTATCCCCCCCCCATTCCCGCATCACATAGCCTTGCATTATTACTGTGGTCCGCTCTTGATTTTGATCTCACTCTCGCCTTCCTTTCTTCGGACGAGACGAGACGAGAGGCGAAAGTGTTCGGTCGGTCGCTGGCAGCATTTCAGCTCCTGCTCTAAACGTCGCCCTGCTGGTGCTGGCTGCTCCACTACCACAAGCCAACAACCTAACCTCGACGACCCCGACCCATCCCCCCGACCCTCTTCTCACCCACGCCTTCACCCTGACCCCCGACTATTCGTACTCGACCGACTCCCAATCCCAATCCTAACCCCGACTTCCACCACTTCCACCACCGCCATCCTCTTCAGCCCAGCGCCTGCGACGTGGCTACCCGTCTCCCGCCAGTCTCGCGAGTACCTGACGGCCATTACCCGAATTATTTACTATCGCCCAGCACGATACCGCCGCCGTGCGACGACGACCCTTTTCTTCAATTCTCGACCCCAGTACCTACCTACCCATTCCACCACAAACACCCCCCGGCATTTTCGTAGCCCAGCTGATGCCGACCGATAATTTCCTGGCAACTCCCACGTCCGACACTCAAGGCTGACGGGCGGCTTTCTAATCCATCCCGCCCTATCAGTGAAGAGTTGCAATCGATCACACCACGCGCAGACAAGACGACGCGAAGAGTACTGCACCATGGCGTCGGATTACGATCATGGGGCGCCTGACGACCGCTTGCAAGCCCACCCCGCTGCCGCCCCTATGGAACCTGGCTATCCCGGCGATGGAGTCTGGCAGAATGGAGGAAGGAGAACTCCCGAGAGAAATTACCGCTCACAGCAACCCTCACGCTCACCAGGTCCCAGAACACCTGGTCGAGAGGGCGATTCAAGGCGGAGCGGTGAACGGAGTAGATCAAAGGGAAGAGGAGGTGGGCGGTCAGCCAGCGGTCAACAGAGGACCTGCAAGAAGTGTGGAGAGCCGCTCACAGGCCAATTCGTCCGCGCTCTGGACGGAACCTTTCATCTGGATTGCTTCAAATGTCGTGTAGGTGTTGAGAATCTCCCCTGTCCTTCCTCTGCTGTTCTAACTCGATTATCACTGCCAGGACTGCGGTCAGATTGTAGCTTCCAAGTTTTTCCCCGTCGATGACGAAGGTGGTGAAGGGCAGTACCCTCTGTGCGAGACAGACTACTTCCGCCGGCTGGGTCTACTTTGTTTCCAGTGCGGCGGCGCCCTTCGAGGCTCGTACATCACCGCTCTCGACCGAAAGTATCACGTCGACCATTTTACATGCTCCCTGTGTCCCACAGTCTTTGGCGCGCAGGACAGCTACTACGAGCATGATGGCAACGTGTATTGCCACTACCATTACTCCACGCAGTTTGCGCAAAGATGTAATGGTTGCCAGACTGCGATTCTCAAGCAATTTGTGGAGATTTACAGGAACGGCCAGAACCAGCACTGGCATCCCGAGTGTTACATGATCCACAAGTTCTGGAACGTGCGATTGACGCAGCCAAGCGAGTCTTCCGATTTACCCCAAGAGACCGACGACCCCGCGACGCGCGACATCATTAGAGAGGAAGAGGAGCGCATGGAGGAGAAGGTCTACCGTATTTGGAGCGTCCTGTCAACTTTCGAAGAGTCGTCCGCAGCATGCATCTCTGACATGCTCCTCCACGTGAGCAATGGCGCCTATGTTGACGGCGTGCTGGTCGCCAAAAGGTTCATCTGGCACGTTGAGATTTTATTCCAGTCTGCTGATCGCCTGGACTACTCCATGGATCAGCTGAAGCTGAAGGGTGAGTTTTGGCAAGGCATGCTTGAATCACGTTCTTCGCTAACAGCCCAGAAATAGGATTGTCGTACGGACGTGAGGCCAAGCTTCTGTGCAAAAAAATAGTATCTTTCTTTTCCCTGTTGTCCAAGACCCAGGACACAGGAGCCCGCAAGCTTGGCGTCACCCAGGAGCTGTTGTCTCTGGTTACAGGCCTCGCTCACTACCTCAAGCTTCTCATTCGAATCTGCCTGCAAGGAGCGTTACGCCTTGAGAAGGAGTCTAAGAGCTCCGACGGTATTTACCAGTTCCTGGATGACTTAAGTGAGCTGGAAAGCGTCAAGCCCGATGACAATACCCTCCAGGCTATTACAGGCAACTCGCGCCTTTCGGCGAAGGATTCTGATCATTGTGCACTATGCAACAAGTCTGTTGAGGACGAGTGCGCAAAGAACTCCGACCGGCGGTGGCACATTGCCTGCGTCAGCTGCTCACGTTGCACTAGGGATATCGGTCGCAAGCTGGAAGATGCTCGCTACAATGCCTTTGACAAGAAGATTTATTGCAACAACTGCATCGGCGCCAACGGCGAGGATATGCCACCCTTTGAGCATGTTACCAAGCTTCAGCAGTACGTTTTCTTGCTGAAGGTGGCGCTTGCGAGGTTATTGGACATCCTGCGAAGCAATGGCGCTTTGCCTCGGCAGAACGATGACCAGAACTCGGATGGTTATGGCCCAGGCGAGGGTGCCCGAACTTTGGCTCCTGGAGATGCACCCTACCTAAACTCAGACAATCGCTCGAAATCATACGCTGGAGATCAACGGGAGCACAACCGCGAGTCTTCCTACGAGAACACGCTGAATGATGTCCGCCGATTGAGAAGCACTCGTCTCGACAAGCATTTGTCTTCTAGCTTTCGGAAGGCGAGAACTTCGCGCATCATGGACGGCCCCGAGGGACGTAGCGTTCGCCCAGGATCGGCAGGCGAGGACTTAGGCCGAGCCGAGGGGGACCTCCATATCCTCGAGGAAAGGAGAGGCCCAAACGACGAAGGCACAACGGACAAAATGTTCAACCACCAGGACGCTCTGACTCTTGATGATATTCCGCGAATCGTTGCTGCTGAGCAAGTCAAAGAGCAGCAATACAAGCCTGACCGTCAAGAGCTTTTCCGATCACCCGCAACTGACCCCATGGGACATCAAAGATCGCAGTCGGCAGGCAGAGAGGCTGATATGCGCATGGGCGACCCGATGCCTCAGCGCCTGGGACGGAAGTACTTTTCGGAGCTCTCGGGATTGGAGTACTTTATAGTCCGTCATTTGGCAGTCTTGACACTGGCGCCTGCCGTTGAGAACGAGTTCCCTCTGGAAGAGTTATTGAGCTTCATTGAGTCAAGAAAGCAACCTACGTTCTGGAAGAATTTGGGCAAGGCATTCAAGAACGACAGGCCGAAGAATGTCAAGAAGAAGGGCATTTTCGGAGTACCCTTGGACGTCATCATCGACAAGGATGGCGCCGAGTCAACAGACGGTGTAGGTCCCGGAACGCTCAAGATTCCTGCAATCATCGACGACCTGATCTCCTCCATGAGAAAGATGGATCTTTCCGTTGAAGGTGTTTTCAGAAAGAACGGCAATATCAAAAAGCTGTCTGAGCTGTGTGAGAGAATCGACCGCGAAGGTTGCGACAGCATCAGCTTCATGGACCAGCCTGTTGTGCAGGTTGCTGCTTTGTTGAAGCGCTATTTGCGGGAGCTTCCAGATCCTCTCTTGACTTTCAAGCTCCAGAAGCTCTGGATTTCCGTTGCCAAGATCCAGGACGATGCAAAGCGCAAGTCGTACTTGCACCTCATCTGCTGTCTTTTGCCCAAAGCTCACCGAGACTGCTTGGAGATTCTATTCTGCTTCTTAAAGTGGGCTGGATCCTTCCACCAAGTGGATGAAGAAGCTGGATCCAGGATGGACATCAAAAATTTGGCAACTGTTATCGCGCCCAATATTCTTTACAACAGCAACAAAGCGCCTACTCTGGACAGCGACCCTATGTTCGCAATCGTTGCTGTGAACGACATGATCACCTCTATTGAAGAAATGTGCCTGGTAAGATTTTCGTGTCATCATTGTTTATCTTCGTTACTGACTAGTTCCCACAGGTTCCTGATGAGCTCATGGATCTCGTCAACGATCCGTTTGTATTTGGCAACACTGCTGATCTCACCACCAAGGATATCCTCAAGCGCTACCAGGACCGCATGGGTCAGAGACCAGGATTGGGCGAAGTCAACGAGGTCTTTAACAGACCAGACAACTCTTCCCGGCCACCTCCCCGAAGGGTTGAGACTGACCCCGCTCTGTGGCAACAACAAGAGAGCAGTGTCCGCACCGTGCAGGAACCGCCTGTGCCCATACCTCCTTTTAACCAACCCAATCCCGGCACGCCACCCCAGAGATGGCGGCCACATGAAGAAAACGGCCACCCTTCACCCTTTGGCGGAAGCCAGTTTGAGCATTCAGATACCGAAGGCCCTACCGAAGCCCAGAAGAGAGAATGGCGCCAATCCGGCGGGGTTTGGGGAAGACAAAACAGTGGTGTTGGCGTAGGCGGAAACACATGATCCAGCCAAGCCACACCACAATGGCAACATTACACACATATCAAAGAGTGATTTTCCACGAGGCTCACATCACTTGCTACGCATTCTATTGGGACTGCGATTTGGGGTTTCGGAGAGTCACATATCCATGCATTGTTGGCGGCGTTCCCAACCGTTATTCCATCAAAAGGACAAAAGATATTTCTTTTGTTCGGCTATTCAACTCACGACAAGGCGGCATGAATGATTTTTTTTTCTTTTCAAAGTTCTCTTCCAACACTTTGCTAAACCCTCCGCTTCTTGGCTTCTCTGAGAGTGAAGCAACGGATCGGTACGGAATGAGGTACCCTAACGGTCTGCTGGTGTTCTTTCGCACAACATGATTCCATTGTCTACTGGAAAGGGGGGGAAAGAGGATTGGTGGTCTTGGTTTGACCCTGGCTTGTTTGGAGTAAAGGCCCAAGGCCCATCGACTTGTCGATGGGTGAAACCGGTCTGGTTGATTGATATGTCTTGAGCTGGACAGCTGGCCTCGTTTCTTCTTGGCTTGCGCTCGAGACCTAGTATAGCTTCGCTTCTTTTGTTGAGACGGGGAGATGTCGGATTACATTTGTGAGATGATCTGTAGCCAGGGGAGATAGGAGGCCGAACCATGCGCCACATTTGCGCACATCTCGAGAACGGGTTGGGGAATGGGGAAAACCGTCTGTACTGCACCGCACCCTTAAGGGCAACATTGTCTTTTCTTCCTTCGAGTAGCTAAGGATGGAGTGAAAGGATCAGCCAGGTAGCTCCACCAATGTGAGTAGGACAGGCCAGGCATCGCCTGCAGGGTTTTCTCCAAGCTTTCGTTGGCTTTGGAAGCGCAAACGTGTTTCTGGTCCCAAGCTTTACATGTTTAGCAAACCCACTGCCGAAGCCAACTGGCACTAGGCTTGTATGCGAACAAAGGCAGAGAAGACTTGGTAAAAGTAATGCATGCTCATGATACGACCGCTTGTGGGCCGTGTATTAAACCCTCTAGCCGTGAGGGCGTATGTGTATATACGAAGAAAAGACTCTTCAACTTTTTCAACATGATGTCTCATATCCCTAAATCACCACAACCCGTCATGAACCATCGTCGCCTATGCATCAGCGCACTCATGCCTTAACACTCACCTTGCCCGCCTTCTCCTGATCCAGGAACCACTGTACGCCCCTCTTAATGCCGTCGTCCAGGCCTACGATGGGCCGATACCCGAGCAAGCGCTTGGCCTTGCTAATGTTGTAATAGCGTGTCATGCAGCTGTAGATGTTGCGCTGGCGGTTAAAGATTGGCGGCTTGCCGATGATGGCGAAGAAGACCTCGGAGCAGAAGCCGAGCACGACGCCGATCTCGCGCGGGATCTTCCAGACGTGGTCGGTACCCTTGTCGGAGCCGGCGGCGCTCCAGATGGCACGAGCAAAATCCCAGAAGTAGATGGGGCTGTCGTTGGTGACAAGGAAGGCCTCGCCGTCGATCTTTTCGTGGTCGAGGGGTGCGATGGAGGAGGCGGCGGTCGCAAGGAGGAGGCGGGCGGCGAGGAGGTGGGCGTGGGCGACGTTGCCAACGTACGTGAAGTCGAAGAGGTTGTCATTGTCGCCGAGCTGAACGCCCGTCTTGCCCTCGCGGTAGATCTTGACCATTTGGTGCGTCACCATGGTGTCGCCTTCGCCGAAGATGCCAGCGGGGCGGATGGCGGATGTGAGGAGGCTATAGGGGTCTTGGCGGTTTGCTTGGAGGACCAATTCTTCTGCGGCGGCCTATGAAAAGAGCACATGTCAGTCACTGGGGTCACAATATGGCTTCAGGGAGAAGAAGAGAGGAATGGGGGCGCATCGCGTTGAAGGGAAATATAGGGTAAGGCTGGCGCGCACCTTGGTCTCGGAGTAGTACTCCGTCTGCAGTTCGCCGCGGATGACGGGCCACCGCTCGTCGGCATTGATGAGATCGTTGGCGTTGTCGCTAATGATACTCGCGGACGATGTGTAGACAAGGGCCTTTACGGAGGCGGCCTGGCAGGCGGCGATGATGGAAGCGGTGCCATCGACGTTGACCTTGCGAAAGAGGTCTTTTGCGATGGCGCTGTCGCCCTGTGGCGCGGGGGAGGCGGTGTGCACGACGACATCGGGTTTAACGTTTTCGAAGAGGGACTTGATCTTGTCGGCGTCGGTGATGTCTGCCTCGTGGTAGTTGGCTTTAGGGTTACGGTTGTTGGCGCAGCGGAGGTCTACCACGTCGACGGATGCGACGGCCCAGCGGTCGCCGGCCAGGAGCTGGTTGACGACGTGGTGGCCCAGGAAGCCGTTGCCGCCGACGACGAGGACTTTGCCCAGGTTGGGGGGCGTCGTGGGCTTCGCAGACATGTTTTCGGCGCTACTGGTGCTGAGCGGGAGAGAGGGTGGTAGTCGGGAGGTTATCGCGGGATGAGGTGGAGGAGTTGGGGGAGACTCTGGGAAAGGAGAATAATTGGTGTGGTCTGTTATCTCTGGTCCCCTGAGCTGAGGATTTCTGGGGTAAGGCACAGCACCAGCTGGGCCAAGCTTCAGGTTGTCTGATGACTGACAGCTTGAGTCTCTAGTACAGCCCTATACTGCAACGCTGTTGCTGAGGACGTGGTACAACTACTTTTGAGCTCTCCAGCGCGCTAATTGCATTTAGGCTACAGGCCAGAACCAGAATACCTTGCAGGACATCCAACTCTCCGGCGCTGTTGTGGTGGGGCCGTCGAGAGGTGTGTGTGTGACTGTGTGGTCTTCCGCATTCACCACTACATGGATGCGACAATGTGCCCCACCTTGAAGAGCACTGACTTTGAGACAGCTATGGGCTAATATGGGTGAGGGCACGCTCCTAAAGACTTCACCTTTCAGTTTGACATCGTCTGGTGCAAACTTCTGGGTATCCTTTTACTCTCCTTCAATCCACCCTGTTTTTGGAAAAGGCCAGCACCTTCTGAGAAATATACACCTGACAGTTTGGCCTTATAAAAAAGCACCTTCCATTATTACGTATCGTGGCGCTTGCTCTTGGAGATGACTGCGCTCTTTGAAGTCACAGAGAGGTTGTCATGGAGGCACATGACAACGTTGAGATCCTAGTGCACGTCGCAGCACCGTGCAGGAACATCGATGATGTGCGCTACCGGGCCCTTGCACAGGCATATCTCGATTTTACCCCAACAAGCCGTATCAAGATTCTAAGTAAATCCTCGGAAGAAGAGGATACCAAGGCCATTACTAGCTCAGAGGCTGGGCCAGCAGCGTTGCCTGCTTGGTCAGATGCGCCAATCCTCGATAGCGAGACGACTCAACCGGCAACCTCATCACCACCACTTATACCACCACCGTCGCCTCTCCGCCCCGTGTCATTTGGATCATTCGAATCCCAGAAGCTGTCCTTTCGAAGTGTCTTGGACAACAGAAATTCCCCCGGCCTCGGTCGGCCACTTGCATCCAGGGACATACCTTCTTCGTCTCAACTCGCGGCAGACTCTCAACCGACCCAGATCAGTTGGGTAGCTCCACCCAGCGTCATCGGTGATTCTCAGCCATCGAATGATATTAGTCTCGCCGAGTTCTCATCCCCGAGTCGACTCCTTGAGCATCTGGCAGCACAGTTCGATAGTCAACGCGATGGGGACTCTCAGCAAATGTCCCCAGGGGCACGCCAACGACAAGCTCCGATACTATCCGCAACGCCCATACCAGCCATAGAAGAAGACTGCAATGAGGATGAGGATGACGGTCAGGTCGTTCTCGTGACGTCGAGCAAATCTCTGGCAGTCAAGAGCAATGCGACCCCGGGCTCGGCCTCTTCCACATTAACAGAGGCCATAATTCTGAACACGCCGTTCGTGGCCCTGAAGCGACCACCTCTGATGAGCTCTCCCCTCGAGCAAATGATACAGGAGACGCCTTGTCAACCTTCTCGGAAGAGAACCATACCGTCATCGCCAACCCGAGCCGGCTCTGAGCCTCCACTGCCATCGAAACGGCACAAACGGTCAGCGCCCATCTCAGAGTCGAGGTCGGTCATCACGAGAAGCTCCTCTGACGTGGGTCCTATTCACAGCGATCTATTCCGCCCCAAACGTCCTCCTAATGAGAGGCACTTGAGCTACCTCGCACGTCTCGAGATCCATCCCGTCGGCCCTCCAGTCGGCACCAGCGAGCTGACGCCAGACGATCTCCTGACGCCCAAGCTGAAAGAGCTGGCCCACCAACTAAAGATAGCGAAGCGCTTTGCCCCAATCGAACAAAAAAGGGAACTACGTCCCTTTGAGCGAGGTCACTGGCATCTCGACTGGACCAGCTGGCGGCCAACTCTTCGCGAGCGCGCTTGGCACTTTCTCACGGATTACATCCTCGAGGGCTTCGCGGGATGGGGCGTCTGGTGCAAGCGCGCGGAGGACTGGTCCTGGATACGCGTGTATTGCTGGGGACACGTCGTGGGCCACGTCTATCTCGCCCTGTACCTGGCGAGCGAGCGGGCGCTGAAAAAGGATGCGGCGAGGTGGCTGGACGGGGCGGGTGAGGTCATTGTAATCACCAATGGCCATGAGAACTCCGAGTCTGGGGAGAGCGTGGAGGGCGGTTCTGATGATGGGATGTGAGTTGGGAGAATATATGGCGGTGAGCTTTTTTGTCTTTTATGTTTTCTTGGCTCAGCGAGGCGTTTGCATACGGCAAGGGGTTCTGCAGGGCGGTACTGGTTCACATTGGGATATGGCGCAAACAACCCGGTTAGCATGGAAACAAACAACAACTGCTTCTTCAAAATAAGCTGCGGACTCTGTACATAGGGAGCAAATTGAACATTGGTTCTGGCCGCGAAACCTCTCTCTGACATTTGGTATCCGAAATACAGCGTTGGAACATCGACCGATCCTTCTAACAATCCATACTCTGTACAGAAGAAGGAAATCCAACAAGTAAACACCCTCTTCCTGACCTGCTCGCCCTCGTACACGATTGACCGCTCTGCTGAACTCGCTTAGGTGCATCCTACTTTTGACAATCGACGCTTGACGCCGCGGGGGATTTCATTTCCCAGGAAAAAGAAACTATCGCACCGGTTGACCTGGACTGAGACAATCTCCTTACTCGGGGGATTTACCGCGCCGGGCGACGTGGCCCAGCACATTCAGGGACTCGCGCTCCCATCGGTCGAAATCCGCCTTGGCAAGATCCTCATACGCGAGCTTCTCGGACTGGGAGAGCTGCTTCCATTCGTTACCCATGGCCTTCATCGCGTCGACCAAACGCTCGCCGGAGAATTCACCGCTGGCAAAACGCGCCTTGACGAAGAGCGCGTAGGCATTATGCGGCCTCTTGGGTTGGCGCTCGTCGCGGATGGTGCGGGGGACCTGCTTGCCGCTGGCATTGCGGAGCCTCGCGCGCGAGCGGTTGGCCTCAGCCACGTCCGTCGGTTGAATCGTCTCAACCCACGACTTGTAGGCCGCGTTGTTGGTGAGCTTGTTCGCGTCGGCAGTCTCTTGGAGACGCTTTGATTCCAGATTGTCAGTCTCTTGTTAACACCTGTTGACGGCGTGAAGGCTTCCGCCGGGATTCCAAGGGGTGAAGGTGTCAAGGCAGAAAGTCAGGCCTTACCTGGACCTCATAAGAGGACAAGTTCTTGAAAGACTCGGCCAGGGCCTTGGTCCGCTCGGTGAGAGATGAGCCCGACTCCGCGGTCTGATGTTCCCGCGTCACGTACACTAGCCATGCGCTCGTGGGGAGCTTCTTCGGCTCGTTCAGCAGCGCCGTCTTCTTCCACTGCCGCACCTTGAGCTTCTGTGTCTCCTCTGGCGTGAGCTGCTTCTTGACTCGCTTCTTGGGCGCAGCCTTCTTCGCGATGACCTTCTTCGCCTTGGGCTTCTTGGAGGCGGGCTTCTTAGTCTTGAGGGCGGTCTTCTTCTTAGCCCCCGTAGTCTTCTTCGTCTTGGTGGTCGTCGCCGCCTGGCTGGCGGGCATGCGCACCCATTGCGAGGTCGAGAAACCGCGGCAAGCCGTTGCGCGCGCGACGAAGAGTTGGGTCCGCGGGACTGACAATGGGGCGGCGCGGAGGAGCAGGCGCTGGGTGGCGGCTCGACCGATTGCTGTCAACATGTTGAACTTTTGATATGAGGAGTGGGCTGAGCTGATGATTTGCGTGAGCCGGGGGATGTTTAGTGGTGTTGGTTGCGACGAGACAGTCCGGAAGGGGAAGTATGGCGCGAATCGAGTGCGAGCGATGTTGAGATCAGGATCAGGCCAATTGTGGGAGTCGGGGCAGTCGTGGGGGGGGTTCGACACCACAATTGCCGTCCGCGGTGTTGACGGAATGACGAGGGACTGCGAGTAAAGGGAACTTGGTCGACCTCCTTGTTTGTTTGACCAGCTGCCCCCCTGGAGCTCAGATGTACTCAATACCCCAAAACCGCGATTATACCGTGAGAAATAGAGTACTGAGTACTTATTGTCCTATCACCCACCACGACAGCTCCAAGCTGATCATTTTTGGCAAGCCCACCCGAAACTCGCGGCCCCGTTTGTCAGGCACCAACGCCCTAACGCAGCAGCTCTAGCGGCAGCGGGAGCAGCATCAGCAGCAACTGGCCAGCCAGCCAGCCAGTCAGCCGGCCTGCAGAGGCACCCACGGGACGCGAAGCTCACCCCGGGCAAGCTTCAATCAACTTCACATACCAATCCATCGCCAAACCCACCCACGAACTTGTAACAAAGACAAATCCAATCCCGATTCCGACCGCCTTCTCATCTCTCTATCTACCTCCAAACCACACAGAAATCGGCAATCATGGATCACAGACCGCAAGCTTGGGGCCGTGTATGCAGTTTCCATTCCCCCCTCCCCTCCTTCCCGGGACCCTCAGCCTCGCATCGTGGACTAACAAGTCGGAACCCCTCCTCTTAGCCCAGAGACGACGTCTACGGAGCCTACGATGCCTCGTACATGAACACCAACGGTCCCAACCAAGCGACACAGGCCCCCATCGTCACGGGCACATCAGTCATCGCCATCAAGTTCAGCGAAGGTGTCGTCATCGCCGCCGATAACCTGGGTATGTCTTCGTCTTTGTATTTGCCTTTGCCTTTGCCTTTCGCTCGCCCTCCATCCTCGGCCTATGCTGTTGCCATACACCTCGAATCACCCAAATTGACACCTTTCCCTCATAGCATCCTACGGCTCCCTCGCCCGCTTCACCGATGTGAAGCGTCTCCGCACCTTCGCCAACTCCACCGTTGTGGGCTTCGGCGGTGACGTCTCCGACATGCAATACCTCGACCGCCACCTCTCAGGCCTCGATATTGAGGAGTCCTACGACCTGACCAACGACGCACCCGCCCGGCTCAATGCTGCAAACCTGCACAAGTACCTCTCCAAGCTCCTCTACAAGCGCCGCTCCGACTTCGATCCCCTCTGGAACCACCTCCTCGTTGCTGGCCTCGACGATAACAACAAGCCCTTCCTCGCCGCCGCTGATCTCCTCGGCACAACCTTCACTTCTCCCTCGCTAGCCACCGGGTTCGGCTCAGCTCTTGCCCAACCCATCATGCGTCGCTACGCCCCCGATGAGGAGACCGCCGCTAAGCTCTCCAAGGAGCAGGCCGTTGACGTGATTAAGGAGTGTATGAAGGTTCTCTTCTACCGCGACGCTCGTAGCTCGGACTCCTACTCTATTGCAGTGGTGACCAAGGACGGAGTCGACTTAAAGGAGAGCGAGAAGCTTGAGAAACAAAGCTGGAAATTTGCGGAACGGATCCGTGGCTACGGCACGCAGGTGAATTAAAGGGGGACACTTGAAATTCTTTGGGAAATAGAGACTCAGGCAGAGAGACTCAGGCAGAGAGACAGAGTGAGAGAGAGAGATGGGGGATGGGCATGAAATGACAATGACCGGTAATTCGCCATATCGTCTGGCGATACCTCGCGTGGGAATATGCATTCACGAGACTTCAGTAAGAGAAGCACCGGCCTCCAACCCGGGGCTTATGGACGCCACGATGAGTTCAGGCCTGTGCGAACGACCAAGTGTAACACCAAATGAAATAGACAATATTGTTTTCATTGCTTCAGGTTGCCATACTACGGCATTTAACCTCAAAAAATACGCTTCTTTATCTTGACCGGCCCAAATTTACCATGCTGGACCATTCCCTCAGTTTCACAATACCCAGTTATACATCAGAGGGCTCCAAAGCTGCCATCGCCTGTTGGTAACCCGCTGTGACATCAAAAACATCAAGGGCTATCCTCCCTTTTGGCAACCCAACTCCGATGGGATGAATCACCCGATAACAAACCAAACTTCACTCACTCTGTGTGAGCAGTTTACTCGACAGTGACTGACTTGGCCAGGTTACGGGGGAAGTCAACGTTGAGTCCCTCCATGACAGCCAGCCAGTAGGCAATCAACTGCAGAGGAACGACGTTGAGGATACCCTGGAGGGCGTCGACTGTCTTAGGGATCTCGATCTTCTCGGCCTCGCTGGTCTTGAACTCCTCGTCACCAGGATTGCAGATGACAATGGGCTTGCCACTGCGAGCAATGACTATTCAAATTGTTAGCAAATGGGTTCAATCGATGTTGACTGATATTCCTCGACTTACCTTGTTGATAAGCGTTGAGCGATTTCTTGAAGAGGTCATCGCGGGTGAGGATCATAATGATGGGCAGGTTCTCGTCAACGAGGGCAAGAACACCATGCTTCAGCTCACCGGACATGACGGCCTCGCAATGAAGGTAGGAAATTTCCTTGATCTTCAAAGCACCCTCAAGGGCAGTAGAGAACTGGGCACCACGACCGAGCAGCAGAAGGGACTTCTGGTTTTGGAAGGTCTTGGAGCAGAGCTCCTTGATTGACTGATCCTGGGTGAGGATATCCTTGATCTGCTCAGGAATCTTGGCGAGACCCTCCATGATCTCCTCACGCCGCTTCTGCTTGGACGCACGATCCTCACTAAGGGAGAGGGCGAACATGACCATTGCGATGAACTGGGAGGTATAGGCCTTGGTGGACGCAACACCAATTTCGGGACCGGCGTTGACGTGAACACCGCAGTGGGTAAGCAGAGAGATGGAGGAACCGACGACGTTGACGATACCGACGGTCAGGGCACCACGCTCCAAGCAGTAGCGGAGGGCCATGAGAGAGTCAGCAGTCTCACCAGACTGAGAAACGAAGACACAGGTGTCGTCACGGAAAACCGGCGCCTGTCTATCCAGGAAATCGGATGCCAGCTCAACGGCGATGGGGATCTCGGCCAGCTCCTCGAAAACACCGCGAACGGCCATGCATGAGTGATAACTAGTGCCGCATGCAATAAAGATGATTCTGCGGCAGCGACGGATGGTAGAAATGTAAGAGCGGAGACCACCAAGTGTGACGGTCTTATTGGCAGCATCGAGACGGCCTCTCATGGTGTTGACAACAGACTCGGGCTGCTCGAAAATCTCCTTTTGCATGAAGTGATCGAACTTGCCCTTCATGATCTCCTGGAGCTCGAGCTCCAGGGTCTGGATGGTGCGCACGTTGGAGCTGCCGTCCGCCTTCTTAAGACGGTGAATGTTCAGCGAACCCTCGTGGATGTGAGCAATGTCGTCATCCTCCAGGTACATGACCTTTTTGGTGTGCTCGACGATGGCAGAGGGATCAGACGAGAGGAAGAACTCGGTGGGCATGGGCATGCCATCGTCGGTCATGAAAGCGCGCGACTGCGAGCGATGCAGGAGCGACTTGTCGGGAGCGCCCAGCAAGGTGCTGGGGTTCAAGAAGTTGTTCTGCTGCTTCTTGAGGGCAACATTCTGAGAGGCAGCCTCCGCAGAGAGGGCGCCCTCCTCGGAGTACTCAACATCGACGAAGTCAACCTTCATGCGCTTCTGAGTCTTGACACCGATGACAAGGGGAGAACCCTTGCGGGCAGCGATGACTTCATGAGGGTAGTGGACGGACTTGATCAAAAGTCCGTAGGCACCCTCGAGCTCGTTGATAACAGCCTTAGCGAGGTCGGTGAAGCCAATATCGGGGTGCTGGTCGTAGAGGTACTTGGCAAGCTTAGCAATGCACTCGGTGTCGGTCTCGGTCTCGAACTTGAAGCCCTTGGCGCTCAAGAGTGTCTTGAGCTCCTTGTAATTGGTGATGATTCCATTGTGGACGACAGTGAACTCCCAGGTAGGGTCAGATCTAGGAAAGAACAAATCATCTTAGCTACCAAATCATCGACGGCAAGAAACCGTCCAAAGGAAAGCTTGCCGTTGTTTTTTGCGGGTGTGTACACGTACCTGTGGGGGTGGCAGTTCAGACGAGACGGGGGGCCGTGAGTAGCCCAGCGAGTGTGGGCGATACCGGCATGTGAATCGAAGTACTTGGTCTCATCGACCTTGGACTCGGCGATAAGCTCCTTGAGCTTGGCGACCTTGCCAACCTCCTTGAAGGCAAAAACCTCGTTCTTCTTGTCGCCGTCGACAGCAAGACCGGCAGAGTCGTATCCACGGTACTCGAGACGGGAGAGACCTGGTGGAAGCAGTGTCTCGTCAGCAAGACAGCTCTCGAGATAAGGTGGAGCTGGGTGACTCCAATTGGGGTAATTCAGGAGGAGGCGGTGTACTGACCGTTCACCAGAGTCTCAAGGATGAACTTGCGGTCCTTCTCCACAAGGTAGTTGACGTAGCCGAAAATGCCACTATTGGGAGAGAGAGGCGCACGTCAGCTTACTGCTTACTGCGGTGCCAATTGCCATTGTGGCTGAAGGCGCCCCGACCCCTTTTTCCAGCTGGCAGAAGCTGGGTGGAGGGGAAGGGGAGGATGCCAGCAAGCACTCAGGAGAACGAGGGGGCGGAATTGGGGAAGACAAACCACATGTTGATTTAACGCAATCGAAGACCCTGACAAGAACCGTAAAAGACCAATTAACAGAAAGAGGCGGCGAGGAGAGTGGTGGAGGCGGCGGTGAAGGGTATCAAGATGAGCGAGAGAGATGAATAGTTGGATCAAGAGAGAATGAGCAAACCAAAGCAAGATGCAGGAGGCGGGAGCTGAGCTGCTTTATGTGCTGGTCAAGCGGCTGGAGAGCAATGGGAGGGGAGTGTATTGTGTACGTGGAGAGAATACGCAGTAGCGCCCAGAGACGTGGAGGGGGGCGGTGGGCGGGGTGTGGCAGGGGCGTGCTCGTATTGAGGATGACAGAGAGGGCGCGGCGCGGCACGGGTTGAGGGTGAGCACTGAGGACGAAAGGTGACGGGGGGTGAGTGGGCAGGGCCAGGTACGCGGTATTCGTTCTTCCAGGTTATTATGGACGATGGTGACTTGCTATTGCCTGTACGGATACCATGCCAGGGAAGGAAACAAGGCTGCAGAAACAAGCGCGCAAGGTGTTGCTGAAGCTCGGTATGGACGTTGTCCTGTCCTCAATGATTGTTTACACGCCGTTTGGCGGGCAATACCTCCATCGTGAGATAGCAAGCAAGTTTGAGAAGTGTATAAGTCACTTGACCCATCAGCATGCCCGAAATGTCAGTCTATGAAAACATGGTGAGTGAGTCCAGATGCTTTTGGAAGGAGGGGGGGGAGTGTGGGTAGCAAGACATGCTCTGCATCTTAGGGTTGCCATGCTCATTCAATAATACATCTGTCTTCCCAGTAAGAGTGCGCGATACAGATACAGCAGCATCGCATTGTCGTTTGCGTTTGCTGGATAGGATGGCTAAGTCATCGATGTGAGTATGTTCAGAAGGTACTTTGCCCGGTTGCAAATCACAATGGCGGGCTGTCGAATGACTGACTTGGGAGGTGTCTAACACTTCATAGCTGGGATAGCATACCTACGTCAGGATTCGGAGAAGACAGCTCAGGCGCTAGGGCAACGGAATGGAGAATGGATCTAGATTTCGACGGAGCAGGAATACCTTCTTTGCGCAGAGACCGACTTCTTTGCAGTCCCAGTGCCTGGGGCGACCCGGTCAAAGTTGGGAAAGACAGACCTGTCCAGCCAGTGAAAGAGCCGCGAATGCAGCGAGTGAGGGGCAGGCAAGTTTCTGGAGGGCCCCCACCTCACCGGCAACAGCAAAGGAGCTGCAGTTTCTGGCACCACTTGCCTGCAGCAATCCCATTGCGATATTCCTTGGAACCTTGAGTTGACCACACATCTTCAAGAACGTTGGTAAGGCCCATACCGGCGAAATCCGTTGTGTGCCTGAGCAGACGCAGAATATAGCCCAGTGTCTGACATGTTGTCTGTGCTAGATCGTTGACTGGTCCAGGCGGTCCTTCCACTACGCTCCCGTCTTTTTCTTTTCCATCCATCCTATGGACGATCCGGTACCTGGGCGCGGACGCAGGCGCAGGCGCAGTGCAGGAATGCCACCCACCGCTCCCATCCCATCCCATCCCATCCCTCCTCCAGGCTCGGTGGCTCCTCAAGGTCCCCTCCTTTCGTGGACTGTGGCGCCACTCCCTGGCTGAGCCATTCGTCTGCTACACTAGCTCCAAAGATCGCCCTCGGTACGTACCGCAATAACAAACATCATGGGTTTTAGAAAATACTTGCTTCCTCATCTTAATAACTGTTACGTACTCCGTAGACAGTCCAACAAATGCTGTGGGATGACGGGTTCGAGTTGCCCAGCACTTGCTGGTACTGCACTCTAACTTGCCTAGATGTGTGTGGTTTGCTTCTTTCGGGAATTCTATGGACGACCAGCACTGGAAGACAATCTGGGACCAATCTGGCCTCGATTCTGCTGTCGCCGCTTCCATTCCAGAACCAGCCGCTAAGAAGGCACGATTGTCCGCAAGCTGCTTGTGCGACGCTAAGCTTTCCGAAATGGTCAGCTTGTGATGAAACCCCCACCAAGCAGGCACCGAGTTAGGAAAGCTGCTGCCAGCAACTCATTCAACGCCTCACCCGCCTTCACTTGCCATCAGCATCGTCAACACCTTCTTTGGCTCCGGGAACTTGCCTTGACCCGAGCCCCCCTTCTCGCACTCACACATGGCAGGTACCTATCCGAGCATGCGCCTCTCGGAGTGCTCCTCCCATACGAATATTGTACCTACCTTTTGCCCCCAACACCAAGCCCAATCTATGTATCCAGCACCGCCTTATCCCAACAACGTCCCTTCATTAAGCTAAGGTAATTGGGCATCATAGACTCACAGTTGTACTGACAGCATTGAAGGCCACGCATAGTTGAAAAGTAATACTTTCAGCACATAAGAGAACATAATTGAGACTCGGCCAGTAGTCCACGTCACGGTCCGCCCGATTTGTCTAGTCGGTTCTTTTTTCTTATTATCGTAGTTTCGCCTCAAACCCATCTCCTTTCCTCGGGCATTGATGCGGACGGCTACCTGCGTTCTTCATTCTCGGTCCTACCCTCCAACGCTGTTTCGAGGGTTCCATCGCCGACATCATCGCTTTTTTGACCCCTTCTTTTCGTATAACCTGGGCCCCCAGTCCCCAACCATCTGGGTGCGGACACACCCCTTGGTTGTCAAGCGCTAGGAAGAATCCAGCGGGGATCGGCGGCAATGTGAGCCAGGCGACAAGAATTCCCAAGCTCGGGTCCCCTGGTGTCCAACTCCTGCTGCTTAGTCGGTTGCTGGTTGCACCCATGAAGCATGGAGGGGGGGCTACACAGGGGAGGTGAGTGGGGCGTCCAGGTACGAAGAGAAGGGTACGGATACAGGAGAAAGAAACAAAAAGAGAAGACAACCTAACGCACTAGGAAAAGGTACAGCCTCAATGGCCATCGTAAGAACGGGCCCCAAAAGGGGCGGCACGTCGTTCACTCCGTATAAGAGTCGCCAAAAATAACAGCCCGCACCGAGGAGACAACCCTGCTAGACCGGCCTTTCCTGCAAATCACCATCTGGCATCTTTCAATGCAACCGCCCATCTCGCCGCCCCAGCTTGACGGCCTGCGTAGTAGATCTTCTCGAATCGGCCGACGTGTCCACTCAGCCGAGGCAGACGGTCTCAAACCCAAGCTCGGCCATGTCGAGCGCGTCTGTTGAGCATACAGTCGCTCGTTGCGCGCTACCCAAATCTTCCTGATATCAAGTTCGTACTAGATGTCACGTTCCACGGTTCCTGGCATCAGGGACTGGACCGAATAGACGGCCGGTGCGGATCACACGGAGACGATGCATCGCACTGCTTTACCATGGCTTCAGTGTTGCTCGTCCCGAGAAAAAAAAAAAAAAAAAAGGCCTGGCCCACAGAAAACCCGAAATGCGTGGATGCATTCATATCGACGGCCGCCGGTGTACTCGAGACGCCGCCTGCAGAGGATTTCCCGGTTGCAGTCGCTCATCTCAAGTCTCACGGCAATCCTCGCATCAAAAACATGTGGCTAACCTTTGTCTCTATTCGTTGCCGTGCGAGATCACCCATTGGAGATGGTCTCAGCTACAGCCCCGCCATCCGCTTGCAGCAGCTCCAACAGCCCTCCTTTGCACAGCATGGCGGACTCGTCGAGACACAGATTCAGACCAGAGCTTCGATCCTCCCAGGCTCACAATGTGCGACCTCATTCCCCACCCGTTGTCTTCTCGTTAGACAGGATCGTAAGCATGTGCCTCCGTCGTCTGCCTGCAGTGTGAGCTGCTAGTGAAGGAACAAAATGATCATGTAAGACTTGAGCAAAGGCACGCTGTAATAGCTTGGCTTACACAGAACGCTCTCGAAAACAGACGCCTAAACCCACCCCCTCAGCTATCTGTGGCTTGCACCACAAGCATACACCCCCCCGTTCCTTCCCCCCAGCCCTACGCTTATCCCGGGCCTGCTGTAGATTGGAGGGCCCGTGTCGAACTTGACCTTGGTCCAACGCGGCATCCTCGCCGTGCGCCGAGGTGGATAGCTAAGGTAGACAGAGATGGCGGCGGCAGCGTCATGCCAGTGGGTAAGGTAGTGCACTAAAACACTCTTGTCGTTGAGTAATACATTGCTGTTCTGGCACGTGGCGCCGGGTCATGTCCCGTACCCAGCCCCCCAGCTCAGTCGAGGCTGTGCATTATCAATAGCTTCCAAAATGGAGCCTCACGGCTACGGCTACCCTAGGCTCGGATCCCTCCAAAATACCTGCGGAGTAATATTTGAAGGGCGCAGAGATAAGAGAACTCACCCTGGCCATACATTCTTTATGATGCAAACGCCAAAGCGCTTCGTATGGCTCAAGTCGTGTGGACAGCAAGTCCATCTTATGGGACAGTATACATCCGTATAATGTTGTGGCCAACGATGGGTATGTCTGTGTATGCATACGCATACTCATGCTTGGGGTCCCGTAGTTTCTTCTATTCCACGCCATACATACGTGTCTATGACCCCGTTGCAAACAACCCCAAATCTGGACTCGGGTATTGTACACTGTTTAACACATTAAAAGACCCTCTAAACGGCCGGGACCCGACGACGCTCGTTCCAGCCGCCCCTTTTGATGTCTTTCTGCCCCTCCACGCCTGATCCCGTGAATCGTCATGTCACTTCCCCCCTTCCTTACAGCTTCTGGTACTCAAGCTTGCCTTCCAGCTTCTTCGACTCGGCGACCTTGCGCACTGCCTTGTTGAAGTCATCCTGGTTGATTGCGTCGCGGTAATCCTTGATGGCGAACAGACCGCTGGTCATTGCTAGTTAGCATGTGTCCTACAAGTATCGCCAACTTGCGCCATAACTTACGCCTCTGTCACAACGTTTCTCAAATCCGCACCATTGAGACCATCGCTCATCTTCACCACGCTCTCGAAATCGATCTCACCCTCCGTAACCACACCCTGGGCATGAATCTTGAGAATCTCCAAGCGGCCGACCTCGTTCGGCAGGGCAATCTCAATCTTGCGGTCGAGACGTCCGGCACGAAGCAGGGCGGGATCGAGGGTATCAGGTCTGTTCGTCGCCATGATGATCTTGGTCTTGCCGAGGTAGTCGAAACCGTCCAGCTGGTTGAGCAACTCCATCAACGTTCTCTGGATCTCACGATCCGCACTGGTTCCCTCTGAGAATCTGCGTCCACCAATGGCGTCGATCTCGTCCATGAAGATAATGCAAGGTTCATGCTCCTTGGCATAGCCGAACATCTCGCGAATCAAGCGAGCAGACTCTCCGATATACTTGTCAACGATTGCTGAAGAAACGACTGTTTCGCCCCGTTAGCACCTTCCAGTCCACCGTGTTCTACCGCCCACGGGCTGAACCTACCCTTAAGGAAGTTGGTCTCGAGACTGCTTGCCACGGCACGTGCGAGCAACGTCTTTCCTGTACCAGGAGGTCCATAGAGCAAAACACCCTTGGGCGGCTTGATGCCCACACGCAGGAAGAGCTCGGGATTCTTGAGCGGCAGCTCAATGACTTCACGAAGCTCGCGAATCTGATCGTTGAGTCCACCGATACCGGCGAAGCTAACTTGTCCAGGGTCTTCCAGTGACATATTGTAGACGAGGGGGTCGACTTCTCGTGGAAGCATGCGCATGATGGTGAGTGTCGTCATATCGAGAGCCACTCGCGTACCCTGCTTGAGCTTGACCTTGTCGACCTTTGATCTGCATCCAACGACATATCTGGGACCGGAGGAGGCCTTTACGATAACTATTCAAAATGATTACGGCGATCAGCATATTGAGCTTCTGTAGTGTTTGTCGTGGCGATGCACTGGTAGTGAGCAGTGGCGGCGGGGCGGGGAGAATATATAAGGCGGAAAGCAGGATGGAGATGCCTTCACTTACATCTTTCGTCATCGAGCTGCTTCAGAACCTCGCCGATAATCTGACCAACACTCTGCAGCGCCTTAATGTTGTCCTCGGTTCTGTCAAACTCCCTCTGCAGGTCCTTGATCTCGAGTCGGAGGGACTTGAGCTTCGCCTCCCACTCCCGGGATTCGAGCAGCTTGGCCCGGTACGAGTCGAGAGCCTTCTGGCGTTCGTCGTCGGAAGACATCTCTGGTTGTGGAAAGTTAAAAAGAAAAGGGCTCCTGCCTTGGTCTCGTCGAGGAAATGGAATGGCTGCGGTTCAGAAGGGGGTGAGTGGGGGATCGCGTTCGGGTTCGGGGTTGGGAAGAGGTCGAAGGTTAGGTCGGTTGGTCGATGGGGATAGCTTGTGTGGTAATCAGATCGTTGTTTTCGGAGGTTGAGGTGTCGACGTACCTCCCACTGCAGCCTTCTGCCTCACAGGAGAGCACGGCTCAGCTCCGACTAGCGCCTTATCCCTGCGGCCACCGAAGCTCTGTCGCTGTGCTTTGATTGGCTTGGATCTCGGGACCGGGAAATCCAAGGTTCCGAGTGACCCTCAGCCAGGAATATGCCGGAGTGAAACAAATTGAGTGAAGTGCTGCAACATCAACGTATCACCCCAGTGAGGCTAGCCTCATTGATAGATCTTTACTGCGCTGTCACCGCGTTGAAATCCAGCCTTTCCATAGGCTTTCAGAGCTAGATGCTCGTCCGGCCATGCGAGTAGCGAGGGTAGGTAGCTAGTATTGATACGGTATAGATTGTCGAAATGATCAGTTCCTTGACTACCGGTCAATTATTTTCTCGCAATAAATGAGTAATTTATGTAGTTATTCCCAGCATATATAGCATGAGACAATCGGACCTCAAGAGATTGTGTGCCTGTGCCAAAAGCGCAATGATGGTATATCAGTATCAATTAGGAGGGATTGCTCTCCGTAAAAAGTTATGTACTCTGAATGGTGAAAACGATCGCCCAACGCCTCTATGCTCTACTTCGCGTTGGCTGATAGAGTGTCAAATTCCCATACTTGAATCTACTGTTCCCCGCAAAGTAGATGCTATTGCTAGACAACGCGCAAAGCGTTGAGTGCCTGTATGCAGCGCATAGATTTCAAGCCTCCCAGTGGGTAATTGCGATGAATGAAAACCAAATTCCACCAAACTCCAGAAAAGACGGGTATTTGGGTGCGTAAATCATAAAGACGGTAGCCTGAGATAAGCATTTGCTTAGCTTAGAAGTTCGGGAGTGATCTCCTCGCGGACCTTTCTGCTCCAATCCATGATGGCCTTCTCGAAGTTAACCCAGACTTCGGGAGAATTGTTGTAGACGATGCCCAGGGCATCTACTTTTAGTAGCACCTCCCAGCGCAGCTCTGCTGCTTTGGCCCAGTACCGAATGTTGTCTGCAGAGCGATACGGCTTGTCTGTGTCGGTGTGGAATGTGGTAATCAAGCCGAATCGCCGTTTTGACCTTTTTACCGCCGCATTGTGCAGCTCCACGAGCCGAATGCCGTTTTGCAAACTGATGAGAAAAGACGTCGGACACTCGCTTGCGTCGGCTACGGGCGTGTAGTCCGGCAGCGGACCGGCCTGGGGGTTGAGCGAGGACATGAAGGCCAATTCTCTTTCCACTTCTTTGCCAGTCCAGTCGCCCTGCAGCCAGGTCCAAGAGCTTCGCTCGGCCTTTTCTGCTTCGATCATCTCCTCTTCAGTCTTTAACATGCTGAAAAGTCCCGAGATCCAGGATTCGAGGATCCGCAGCTCCTCGTCCCTCATTCCACCAGACCATTGTCGGGTTGCCATCTGCTTCAAGGTCTCCATCACGGAGAGTAGTTCTGTGCGAATTTCCTTTTCAGACTTGATAGCGTCCAACCGCTCGGGGATCTCATGCGCCGTGTAATAGTTCCTGGCAGCCCGAATGGCCAGTGTCATGACATCGAGGATGTGCATACCCTGAACCTCATGCCAGCCCGTAGACGTTTTCTTGGTGGGCGTGCTTTGGCCCCTCATGGGAATTTCCGGCAGTTCCGGCACCGGGCTACTATCTCTATGCTTTTTGGCGTGTCTCAAGGCCTGAGCCGCCTTGTCAAGAGATCCTGTCAAGTCTGTCTTCAGCTCCTCTATCGTCGGAGGCTTCGGCACTGGCTTATTTCTGTGGATATATGTGCTCGCAGTCGGAGGCAGAACATCCGGGTCCTCTTCGAAATCGTCAGAGTAGTACTGATGTTCATCGGTAGGTGATTCCGCCATTGGCCCCGCGCCAAAAGGATGAGAACCAAGTTCCGGGCTGTTTCCCTCCGAATCAATGATCCTTGGCGAAGACGAGCTCGAGCTGCTAACAGAGGAGAGGTCTAGTCCTCCTTTGACCTTGTTCTTTCTCGCTAGCTGAGCGCCCTTGCCATCGAGAAGACCGGTTCGAGCGAAGTAATACTGCAGGTGGGCAATGCTTCCCAAGCTGAGTACGCTCTCCCTGTGACGAGCACTCGCAGCGAAGTCGGTACCCTGTGGTCGAACAAATCCTCGGCGCCGACTAGAAGAGCGGCCAACTTCCACGCTGCTGCAAGTGGACTGTCGGGAAGATGCGAAGCTAACGTCGGAGCGGCGGCTGTAGTTTCCGGAGGACTGTCTGGAGTATGTGCTGCCTCGGAAGCTTCCCAGAGATTCGCGGGAGTTACCCTCGGTGGCGGATCCGTGGGAGACGGAAGAGGCAGTTGACACGCAGCGAGACAGCTCGGGACAAGCGCCGATAGCTGGAGTCGGGGATGCGTCTGATGATGGGGAGTCGCACCGGAACGACGGCGTCTCTTCGTTTGCTGTAGCCATGATTTTGGTTATGCTGAGAAAGTCGAATGCTGTGAAGCTCAAGAACAGGGTTGTAATAGGTGCCGCCTCTGTGTTATGGAAGTGGTATCGTGGAAGGTACAGTAGCGGTCGAGCAGAGTGTGTTGACGTCTCGTCTGAGCTGGGTATCGGCGGTGGCCTCAAGCTATGCGCTGGGCAACGTGAGGGGTGCGATGACCAATGTGGCAACGAGTTATGTACAGATCAGGGAGAAGTATTTGCAAATGCAGGTTGCCGTGAAGGAAACTGGGTGCACAGCAGCGTCCAGAGGGTCGGCGAGCAAGAAGGTTGGCACTGGCGAAGAAACGTGTGCTGGGGGTTCAAGAGATGTACGGCGAATTATTCGGCAAGGTAAAAGCTAAAATGAATGAAGCGAGCGAGTAGTGATTAACAGACGGTCCCCAGAATGGACGAAGCGGACGGAGAAGTTTCTTGGACTAATGACCCCGGACGGTAAACACTGCTAGGCAGGGTAGGTTGGTAACGGTAGGGCAAAAGAAAGCTAAGTCTCGCGTCCTCAAGGCCGTCGTGGGTTAGAACTTGGGAACGGTCGATGGCAAGGTGTGCCTGCGAGCTGTAACAAGACGACTCTCTGGCGTCAGGGGTCTGTGTTGGGCTTGGCCACAGCGCAGGTGAAAGAATGAGTCCGGTATCCGTACGGTGTGTATTTCGGGAGTGTGTGTGGTCGCCTGGCAGTCTCTGGCACCAAGATCCTCGTCCCCGTTGCGTCAGTGGAGAGATGTGGGAAGGCCGAGAACGAATCTCTGACGAGGAAAAGTCTCCAGCGGGCAAATTGGGGGTCCAACCGAGTGGCGCGCGAGTTGCCAGGAAGGGACGATTTAAATTGAATGTCGCGTCGTCTCCGAAGGTGGGGTGCTGCTGCGTGCAAAGGAAAGGAGAGGGGAAGGTGGGACGCGGGACCTGGAAGCTTGCTGCTTGCCTGGAGCTGGAGGGATGCGATGGAACGCGTGAAACGGGAGCCGTTGTGTCTGATTGCTTTTGCCAACTGACGGGAAGATGTTGCCAAACAGTGGGTCGAATCTTTTTCAGTTCAGGTAAAAAAGAATCACAAGGCAGTCAAACCAAATGACCGAGCCAAAAGAAGCTTCTGCACCTTGAGGTAGTGTAGGTAGGGTATTAATACAAAGAACATTAAATGATAGAACAACCTAAGTTGGGTTCCCCAACTGGCCCTGAAGGTGGGTTGCTAGCGTACTTAAGATGATAGGTACCTGAATGAACGACTGATATGAGCAGCTTCTCCAACTTCAGGTATTCCGCACCAGAGCAGAGGGGATCGCCGTCTACTTATTCCGCCACAAAAATGATCAGGATGCACTAAGAGTGAAGCAAATGACCCCCGAGTCTCAACTAGACATCCTCATTGGGAACTCATGCACATCGACTCAGCAACGCCCAAATGGCCAAATCGCCCAGCTGCGATATGATGCTCAGAATGTCCAGTTCAAGACTTCTTCCTACCTTACCTATACGGCAATAGCCAGTAGCTATAAACCATCATCCCTCCTGCATTACAAGCTGACATTGAGCTCATATTCCCGCCCGTCACCCAGGTGCGAGTTGGATTCCCGTGGTGATGGCATTTTCAGGGGCTCAAATCTTAAACAATCTCCAGCAGCTCGTCCGGCCAACAAAGCACGAGTGGGTGGGTAATCTCATTCCGCCAAAAGCCTCCGTGTTTCCCAACATCGAGATGAACCAGACCAAGTCACCAACAACCCCCCTCTTTCGTCGTCAATCCCAGACACGGGCTCCCTCCCGCATCACTGCCAGCTCAGTCACTGGTTGATCGACGAACATTCCCAAAATTCTCCCAAAATGTGCGAGAAAGATGGCTGCTCTGGCCTTTCGAAGCAAGGAACGATATGTGGGAGAACCCGAACCGAAGCAAGCCGTTATTTATTGCGCAACCTCAGCCACATGGCGCCAAGGGCCAGATACTGCTGCCTCTCGCCCTATCCGTGTCGCGGCCCGGCCTTTCCCGCTATCCTTTAGATCAATGCCCCATGCTTGACCCTGTCCCGCAGAAGCTATATCCGTCTGCTGACCGAACTGTCATCGGTGTCTATTGAGTCTTGATGTAGCGCAGCCGGTTTTTGATGTTCCACAGTATGAACTCCTCGACGTCAAAAACCTAGGAGGCCGACATTTGAGATATTTGATTTGCAGGTTCCGAAAAGAACTTTTGCATATTTGCTGTGGAAAGCTTTCCGAGGCTGGAGCTCTACGGAGACAGAAAGTCCGGGTACCGTGTACAATAACTTATACAGTATATGCTGCATAAATTGCTCTCAGATGCAGTGGTGCCTCCCTCTCCCCCATCGTCATCTTCTTCTTCCTCTTTCTCTTTAGCATCAAAAATGCCGAGAATAAAACAAATCCCGTTTTTGTATCTTTGTCCGTATCTTTGTCATTTTCTATTCTGGCCCCTGGGAATTCCGGTAATGCAAGTGATATGCAAGCCATCGCGGCAAACAACTCTATGTCAATTTTCGAGCGTAACCTCTCCACTCTCTTCTTTCCCAATACAATCAATGGCATTGCGCTCACTCTAGCCCACAAGCCGTGCGAAGGCGTTAGTGATTGATGAGCCCAAAATTTGTGTAAGTAACAAAAGGTGTGACGTGCATCCAAGTTGCTCTGAAAATTGGGCGAGAAACATTCATCCGACCTACTACCGATGTAGGAAATGTCAGTCCCTTGCATAAGCCTGACGTCTTGATATGCAGAGTCCTATGCAGCGCTAGCGACACGGCTCAACCCGACACTACTTATTCTGGAATGTGTGAGCTTTCATCAACGTTTGTCATGAGTCAAGAGCCATTGAACGACAGCGCCTGCAGAGCTGGCATAGGCGAGCAATATCACGCACCAAACAATTCATGCTACTGGTTCTTTAAACGTACCTAGAGAGATGTTGACCAGTCAACCCGCGATTGATGCAACAGCCCTGGCCCAGGCCGAGAAAGCGAAGAATGACATGCCCGAGTCTCTGGAACTGTGCGCAAAGCATCGAGGCCCTACGGCCCACGGCTCCCGATCCGGTGGTCCATAACGCAGGGTCACCCTGGCTCATCCAATCTTCCACGAGCTTCCGAAGAGCCAGGACTCCCGGCCAGCTAGCGGGTGACCAGTCCAGAACCGGGAACGAGGTCTGGCTCTACGGCCAGGGTCGGCCAAGAGGAGAAAGCTGCTGCTGCAACAAGTGGTGATACCGCTGCAACGTCGTAACTTGCGGAAATATGGTCAAGGCTCTTTAATAAGAGCTGTCTTTGGCAACGTGGCGGTCCACCCGGGGATTGCAAGGGCGCTAAGACTCCAGGGGCAGTGAACTCTTGGTTCGTGAGCGGCATGGGGGAAAGGCCGTTGGTCAATTCCGCCCGGCGAATGTTGTTCTGATGACACTTTGTTCAAGTAGCAAACAGGCGGAACAAGAAGGAGAGTGTAAGAGCATTTGACTGCAACCCAGGAATCAGTAACCAATGGTCCATTCATGTTCGAGCCGCTGTCTGAGTGTTAGACGACGATGATATGCCTTGACAGACGCGGGCAAGTCTTTGTGTGCATGCGAGCCGATGTTGTGACGATGGCGAACTTTTTCGAAGGAGAACAACAAGGACGTGTGTAAGGAGTCGAACGGCGTTCCATCGTCCGGGGCCAAGGAGCTCGCGCCGACGACCACTGTATAGATAGATAGGGTAAGCTCGCGCCGATGTCACTTTTATCAAGGACAGACGGTAGGTGTTGATGGCAGCAATACACAGATTATTTATACCACGCCTGAAAGTTATAGCTCGCTGTGACGAAATGGTGGAAGGTCCCAATGCCAACAGAGGAGAGTACACTTTGACGAGGTTCGAAGCTGGTTACTTGACTCAAGTCTTGTCCTGCTGCAGTCAGTCCATGGCTCCAAGCTCTATTGAGCTCCCCGTGTAGCATTGACGATGGGTCACGGAGTCGAGGTAAGGTTCGAGAGATGAGGGAAGATTCGGCTCCAGAATAAGGTAGAGGCTAGCTTGATGTAGCATGCGTAGCTTGGTGCAAATCAATAGAGTACTATGGGACGCCGTTGGTGAAGGGATATGAAAATGAGCATGCCGCGCCTTGTGCAGGTCCTCGTCACATTCCATCTCAAATCGTTCCAAAAAAAAAAAACCCCCCCCAATTCAGATTCACTTTCGGAAGGCGCTCGTTTTCTTTCCCTTTCCTTTTTATTTTTTTCCTACTCCCAAACTCTTCGTGGGCACCGCCTCACTCTTTCCTTATTTCTGGCCAGTGCTTTCTTTCCATAACTCATCTTGACTAATACGGATACTTCTCCAGATAACTTTTTTGACTTTCATCGTCGCTCCCTCTCGCATCCTGTTTCCAGCATTCCTGCTGCCCAATCCTTCCTTCGCGTCTCCTTCTTCTTCCCTTTGTCCCTTCCCGCCCTACTCACCCCTTCCACCTGCGCATCTTTCTACAGGACACGATACTTGACCCTTTGAAGACTTCGCTTCGTCGCTTCCTTGATCGCTCTCTGCGACTCTTTGCCTACGTTGGCCCTTCTTTTGCTTGCGCCGGAGCAAGGACCAACCCAGCATAATCGCATGCAGTCGATCCGAGCAATGAGCGAACGCCAACTAAGCAAGAGACCGAACTGACATTCCGCCGGGTGCGAAGCGCTCCGCCACCAGGTTCTGCCCTACATCCTGCTCTTCTCCAAACTTCCGAGGTCTTGCGAAACCCGTTTGTCTCTCCAATACATCCTCACCCTTCCTTGCCTTTCCAATGCTTGGCTAGGCACGGCAGTCGGGTCTTTTGCGCTTTGTTCGACGAATACCCTCTACATCCCAGCCCAATCGCGTGGTCGCCCAACAAAGAACCACCCCAGTACCGACCGGCGTCTGCAGTCCCGTATCTATTACTGCAGTGAACACCCATTTGCCTCCAATAACGATTGCATTCCCGTCCGCCAGCTCCCCCAGAGACCCTTGTCGCCGAACCCCACCGACTAAGGCACTGACAACAGTGCGCTTGACGAGTTCGCCCAGGCATCCAGCAATCCCAGCATTCCAACACCGCTCATCGATCCTCCTCATTCGACGACCTGCGGAGGACCCAACTGAACCCGGCGAGGATCAGTCTACTCGACCCAGTCATCACTCGAGCTCAGGACCACCGGACCCAGCCAACCAGCCTACCCACGAGCCAGCTCAATCACTGTCACCCGTCTCCGACTGGCCACGTCCTGTACAGCACCACAGCAAACCTCAAGAGGCGATTGTCTCTATAGAAGCACGCGGGGTTGCGTTGGGCTCAAGGACAGGAAAAACGGAAAAGGGCTATCACCTCGATTGAAGGTTTGCCCACGAAACACCAAGACCAAATGTCGGCCACGGAAGAATTGGCTGCAGAGGCAGAAGCCAGCTGCAACAAGACAAATACAATTGCTGGTGCCGGTGACCCCTCTGAAGACCCGTGTTCCAGCCACCAACCACAGCGCCCGCAGCAAGCGGAGGACCAGGCACAGGCCCAGGAAGCCGCTACTACAGCGGACCACTTGGACCTTGGCTTCTCTGACGTCTCCAACCCGCAACTTTTCCAGCTAAACCCGCACTCCCATGTTGTAAACAACAACACCATCGACACCACCGCAAACAAACCGTCCTCACACCCAACCCGTGATAACACGACAACTTCAAACCCCTCAAATACCACACCGCCGGGCTCTTCTACGACGAATAAAACAAAACAAACTCGCAAACCCTCACCAAATCTCGCTGCCCGATTGAAAGCGCTCGGTTTTACCTCGCACAAAAAGGCTACAGACCAACCTCTTGGTCAACAAGACAGCGTTGGGCGCCTGCCCGAAGACCAGATCCGCCTAATCGACGAAAATCATAAGGCGAGTTCCGTCGAATCGAAGATCAATCGCCGCGGTCGCCCTTGGAAGGGCATTACATCGTCCGACGATCCGAGACCACTGACTGCATCTTCCACTGCTTCTAGAGAAGACACCAGCGCTTGGATATTGACATCCTCGCCAGACGTTGCCCTGGGCGCGTCTCTCGTCCTACCCGAGATCATAACAACCGAACCCTTGGACATGGAGACGCAAAAATATCGTCTGCCTGACCACACCAATGGGAACGGTACCAAGGTACAACTTGAGACTCGACGAGAGCATCTCGAACGCAATGGTGCCCTTCCTGCCTCCGATCAACCCCCACCTCCACCACCGAAAGACACACCCCCGGTGCCGGTGGTCGAGTTCACGCCCGATCTTGCGTCATACTTTACTCCCGGCCACCAGCGACCCGGTTCCATTTACACGCTTTCCCGGGCATCTTTCGCCAATCAACTAGCTCAACTGACATCACTTCAACTTCCCGATGCGGAGTCTTTGTCCAGCAAGGTGTCTGCTATCCCAACAGCACAAGTCGCATCAAAAGCCCTGATCAACGCTGCAGAGCAAATCAGAAGTTGGATCTACAAGGCATCAGAGGTTATTGGTGGCTTGGACAGCGACGATGACGTGGAGTGGGCAGCGGCAGGAGGTCGCGAAGGATACGAAGAAGTCGAGAACGCCATACATCGCTTCGAGAAACTGATTAAAGTATACGTCGGTGCTATTGAGGAATTGCAAGCTCGCGAAGACATTGCCGGAGTCCCGCCCGAGGATCTTCATCGCGCCGTCTCCCAGATGGAGTCTATTATCGAGGAGTGGGCCAATATCAAAGCGGCACTAAACACCGTTAAAGGGCAAGTCGAAATCGCGATGGAGTGGGAAGAACTGTGGAACAGTGTTCTGGGAGATATCCAGAGCGAAATGGATGAACTGAGCCGTCTGGTCTTCGAGATGGAGGAACGACGTCACAAGTCGCTGATGGCTGCCGCAGGCGGCGACGGCGTCGATATCGGAGACCTTGAGAACATTGTGGACGATACTCCTCCTCCCGTTGCAAGAATGCAGGCGCAAAACCGCTTCAGTCTACCAGGTCTTCCGCTCAGTCCTGGGTCGACATCTCCAGGAACGCCCACGCCCACTTTGTCACAAGATGATTCGAGTCTACTAGCCCTTTTCGCACGGATGCAACCTTTGCGCGCATCGCTGGACTTCCTTCCTATGCGACTCGCCGTGTTCGCTGCCCGAGCCGAAAAATCCTTCCCGACCGCTTGCGAGGAATTGGACATGCGACGCACCGGTCTCGATGGCAGTTACAAAAAGTTGGAAAAAGATGCTGAATCATTGCGTAAGGAATTGGGCGAGGATCGTTGGGTCATTGTTTTTCGCGGAGCAGGACGACAGGCCCAAAAGATGATCGAGTCTGTCGAGAGATCGATGGTCAAGCTAAGAGAGGCCGTCGACACCGGCATGCATTTGAGCAACCCGCCGACAATGATCAAGAAGATCGAGAACTATGACGCAAAGAAAACGCACTATGGCCCAGCTATCGAGCGAGTTTTGGCTATCATCGACAAGGGCGTTAAGGACCGGCTAACTGTCAATGGCGAGATTCTCCGTTTGCATGCTGAGATGGAGTCGAAATGGGAATCAATCAAGGACGAGATGAGAGAGATGGACGTGGTTGTGGACGAAGTGCAAGTGGATACCCGCGGCCAGCAATTGAGGGATTCCATCTCCAGCATGCTGTCAAATGATCGCTCCACGATTGGCAGCGGTCGCGACACCCCTGGCAGCTCTCCTCCTTCTTCGGTCATTATGTCGAGTCTCGGTCTAGAGCCAGTCACTCCCAGAAACAAGATGGCAAAGAACCGCTCTGTAAGCACCAATAGCCACTTACCACAGCCATCAGGTAGACGACAGTCGTCATTGCCAACGCCTTCCTCTCAACTGCCGCGCAAGCCCTTGGTCCCTCGACTGTCGAACATGACCTCGAGGCTCGGTACTCCATCCACGGGCACTATCCCCAGACCTGCGTCGACGCAACCTAATCGGCCCAGGTGGAACGGCTCGACCAACACCACGGATGTTGGCATTGGTCACAACTTCAAGCCCTTGACCCTTACTTGTCCCAGTCCCTATGCCAAGAAGACGTCCCCGGCCGCTCGACCATCATCCTCCTTGACCCCGCGATCTTCATCGCCCGGTGGTACGAGGATGCCAACCCTTCGGAGCCCCCTTACCCGAGAGTCATCCGCGTCACCTATGCCCGAGGACACACCTACGAAGAGGGCTCCATCGAAGCTGTCATTCCGAGAGCGCCTGGCCTCGCCTGGTCCGTATTCTCAACAGACACTGTCTAAGCCGCGTTTGTCCTCGTCTGCGTCTACGTCCGGCCTCGAGTCTCAGTCAAGCCGACGTGCGTCTCTCCAGCCACCAAAGCTACACTCGTTTGCCGACAGAGCTGTACCAAGTCGTCCTGCCAGCTCCTTAGCGTCAACACGTCGGACTAGCCAATTGCCACAACTTAAAGCAAGCAGTACAACAGGTGGCACGGAAACCCCTCCAACACGATCTGTGTCGCGAAATACCACACGCAAAACACTTCCAGAGCTGGGTAAAAGCACCTCCAGCCAAAAGCCTCGATGGAGGGGCTAGGAGTCTCTTTTATCTAGGCAGAGGAGATTGTTTAGTTCCCCTTTGGCCTCAATCCCTCAGCAAGATGGTGCATTCACTGAGGTGAAAGGCAAACCCCGCTGGCGGACTTGACGAAGCACCATTGGCAAAAGCGGCGGACGAGGCTTGGGTCTCCATTGACTTGCTTTGGCTCTGCTGGACTGTCACAACACGATATTGAATTTTGTACATATTCGAATACCCTCTCTCACGGCAGTGCCACTGATTGATCCTACTTTATTTGCTTTATGGCGAGGCGTCGGATTAGGATCCGTTGAGGGGCGTTTGGGGTTTTCACTCTGGGACAGGAAGATACCTGTCTGACGGTCTTTAAGTTTTATACCACGCGGGCGGGATCATGGAGTCTGGTTTCGGACGAATTTGGGAAGGTCTCAGATGATCGTGAGCCATCACCGTCACGATGAATTCCTCGGAAATCCCAGGTCGCCTCCGATGAATGCGAGGCTATACTCTCAAAAACAATGAAAACATAAGACATCACTTGCATTGCAACGAATGTATTGGACCTTGCGGCTGGACCTTTATACCCCTCATGACACTGATATCTCACGGGAATGGTAGGATGTGCCGGAGGGTAGGAGACATTGCGTGGAAGGGGGAGTGGATAGCTAGCTGCGCGAAAAGACGCAAATTGATAATTCGTATTTTCGAGACCGAGTTTCACGCATTCTCACAGACCGGGTGAGAGACCTAGACCTGATCACCACGCGATTGCCGCTGTAGATCATCTTCAGCGATGTCGTTACGGGACCCGGCCCCTTCCAGATGGATGGGTACAATAAACACCAGGAGGAAGAAACAATCTTATAGCCCGGTGACTATTTCTTAATCATTCATTGTCAACATTAAAATGCCAAATGTGCCTATGCTGCGCCTGAGAAAATGCCCGTTGACCGGTCGACGCCCGCCCCTTAAACCAGTATCACGCGGAATCGCTTGCTTCGCCGCCGCCGTGGAAATGAATGGCGTAAAACTTGGTGTTCCCCCCTTCTCCCGGCCGCTTTTCCCTCCGCCTTATGAATGCCAAGGTATCAGATGCAGTGAAGCATGTGTCGTATGCTCCTTCTTGTCTGTCGTTTCCCATTCGGGGTGTTATTCCATACCAACGTACATGTCATTTGATGGCCCCTTTTCATCGGATCCTCAATGTGGCATCAGCCCAATGCCACCCCCACCGCCGCTGCCACCTCTCCTCCCGCCCTTGGAGAAGTAGTTGGTCACAGAGCTGTTTCTCGAAGCTGTGGTTCCGCCGTTGCTTCTTCTGTTGGCTCCACCAGAAGCCTTCTTCTTGGTGACGCCGCCCCCTTGCTTTTTATTTGCCCAGGGGTTGGAGCCCTTGCGACCACCTGATTTCCGACCGCCTCGAGCACCACCGCCACGGCCCCTCGTCGACGTTGACGATGAAGCTCGGGTCGGAGGCGCCGTCTCTAATTCCTTCATTCGCTCATTCCACTCCTGAACAGCAGGTGCGAGGGGAGGCGGTCCACTACCAAAATACTTCGAAGACTCCTCTTCCTCTTCCTCGTCATCCATGGCTTCATCCTCGTCGGAACTGATCAAATCGACAATACTTTGCTCTTCAGCTTCCATATCTTCGTCACCGTCCACGCAGCTGAGCATTGCCTGGTAATTGCTATGAAAGCGTTTGATCAGGGGAACGAACTTGTTGCCAAACTTGTCCACTTTTTGTGGCTCAATTCCCGAAATTTGACGCATCTGAGGGAGAGTTTCTGTCCATCGTATAGCCATTTCTTGGAAACTCTTCTCGGAAAAGAGAGGTTTCCGAAGTCCCTGCGCATTTCGCAAAGACTCCTCGAGCTGCTTGGCCTCCTGGACGAAATTGTGGACAACGTCTTGATGCAGTTCGTCGAGTGCCCCCAGGCGTTTGTCCTCCTCAATACGGGGCCCAACTGCCTTGGAGGCATTCCCACGTTTACGAGGCGGAGGTAGTGGCTCAAACCCATCGTCGGATTCGTTATCGGACATAACAAAGCCATCCTTGATGTAGCCATTTGCGTGCAGTGACAGACTTTGCTCTTCCATCTCTTGCCTTAGCAACTCGTCTTCCTCGTCAGAATCGATGACGGTGGCAATGGACTTGCCCTTTGGCCTCTTGTCTTGCGTTCTTCGAGCTTGCGCCGGCGAAGACACATTGGTCGAAGGTGGCAGGCGTCTTCTTGGCGGTTCTTCTTCCAGATCCTGTTCTTCATCTCTCTTGCTCTTTTGGGCTCGCTTTTTGGGTTTCGGTGCCGATGGTTCCCTATTCCTATCAGAAACCTGGACTGATAATAATAGCTTGCGGCGGCCATTAAGGAACAGGTGGGCGTTGCGACCAGGCTAAGAGCATGTTAAAATGAGTGAACACAGCTAGGCATGAGCCGTAGGGTAACTTACAGTGAGATACTGGATCGCAATACCGGCCCTCTTGTTCACCACGTTCTCCTCCTCGAGGGCCTCTTCAGCTGTAAGCCTATCAATGATGCGTTCGAGTTCATGCTTCTTCATCCCCTTTGCAATGCCGTGGGGATCATCGGGATGCTTGTCAATTGTCTTTTGGTACTTTTTCCCCATCAAAATCTCACTGCACTGATTTATAGTCAGGCGTTCGTGAAGCTGAATGGTCTGGATGGCCCCAACGGCAAGCTCAGAGAAGTCTTGCTGCTCAAAGACAGCCCCTGCCCGACAGTTGTCGCAAGTCTTCTCACACTCGTCAGGGTTAAATTGTTCGCCAAAGTAGCGAAGGATCTCAACGCGGCGACAGTCTTCCCGGTTGTCACAGAACGCAGTGACTCGGTTGAGCATCATTCTTTGTCGTTCTTTCTGCACCTCGCTTCCTTCACCCTGGGAAATCATCTTCTTCAATGTGGCCACGTCCTGATAACCGAAGTAGAGAATGCAATCCGAAGGATTGCCATCTCTGCCCGCACGTCCTGTTTCTTGGTAGTAGCCTTCCAAGCTCTTCGGAATCGAGTGGTGGACGACGAAGCGAACGTCAGGCTTATCAATGCCCATACCGAAAGCAATTGTTGCTACAACGACGTGGATCCTGTCTGCTTGCCATTCTCTCTGTACTCTAATTCTGTCCTCTGGAGTCATTTGCGCATGGTAGTGGCTTGCTTTGACGCCATACTGGGAACGCAGCTTCTCGGCGACTTGCTCTGCAGTCTTTCTTGATAGAGTATAGATGATTCCACATTGTCCATCATATTTCGACATAATCAGATTGGCGATCTTGTGGATCAGTTCCTTCTCTTTCCGTCGAACCTCATACGTGAGATTTGGCCGATTGAAGCTCTGGCTAAAGACCTGACAGCTGTCCATTCCTAAGTTATGTTTGATGTCGACAATGACATTCTGAGTTGCCGTTGCCGTAAGTGCAATGATGGGAACAGTGGGAAATTGATGTCGAAGTTTGCCGAGTGCCTTGTAATCCGGTCGGAAGTCGTGGCCCCATTGACTGACACAGTGTGCCTCGTCAATGACAATCCGTGCGAGTCGCTTGTTGGAGTAAAGGCTTGTCAAAGCCCTCATGAAGTTGTCACTGTTGTTCAGCATCTCCGGTGTAACGTAGAGTAATTGGATGTAGAGCTCGGGACTCCTCTCTTTGAAGGAAGAGAAAATCTGACTTCGCTTCTGAGGACTTGTCTCGCCGTTGAGTGAAACAGCTTGAATGTTGACAGCTGACATGTGATCCACCTGGTCTTGCATAAGACTGAGCAGAGGAGAGACGACAATCGTGATTCCCCTCGTCTTTCCGCTAGTAATAATAGCTGGAAGTTGGTAGCAAAGGGATTTGCCTCCTCCGGTTGGCATCAGCACGAAAGCATCTTTGCCGTTAAGCGTAGCATTGATGGCCTCAAGCTGATTAGATCGAAATCCTCTCATTCTGAACCTGTCTTTCAAAGCCTTCCTCACATCTGCAGACCAGGGGTGTTTCATCAGCTCCGGGGGCATCGACAGCTTCGCTTTGGAAGGTTCTCTCTTTTTTAGAGGTTCAACAGCCTTTGAAGCTTGAACGGCATTGCCTGATGTCGTAGCGAGTGCACTCCGACCTCTCGTTGTTTCTGCAGATGAAGACTGTCGGAGCTCGAAGTCGTGAGCGAGCGCAAGCATATCCGCGTCTGCATCGTCACCATAGTCGCTGGACATGTCCTGGGCACGAGGGCAAGCCTTCTTGAGAGGACTCTTGCGATTCGGTGTCGGCCTAGACACAGGTGGCGGAGGGGGGTTGAATGCGCCATAATCATCCTCGATGTCGTCGAAATATTCATCTTCAAAGTCATCGCGTAGGCGGGGCTTGGTACTTGGTACAACGGGCTTCGCACTCCTCGGAGCTGGCGGTCGACTCCGCGGGAACGGCGGCGGCGAATGATCCCTCGGATCAGTAAGCCTTGATGACCCGGGAAATTGCGTCTGATGAATAACTTGGCTGTCCATCTCTATGGGCCCCGGCAGGTCCCTTGATGCCCTAGAAGAAAACTTGTGACCAGGCTGAGTGCTCATGACAACAGACTTGGATCTGCGGTAGTCTTCGATGAATGTTTCATCCACTATACCAACACCAGGAAGAAGTTCACTGATGGACTGCTCCAAAACTTTGACTTTGTCGGCGAGTTGATCTAAAGCATTCTCTTCCTCCTCAGTGTCGCGACCTTGGTCATATGCGTTCGCGATTTGCATTGCTAGAGACTCTCTCTCGTCTTCGAGTGCCGCATGTGATTTGAGAAGCTCGCAAACTTCCTCCAAACCAGCTTGTTGCTTCAGCAACAATTCCTTCGCGCTCTTAAGTTCAGCTCGGTCTTCTTTAGTGCCTTCTCGTAGAACTCTGGCATAGTCCTTCAGGTTTTGGTCGCGCTCGTCTTGAATCATCTTCTCCCTGGCCTTCAGGGAGTCTCGATTATTGAGAATGAACTTGAGCACAGCCGACTTCTGTGCCTGAGACGAGGTGCTTTGCCGGGATATAGATTTGAAGGAATGGTTCCGAGATGGAGATGGCGCATAGTTTGTCCCAGCTGGCTCGTAGTGGTTTTCGGGTCGCAGCACCGAGGGCTCAGGCTTAGAGGGTGTGTCGGGAGCAACAAGCCCGTCTGATAGCTCGGTGTTGTCAAGGGGAATTGATGCAGGCCTTGAACGAGGATTCGCTAACGGCATAATGGAGCCTGTATGGCGGCTTGGTGTAGCAAGAAGCTCTTCATCAATATCTCCGTCATCGAACTCGTCATCCGAATCTTGTATTACCCGAGGTTTGCTGCGTTGCTTGCTTGTGTTCGATTCTGGACTTGACGATATCCGCAAAGCCTTGCTCGGTGTCCGCCCAAGAACCTGTTGACCTCCCGAAGCCATGGGTAGTCGAAGCGGGGTGCTGTTCCCACTGGGATCTTCGGACATCTTGTAAGTGCGCTGGACCCGACTGATGGTTTGTGTGATGGTCCTCTCTTCGATGACGCCGTTGTTGGCATTTGCTCGAGAAACACTGGAGGGAATGGTCCTTGGTCCTTTAGCCGAGCGACTGCCCTTTGGTGCAGGCGTTCCCAGCGTCTTGTAGATGTCTGGAAACTCGTCCGAATCTGAGTCCAAATCGCCCGCCTTGCTCATCTCAGTGCTCTTCCGCTTTTGGCCACGTTTGACCAACGGCTCCGGTCTTGACGCTTGTTCCTCATTCCATATAGTGACTCCATCGTCAAATGCGACTGAGTCTGATGACAGAACAGTATCGTTGCCAGTCAGGTCGAGAATTTCGTCATCGTCGTCGTCGAGAAAGTCTGGCGTGGGTGCTGGCGCCGGCTTGCGTCTCCCTTCCTGTGACGATGACGGCGCAGCCCGGTTCCGCCCGTTCAGTGCATCTACGGAAGGTCAGATAGTGTAAGATTACAAGAACAACTTGTACTCACCCTCTTGCTGGAGCTTAGCCGTGTAAGCCTGCTGGAATCTGCCACCACTCGTTGTCGAAGACGGTGTCAACAACTGTTGCTGCGGCTGCTGCTTCACCGCCAACGAGGGTTTTCTAGGTCTCGTGGAAGAAGTCAATCTCGCCATGGACGCGGAGTTTCCCGTTGTGGCCACCCTAGAATCCCGAGGCAGTTCCACCACGTCCAGGGCATGAAGTGCAGGTCCAGCATGCGTTCGACCAGGTATTGGCTGGGGAATTGGACGACTCGGGAGCTCTTGTTGAGAGCTTGAGCTACCGAAACGGCTCTGAGACTGCGAAGACTCGATACCGGAGGGGTCACGGGCTGGTGGAAAGGCGAGATCGGTGGGCGTGGATAGCGCGACGTTGCTTAGCAGCCAGGAGAGATGGTCCCCAAGGTTGTTTCGAGTCATTTATCCGACTGCAGGTAGTGTACCTGGGGTGTTCCGAACGTCATTGGGGACGTTTCTGGGCGCAGCTGAGGCTCTTTGGGTGGTCGTTGCAATATTGGTCGTCGGTGTTTACGCCCGGTTCTACGCGGTGGAGGTGCCGACCGCGTTTGCAAACCCCCACCCACTTTAGCTAGCGTGTTGTCGCGTCTTAGCTTAGTCATTTTCAGAAGCCACGACTCGTCTTCACGTGATCTGGCGCTCAGAAATAGCGAAGATGAACCCACTTGTAGAAGACGCTTCTCACGTAACCAACTAGACTCACATTTCGTCCACATAATGTTTTGTACAACGATAAGCATCTTTGATTGAGCTAATTCGGAAATCGCTTCGTGGTCTGTCTAGATAGTATTTAGCAAGCATTCAGGTGGTTGTACAAGATACGAGGCCGTGCAAACTCGCGAATGACTACACTCTTCGGTTCTTCAGCTTCCATGCATTGCTCTTGACATAAGTAGGTAGCAATCCACACACAGTTCCCATGGCGCTTGCGCAGGACAATAGGACGATGCGCTAGCCATGCACTCGTCAGACTTCCCCGGGCGGAAGCATTGCCCTTCTCATCTTTCAATGGCAGAAAGGAAGGATAGTGTGGGGGAGGAAAGGGAGTGCGGCAGGGTAGGGAGGGCGTATGGCGAGTGGGCGGGACGGCCGCAACTCCGGCGTCCCGGACATGTGCCGATCAAGATGTCGCAAATAAATAAGACGGGTTGTCATGTAGTCATACGCAAGACAGTGCCCTGGGAAGGGTATGTTTACTCTATGGATGCCACGTTTTCGACACCAGCAAACATATGCCTCCTCCTCGGGCTCAGTAGACGCTAGGCAATTTGATCTTGCATCATTATACGTTCATTAGGCTTATGAAACGTATTGCATGGACAGGCGTACTGGTTCGTCAACTGGCTTCAACTCAACATTTTGTTGTGGAGAAAGTCTTCGGCTGTGATTACCAGCTTCTCAGTCCTGGTTTCCCAATCGAGCTACAATTTCTGGCCTTCGAGCAATGCACTGTTCATAGCGCCCGAGTCACCCTGGCACCATTCATCAACATACAGTCACAATAGAGCGTGTATGTAGACAACTGTGGATGAAGCTTAGATGACGTGAAACTGAAATCATTTGCTAAGAATGCCAACAGTGGATATCATTTCTGCCTGTTCCATACTCCAGACAGTCCCCCGGAAACCAATCTGCCGCACCCAAACCCCATCCAAAACTAAGCCCTGAGACAAGAAACCAATCGTAACCAAAAGTCATTAACCCTCGTGAACATCTGCGCTTAGTGGCGCTGAGCCTTGGGGAGTGGATGGATCCAAGAAACCAAAAGGTTGACAGCAATGTTAATGCAGCCAATGACCCAAAAACCTTTTGCGTAGTTTGTGCCCTGGTCCATGAAGCGGAAAATGATGGCAAAGATGACGCCGCCAAAGTTCCCACCAGCGCCGGTGACACCGGACACAATACCGTTGGCATGGCCGTGGACATGGGGAATCAGGCCGAAGTTGGCGCCGTTACCTGCCTCGTGGAAGAGAGCCATCAGGAAGACGAGACCGAACATGGTTGATTCGTTGTGAGGGTTGAGTTGACCGATGAGAATCAAGAGAGCGCCGGTAAGAAGACCGCAAGTCGTGATCCAGCCCTTCTTAAGCCAGAGATTCTGTCCACCGTATCGGTAGAGGAGATCAGACACTGCACCTCCAGCGGGGCGGGTAACGACATTGAGGAAGCCAAACATGGCAGCCCAGTTGCTGGCACCAGTCTGTCCAAGGGAAGGGAAGTTCTTCAGATAGTAGGAAGAGAGGACAGCGTTGATCGCCAATTCGCCGCCAAAGGAGCAGCCGTAGGTAGCTACATGGAAGATTGTTTGAGGGGAGAAGACAACCTGCATAGCCTCCTTGAAGGTTGGTTTGACGACGGTATCGCCTTGTGCCGTCTTGACCATTTCGGTGCGGGAGAGGGCGGCTTCGTGGTCGGCAATAACACCGTTCTTGCCGTGGGTGCTGTTCTTCTCCTCGTCGGATGCCATGGAGCCGGTGTTGCGGTCAGTGATACCGCCAGGAACATCAACGACATCGGATCGCACGGCGGCATCGACGCCATGAGAGTGCAGGTTCTCCTGAGCATGGAGGTGGCGGTCTGCCCACTTGCCCGTCGGTGTATCTTCGCAGAGGAGGAGGAGACTGAGACCGCAGCACAAGAGGCAGATGACGGGTACGATGAAGGTAAGCCGCCAAGCTTCGCTAGGGGAGTAACCACGTGCGTGAACGAAAGAGTCGTAAACAGCAGGCATGACGAAGTAGGTGATTCCACCACCGGCGTTACCCCAGCCACCAGCCAAGGCATTGGCGGTTCCCACGACATTCTTGTCGAAGAATCCAGTGCACCACACCTGGCAGGGCACGAAAGTGGCACCAAGGATACCGATGAAGAAGCGGGAGATGTACAAGCCCGTGGCGTTCTTGATCAGCGGTGCGAGGCCGACGGGGATAGTGCCGATGAGAAGCAGTGAGCCGAAGACGATACGTGAACCGAAGCGATCGCAGGCGGGTCCGGCAATCAGACGCATGAATAGTGTTGCGACCAAAGAGACAATGTTCGAGTTTGCGACTTGAGCCGTGGTCAATTTGAGGTCTTTCTTGATCGTGACCGTCAAAAGAGGCGGAAAAGCGTACCAAGCCCAAAACTGTCACGGCATCAGAACGCCTGCACAGGAAAGATGGTCAAAACTTATACGCACAGCAATCATGAAGCCAAGCCACGAGAAGTGAAAGGCTCGTGCGTAGACATTGAAAATGTTCAACACGGGGATGCTGCGAGCCTTGCGGTTGATAGGGTTCACCTCGGGCGCCCTCCAGAGAATGGAAAGTTGCATCGTAATAGTGATTGCACCGGTTGCTCGTGATATTCGTATTCGTCTGAGGTGAGGCTTTGACCAATGTCGCGAGTTCGTGCTAGTTACCGATAATTATCCGCGGAGGCGAGGATTCCGAAGCTCAAGCCTCGTCAAAGGGATCTGCTTGTTGATGTCGTTGAGCCTCCAAGTGACTAGGTCCTTGGTCGGGGCTACCGGGGAGGCCCAAAGGACAGTCTTATATGGATGCTTGCAACGAATAGGCATATGGTTCTTGAGAATGGAAGGCGGTTGATGCATCTCCGGAACAATAACACGCTAAACCAGATTGACTCTGCCGCGAGAATTCCCTTGCCCTGCCGCGGGGATACAAGGATGAAGGGGGAACACAAACGCAAGGGTGACGGAGACGTGCTGACGGGATGGGAGGCGGCCAGGCTACGTACAGGGACTGGACCGCACCAACTGTGTGGTTAGCTTACCAGCGGGCTCGCTCGTCGATCTCTCAGATAACAATCTATAGCTGGGAGAAAGACGGAGATGACACAATCTTTCCTGTAGCGTATAGTGCGTATGTAGGCCGAGGCACTAGGGACATGTCTCGAATGAAAGTGCCGGTGCTGCACGTTATGTCTCGAATCCTCGTTCCAACGCGCCCTCTTGGCCGCCGGAAATCAAGGAGAAGCTGTGAGAAGTGACAGCTTTGGAGCTGTAGATTCGAAAATTCAATTCGAAGTGAAGCGAGGGGTAGTCACGACTATGATGAGACAGACCCAGGCGAGTCTCCTCCAGAGTCGATAGGTATGCTGGGAAGAAAGCTAACGGTGGAGTAGTTGTCCCTCAGCTCTCCGTTAACCAGCTGGAAGTATGGTCTACGTCAATTGAGATCTGGCTCGAGGTGTAGCAAAATGCCTACATCTGCGCAGTCGCGAATTTCAGTGCGACAGGTAGCGAAGCAGAATGAAATGATGAGCCAAGAAGAGTGGCCTCTGGCGCTAGGTTCATATGTCTTATCTCGGAGGTGTCTTGCCTTTCCAAGAGACTCGGTAAGGTGCTTCGGGTGGACAATGATTGGACAGGGCGCAAAGGGAAGAGGGAGCAATGCGACGAAACGGAGGCTTCTGAGCTTATTGCTTATCTTTGGGAGGCTCGAGAAGGCGCTCGAGATGCGGTTGTGACGGGCCCCACCCCTGGCGTCCAAGAGATAAGGAATTGGCTCTGGTATATGACTGGCGAATGCTTAATGGTTGGCGTCGATCTCCGCGGGGTTCATTCGGCCATGGCATGTGCGTCAAGCTTGTAGTGTAGCGCGTAGCGATGATTTGGAACCAACTGACTTTGAGGCTGTAATGGTTCTGTGCGTTGTTGGCGATTGAAGATCACCAAGTGAGCGACGTTTTGTAAGGTCGGAGTTGATCGAGTCCCGGCCGGCGACGATTTAAGTTCAAGCACTGGCTTGGTTCCCTAGAAAAACTAGACTAGTGACTCTGAGTGATCTTTGGTATGGACGAGGCCCGCCAATTGGCAGGACAATGCCTTCCTCGATGATAATGCCGTCTGCGCTAGCTGACGGTCGGTCATCACAAAGCGAGGCCAACGTTGTGGGACAGCAATGTCATACTGTGTCATTATTTGACGTCGCAGTGGATTTGACACAACCTTGAACCTGATCATGGACCGCGCCCGGGTGCCGCTTGCTGTTCCTCAAAGACTAGCCAGAAATAATCGGGATGGTGTAGTCCGAGACCCTGTACCTGGGCAAGGTCGTGGTACGTCCGTCGGCTCTTCCTGGTCCTCTCTTTCGCCCCGTTTCGTTGGCCGTGATGCTCCCCAGGTAGGACGGTAGAAGCAGGAGGGAGCACAAGTGCTGATGGGAAAAATCTACGGATGACCACCTTATTCGGGAGTTTTGGGTTGCGAGGTACGGAAACGCTGCATAAGGTAGGTACGGAGGGGAGGTGGTTGAGTCGAGATAAGATAAAGAGACATTGGAACAGGGCCGGGCAAGCAAGGCCCTACCTAAGGTAAGCACCTAAGGTAGGGTAGGTAGGTACCTGGTAGGTAGCCGCAACAGATCCACCTACTGACAAGGGGTTCCCGTGAGTTACCTTTGTCAGCCAATCAACACCCGCATCGGTCCCATATGCCCGGTTCAGGTCTTCTTTCGTCCCGTCCCCCGTCGCGACGTGCATTGCCCCGGCTTGCCCCGGCTTGCCGGCTTCCCTGCCTTCCACACCCGCCACGGTGCATGTCTAGACTCTACTGCTCGATTCCGACTTCATCTTTGATACCTTTCAACTTTGGGCCTGTGGCTGAACATCGACACCAGAAGCATCGCACAAACTGACGCTGCCGCATCTGTCGTGTATGGATCCGGCACAGCGGCTGTGGGTTGCGGGCGTTTTGAACGGCCCTTTCAGCCTCCACTCAACGCCGCATTGCGGACCCCTTCGCACGTGTAGGTCGACCTCCGCGGAGTTGTCCAATCCAAGATAACGGCACAACCACATCCAATCGCCAACCCGCAAGACACCAAAAGGCCCATGCGCCAAGCTGCTGCTGCTGCTGTTGCTGCTGCTGTAAGTACGTTTGCAGTGCTCTCGGCCTGGAGATGAAAGCTTTATTCAAGGATTTCTTTTCTTGGCAGGCGTTTACATAGCATTGGACGGAGGCATCATGGGTGCGACCTAAGTGAAGGCGCTCAGCATGCGTAACATAGCCAAGGCACGGGGAACGTGACACATATGTAGTGCTGAGCAAAAGCATTCCGTCCAGCGGTCTCTTACCAGACCAACGCTGGAGCAGTATCTCCATCTTACCCCTGAACTGTGAGCTTCCAGCATTCGGAATACGGATGATTGCTCTTTCCTCCACGCCCCGATTTCCAGCACCTGGAGGCGGGAAGCAACCGTGTCTGCTGGGTGTGTTTCCTTAGCTACGGCTTCAGGCCGGCCTTCTTTGGAGGACACCCTTCCATTCAGCTGAGCACGACAAACTTTGATCACAGCATTGACGACTGAGGCCTTTTCATGCATAAGAATAATACGCCAGCGAACGTGGGGTCTAAGAAAAAAAACCTTGGAGGTCCGGAACTACACGAATTGGTCGGCAATGGGCACACAACTCCCTCGCCTGAGTGAGTGGAGCGTATTTTGCACTTCCGGTCGACGTCGATATCCATATCTCTCTACCCAGCAGCGCCCAATCTCGGGTTGGGAACCCGACAAACTTACCAATGATCTATGTCAGCTCGATTTAATATCATTTGCCTCTACCAGGGGTGGAGTGACTTGAATTGATGTGGCAGGAAAAGGCTCTGCAACCCTATCGCTATCATATCCAAGTTTTGTAATCGAGTAACACCCCGTATCCGTTGGAGCGTTTCGAGGCCGGCCAAGGATTTGCCACACACAATGCGCTTGATATTTCGAGAATCGCCGAGAAAATGGTGCCCCGGGCTACCCATTAGTTCAGCAATACGCCACATCGTGCAGCCGGGATTTCTCGTAATTGTGTGACCATTCTGTTTCGCTGATATGAGCATCTGACCAGGTCAGCAGAGTGATGAGAAAGACACCCCCCGAGCAAAGCAACAACCCACCGGCGTCACATTCCACGAAATGAATACAGCCTTCGTCCTATGTCTTCGAACCGGGGCTTCCGTTGACAATCGTACGAATGTGTCTGGGTCCCCCCCGAAACCTCGGTTTTCAGGTTGTTCTCAGCGAACAATACATAGAACGCTAGGCATTCTGCGCCCCCGCTGCTGTCCAAATCGTGCCGCTTCACTTCTTGCGCTCGAGACAACGGCTCAAGAAACCCGATGATAGCAGAACACCTTGTGCGAGATTCGTGTCTTGACCTGCTGTGGTACTTCCAACCTTTGTCTGGTCGATCATGGTAAGCTGCCCTTCGGTCGTTTGTAAATGACCGTCACTGAGAACCCTATTCCAGCACGTACCGGACACACTTCGATTACAACCCCGAGAACGCCATGCGTTCGGCTGAGCGGCCACCCGGTTTGCCCAATGGTGTTTTTTGCCGCCAGTAGCGTTCTACTTGAGCATCTCGCTTCACAGCAAAGTTGTTGCCTCCCGATCCTCACCCTCGAACCTGCTTTGCACAAGTTTATTGTACGATGGACCACGAAATGCACTGGCAAAATTCCCATGCTCTCTGGGCGTAAGAGTAATATTCTCTTGCTCAACTTCAGGAAACCCAGGTATGATGATTGATAGTGTCAATCTCGCGAGGGAGCCGATTGCTCACATCGAAACTTGGACTGCCTCGCTGCCACCCCCAGAAGACTTCTACGACCCAGTTAGCGAGGCAAAATCAAGTCCTGACCATCCCATTGGGAAGGGAATACCTCGCACAGCCAAGACTACCCATACCTGGGCCCTTGATTCGCCAAGGAGGGGTCATATGGCTGGTTGGTCGACGTATCGGTGGAAGTCTCTCGACTGGTAGTCTCTGGTAGTCTCTGGTGCTCTCTCAACCTCTTTCGACTATGCTAATGCAATGTGAAAGGAAGCGAAATGTAGTTATGTCTGACGGTGGGAGTTTTCAGACGGATATTTGCCGATAGCTAGCTGGCAAATATTCTTCGCCTCACAGAAGTATCACCTGGTAGTCCTGGGTGCGGTCGAGTTGAGACATGAGATGGCTGTGGCTACACTGGACTGTTTGAAGGCTAGACAAAGCCTGCAAGCTCGCCTTACTCGTCTGAGCATCTGACATAGCTTGTATTGGGATGATTTCACGGCCACCCACGTCTACTACTTGCCCGAGTAAGGCATTCCCCCACACCAGGATGGAATAGACTGCCTACGTATAGCCACATGCCCTCTATGTACTTGTCTGATGTGTCTTCAGTCAACTGAACTCCATCGGCTCTTCACATCTCAGCTCTAGCAATTGACCATCTCCTTTAGAATTGGAAGTGATACTACAGAGATCATTTCAAGGCACTCAGTCTCTTGGGACTGTGTTCCACGTGTACACATCCTTCGATCCCTCCGAGGGGCCCGCTCAAGGCTATGGAGCCCCTGTCTACCATCCATCCATAACCATTCACGACGCCTGACCCGTCACCAACCATTCCTCAGGCTGGATTCAATCCGCCCGGCTAGCTCAATCGGTAGAGCGTGAGACTCTTAATCTCAAGGTTGTGGGTTCGACCCGTAAGCTTCACCTCGCTATCGCACAATACGGACAACATCACTAACAAGAACCAGCCACGTCGGGCTCAATTCCCGTCAGCGATTGACGCAACACATCTTTTTTTCCTTTTTCCTTTTTTTACCTCTTACGTTTGGACCACTCAACGTTCTCTTCTGTATGCCTATGCAATGGTCACTTTACAGGGAGCAACCATAGTCCGGAATCGATTTATCACCTTGGCATGTGTGTGGTTAGGGCTTTGGTGATTTCGGTAGATCCCCATCACAGGCTGGGATGTGTTGGTTGAAGGCATGAGCTTATTAGGTGGGCCCATGTCAATGACACTCAAAGTTGTCACCTACGGCCCTTCCCAGAACATTTATCGTCCTCCACAAATACTGTCACCGCGTCTAGAATTTGCGTCATATTCAACGAATTTATCCTTTGGTCTTGGTGGCTCGCACAAAGATGGCTTAGTCAATGCGGTGCACCAAAGCACGAATGTGGAGTTGCATCACTCGCCTTGCCTCTGGTAAGGTGGAACATTGGAATCTAGAAGTAAGAAAGTCCACCCATCGGTGGGAACCCTCGATTTGTGTAAAATAAAAAGAACGATCGGCTCGTTCTAGCTGGCGATAGCTCGACGTCTGTCGAATAGGGAGATCCATCAGTGCCCCTGACCCATTCATCTCAGGGGCAGGGCTTCTGGAAGGTGAGGAACTCTTGCATGTCCTCTGAGAGTTCCTTCGGGCACTTTGTCTGACTTGCATTCTAAATCTGTTCATACGTTGTATCCAGGGGTCGCCTCTGACTCTCCGTTTGTTCTGGTGCCGTGCTGCCGTTTTTGGTTTGATGTGTCCCGCATATTTCTAAGAATCTAGGGAGCGACAACGGCATGAGATACAAAACTGATTCCTGTTGGTTTCAAAGACAACGCGACAGAGGCTTCGAACACAAAATGTATGTAATCGTGATAGGGATGTTCGATCCTTTGCCAATGCCATTTTCCACGTCGCCAATCCAGGTTAGGAAGGGTATGTTCCGGTTATAGCACGTGGACCGTGGAGAGAAATTTTCAGAGTCAACTGACTTCTGTGATATTTCCTGACTGGTAGTATGCTTACTATTATATACCTTATGGTGTATGGATTTCAATGCTTTCACGATCTCAGTCGAATTGCCCAGTTCGCCTCTGGTAACACCTACGTGGATATTTACAAGCTTTTTCTGCAGGCGTTACACTGCTAGCGCTTGCCTTAAGAGCCATCGCCCTAGCCATGTGTCGAAATAGAGGAGGATGGTTTGATGCTGGGTATCGCAGTTAACACCAAGAGTCTAGACGACCCGAAGAACTTCCCCCTCTCCTTGGGCAATCGGACACCGCGGTTTCGTCAGAGGCCACTGGCTGGGTGCTGCAAGACTCCCTCATGAATACTCATTTCAACACGCCATGCAGAAGTTAACTCTTACCCGCAGAGGTATATTGATGCTTAGTAGACCTGAATACCCATGAGTATGTGTCTATTTACTTTTATCAGTTCTTCCAACTGAACGAGAGTATAAAACAAGGCCGTCCTTAACTGCCTGCACCGAACAAGTGTCCAACGGTCGTCTTCATCGAACGTATCTGTCCGTCGGTAGTGTGGTTTTTACTCACCCTGAGATGGCTGATGTTGAGAGGGATTACCACAGAGCTGGCAGGCTCTGCCATACCTACTGTCCGAGCAGGTAATCGGTTTAACCCAGTCAGAGACGCCAAGTTGGTGGAGGAAGATACTTTCCACTGAGGAGGTGGAAAACCAAGCTCGACTGGTCACTTTGGTCACTCCTCTACCTGGGTCTGTTGACAAAAAAATGAACTACAAGGGGCTGAATTGAGTGTCAGAGGAGCCCTAGCACTGGAAGAAGATTAGCAGACAAGTCAGACGTCCAGGCTGGCATTCCTAGCAGCGACTTTGATGTTGGATTCAGGAAGGTAATATCCCGACCACATGAAACCAAGCTAGATATGCGTACATCGAGACAGAACCTTGCTTCACGTAAGCAGCCGCGCCTACAAGTATACAGACGTAGCAATAGAACAGAGGGACCCTATAGCCATATGCTCCGTTTCAAGGAGCACAGCCGTCCAAGGTACTGCGCCGCGAGTACCACTCAGTCATGATTCGCGCTCTCCTGGACCGATGTGACCCTTACGTTGTGACTGTCAATAACAGCCTGCTCCTGCCACAACCACGGCCTACTCACAGCCGGGGTTGAGATCCTGTTGTCAACCCTTGACTTGCACCATCAACAGAAGAAACAGTCAGGCCGGATACAGAACCATGACGGAACATGATCGAAACAGACGCTCAGTGCGTTTCTCCCGGCACCCAGCGCCCCGGATCCAGGGAGAAATTTCCCGCCTGACTCTCAGCTGATGGAATCGCACCTGACTGACTGGCCCCAAGGGCATTGACGACTGTGATTTTGATATGCGACAACAATACCGCGCTCGCAGACTTTAACAAGGTCACCCCCTCCAGGGAACTGGGAAAGACATGGTCGCCCGTCCTTGACGTGTTGATGGCCTGCGTGATGGATTATCGAACCCGGGCAAGGATGTCACCATGGGTTGCGGCCCTGCCGCGCCGGAATGCTGCGCATACTCCCACAATGTGCCTCCCGAGATGAGGAAGCCGAAAGTATAATACATTGCACACGCAGCCGCCGTTTCTGATTTTGATTTTTTCATATCGGGGGTTTCCCACATCGGCGCCGCTTTTTCCGGTAATCGTAATGGAAGTCGTGAACTACCCGAGCTCTCTCCTGTGTCGGCGCACATCCGATCATCGTCATGGACACTCCATGGGAACTCGAAAACTGTATCTAGACGTGGCTGCGCGAGGAAATCCGGAACCGCCGGGGTGGCCGGCCACAGGAGAGCAGAGATATCCGAGGGGGAAGAATCCGAAACAAGGGCCGCCCGGATAGATTGAGGAATGGTGAGTCAATGGAAACAACCATAGTCAAGAAAAAAGAAACTACACATCATCCTCAGCTATGGGGTACTCCTGAAGGTTTCAAGAAGTCTGATCCCGGGCCGCCGGACCCTACAGAGTTTGCCATCGTCTCCAGAAAGACTGGAGTTGTAATCTAATCAGCCGAGTCATGAGCCAGTTCGTGTCAGGTTTCTGGAAGGCCGCCCAAAAAGGGAAAAACTAAAAAAATAAAGAAAACAAGAATTATCTTGGCGCTGCCGGGCCAGCTCTCTCTCTCTCTCTCTTAACTCTGTATCGACGTTTGAATATAATGGAAGATAACCGAGAGAGACGCTGGCCGGAACAGTCGTTGGAGCCAAACCCGACCGCCACTGCCTGAACCCCAGGCCTGACCTGCCCAGGCAACCGCAGCCGCTGACGGACGGGCCTTGCTTTGTGGGTTATGATCGGCGGCCTTGGTAATTGCCCAAACAATGAGCATTGAGAACAAACAAAGATACCGTTAATGGGATTAAATGGGCAGATGCAATTTCAATGGACAATAATAACAAAGGAGCAAAAAATCACCTAGCTTCACTCATGGATTTGTCGTTGCCAAGCTGCAGGATCGTTGTTTTGGTTGCAGACCCATGCACCTGTGTCAAAGGTAGAAGAAAGAGCTCATCCGAAACAGCGTGCTGAAAATCCCACCTGTTCACGTCAGACAAGCTGCGGCCGTCGCATGGCAGCTGCAAGGTTATATGATTAGTATTTCACCTACCCCAACATGATCGACATGTCACAGAATTCAGTTGAACCATGGGCAAAAAACTTAGAATTGCAAAAAAGTTGTTTTCTTTTTTCTTAGAAACAGACTGAATCGTTCTCTCTCACATTATCAACTAGAAAGGTATCAACCCGTCCCTCGTGATCACTCACGTCCACGTCCACGGGGACACTGGTATCGAAAACACAGGAAAACGCCATGTGCGGGGAGCCCATTCCCTCGAAGCGGTAATGACACGGGATCTCCAAGTCCATTAGCCTTGAAGCCGTGTCACCCATCTTTTTATCCAGTCATGACCAAGTATGCACGTTGAAACCCAAAACCAAGCCCAATGCAGTTTAACAGATGTAGTGAATCCGAGTAAATGCTGCAACGAGCGTTGCTTAGAAGAGGGCAGCAACGGCCAGACCACCGAGGACAGCGAAAACACCAGCAGTGGCCTGGGCACCGGCAGCAACACCAGTAACAGTGGCAATACCAGACTGGGTAGCAGTGCCGTTGGCAGCAGGGCGGGTGACGCTGGTGAGGGTGGAGGCAGGAGCGCTCAGGGTAGCGGGGGTCGGGACGGCAGTGGCAGAAAGAGAGGCAGTGGAGTTGATAATGACACTCTCAGACTTGGTGACGGAGGCGGAAGCAGAGGCAGAGGCAGAAGCAGTGGGAGTGACCGAAACGCTGGCAGCGGACAGGGTGACGGTAGCAGTGTTGGAAGAGGAGACGACAGTGGTGGTGCCAGAGGCGGCGCCCTCGCCGGCGACGATGTGGAAGGGGTTGGAGTACTGAAAGTCGACAGTAGGGTTGGCCTCAGACTTGATGACCAGGCCGTAGAAGGCGTCCTTGCCGAGGGTGCTGGGGATGGTCCAGGTGTACTTTCCAGCAGAGTTGGAGATGCCGGCTGAGCGTGTTAGTTCTCTTTCCTCATCTCATCGCCATTTGGCCAGCAGGCGGGCGGTATATATCCATCTCATCCCATCCCATACGGCGAGGAGATTTGTACTTACAGACGATGTCCTGAAGAGGAACCTGGGTGTTCTGGGTGGCACCGCCGATCAGGCTGATGGAGACGGTGACGTCCTTGAAGGCATCGGGGGCGGTCCACTCGATAGTGTAGGCGGTGCCGGCGTTGATCTTCTCGTTGCTGGTGGGCTTGAAGACGGGATCGAAGTTGGGGTTCTGGGCCAGGGCGGAGGCAGCGAAGGCCAGGAAGGCGGCGGCGGTGATCTTGAACTGCATCTTGAAAGAGTTGACGAAGTTATTGGCGTTGAAGGTATTGATTAGAAGTTAGGTCTTGAAATAAAAAGGCGAAAAAGTCCAGGAAAGAGCGACTGGAAGAAAGTGACAAGGTTGGTTTGGAAAAAGGGAGAGTGAGGTGTTTAGCAACGGGTTGCGGATAATGAGTGACTATATTTAAAAAAGAGTGACAGGCTGAAGCCAGAGGATGAGACGCACAACGGCACGGGGTAAGTGACTGGGACTTGGGTTGATGGTAAGGAGGGAAAGAGGAAAGAGGAGGACGAACAGACGATGACAGGAGGGATAGGAAAAGAAGAGGTGAGGTGAGCATGACCCCTGCTAGCACCCCGAGGGTGAGCGTGAGGTGAGTGCTCCGGGCGCGCGGCAAGGGGGGGGGTTCCATTGGAATTGACATACAGAGGAATTACTACGAAGAGGTCCTACGGGTAAAGAGAGGGGCCAGAGTCGGGACTGGCAAGGCCCATCCTGACCCAATTGGGCAAGGTACACACGATGGCCTCATGGGCATCACATCCATTGGGAGGGATTGAAAACCTGGAGAGCCATAGGTACTGAGGGAGGCATAGAAGGGGGAAGCGTAGTGCAGTTGGGCGCAATGCTCCCGCCGTCTTCTACGTGCCATCGTCGCAATTGTCAACTGCGCCGCCCACATCGTAGACATGGGTGTGGAAATTAAAGACGAGATTACCTCGTCCTGATTGGGTGAAGTGGTATAAGTTAGGGGGGTGTGGACCTTTGAATTTCCCTGGCGCAGGTACCTTGGAGCAGACACCTCCTTCCCCGACTCCAACTTTCTCATGTAAGACAGGCACGTACCTGCACCCCGAGGAAGCACCAGCCAACCTCCGTTGAAGCTGTACTTTCCATCTCCATCCATCTGACTGCGAAGTGCATTGATTTCCAGCACACCTTGTGAAGCTGCAGCCCACCTGCTAGCTTATATGTACGGGCCCACTGGGTACCACAGCGCGGTACCCTTTGCAAAGCAACTTTTCCACTCACTGCAAGGAACAGATCATAACCGAACAAGGCTGAGCCAACGCGCTTTCCGCTTCCTGCTTAGTGGACCGCGATTTCACCCAATGAGGCGGCCCGCGCAGCACTTCCCAGGCCACCCACTGGTGCCATTCGAGGGAGTGTCGAGACGTCGAGATCTCCCGCAACCCACTTGCCTCCGAAGGTGCTCCCATTCGGAAGCGGTCACTTTTGGGGTAGTGGTTCGCCCCAAGGCATCCATACCACCCACGTCGAGGCACCCAAAGCTGTTGCTTCAAAGTTCGTTCATCCATCACGAAATGCCCCCTCCTTCTCCTCTCGCGCAAGGACTCGAAATAGTAGGGTTGCGTTCCCCAAGAGGCGGAATAGAGCGGAACCTACTATGTAATAAGCCCCGGAAACTTGAAAACAAGTATTCGTATCCAGCCTCGAATGCCACTTCACGCACAAGGCAGCCCTAGCCTAGGCCGCAAACAAGAGCCAAGTTTTGGACATGGCGTGCGAGCCAAGGTACGGATATCGGTGAGAACAACTGGGAGAACCAAGACGGGGTTACGGCCAGCAATTCCAACCGCCAAGTCGACCCTCATAAGGTATCCATACCTAGGAAGGCTCTCACCCACATACCTCTAATGCTCTTGCGGTCTCGCCTCTCGAGGGAATTTTCCCGGCCACCTACCGGTGGTCAACAAACCTGCCGTGCTGATCTGAAAGCTCATTCTAATTCAATCTGCAGCAGCCATTGCTGATGGTGCCTCGCTCTGATGAGCCCACACAAGACCCAGATGATGCGACGTTGTGTTACAGCATGTTACTCACAGACGAGAGAGCGCTTTCAAGCTAATTAATTACGTACCTTGACGGGAATCTGGAAATAGACACCGCGCATTGCTCAGTCTCTACTCTCTGCACCGCACCGGTCGATACGTACCGACACACACGGCGCAGAAGCGACACGGCCACTGCAAGGAACGAAGAAACGGTTCATGGGACCAACTGACTTGGCACCAACTACTCCGTATCTGTACAGCCGCCAGCTTCCATCCTTCAGCATTCCCGCACCCATGCCATCCACCTGGCACCAGTCCATCTCTCGTCCGTCTCCTTTTCACCGCAGTGCTAAACGACGAACCAACGTCGCCTTGGCGTCAACGATACATCATGCACAAAAAGATCTTTTGTGTCCTCGGCCCATCCAGAACCACACGAAGGAGCGACACTAGCTTCCAAGCGAGAGCAGACTCACGATCCCGCGACAAAATTTGAATCCATAATTAGTCCGACTGCCCCGTCTTGCGATTGGCAACCCGTTGCCACACTGCACTGGCCTTTACAAGTTCATTCATATCACAGATGAAGCGGATCCGACCAAAGCAATTGCTTGACGAAGTATCCTATGTCGCAATCACGGAACACAAGACAGCCTCCCCGCTGGCAGTTGCCTTTAACCCCTGCTCGCGCTACCTGGAGATGTCCATTTTCGCTCCGATGACGACTCACACTCGTGACCCATGTACGTGGAATGTGAGGACATCGAGGACCTAGGGCACCTTGGGGTCAGAAGTTCAAAACGGATAAACGGACTGTGCCTCAGCTTCGCGCCTAGTCAACACAGCGTCCTCCGCCCTGGAATGGACGGTTTGCTCCAGTCAAGGCTTCGGACAGAAGCCGGACGCACACCGTCAAGTTGAATTCAGCCCGTCTCGGTGCTTTGCATTTCTACCGTCTCTTCATCAACACTTCATATGATGCCCCAAACGCGCACCTCAGCCGCCCTCGTCATGACTTTCATTCAGCTTACAGTCTTCAGCCTCGCCGCTGTACAATCCGATGTTCTGCCTTCAACACCGCCACAACCCAAATTTGGGGCCCAAAGGAACGACTCGTCCGACGCATCGGGTCGGTCGTTAGCAAGGTCCCCATCACTTTCACCCCTTGTCAGAGTTTCAATATAAAACTCTATTCCTTACAGTGGAATGCCATAAGTCTGTGTACACTCTTGCATGCATTTTGATCATCCCACTTTAACCAACCACAACACTACCGAATTTTAGATTCAAATGATAGAAAGTATGATCAAAAGAAAGCCCGGAGTCTGCTTTTTAGCATAGTGTATCCCAGGGGCGGCGCGGTCAAGGCTCAACAAGAATCTGAATCTTGGCCTTGTGGACGGCGGGTTTTACTGTGTATACAGACTAATGGCATTCCACTGTATGGCCACCGACCTAGCAACCGATACTCTTACGCAGCAAGTTGCAAATCATGAATCCCAAGTTATGAAGGCATTAACTACTAGGACGTCTGAAGGAAGAAGACCGCTGGACCAGCCACAGCAGTCAGACGACGTCATTAGCCAGTGGAAGCAAATTCAAAAAGCGACTATAATAATAGCCGCTGCAAAGGTGGGCTCGGACATATCTCACGGAGGCCATTTCAAAGGGACACCCAACACCGGCAAACGCATCTTGGGTCGTGGTCGTTGTTGCACGCTTGTCGCCTGGTGACGAGTTTGCTTTTTCTCTGCAACTCTACGACGCAGTCAGCTTGCCTAGTAGCACGAATACGGCCGAGGACGGACCACTGGTTTTTCGGCAGTCTGCCGTTAGGTGGCACAGCGATGGCGCCCACTGCGAGATCTGGTGTCACGAGGCCGACTCTTTGCATGTTCTACTCCCGTCGTCGACTCGGCACCGTCCTTTTCTCTCGCGAAAATGCGGGTAGTGCTAGCGAGCAAGCTTCCGATGCGCGCAGTGGTGCCACGACGATGCTGGTCTTTCGCACAACGTTGCTGTCACCCAGTGACTCCCGATCGACGGTGAGAAGGGGTGTCGTTGCATTGTGGCCGACACGAGTCAACCTTGTCAGCTTCCTGCAGGCTATCACATCGAATGCGACACCAAGAAACCACCCCCCCAAAAGCCTTTTATTGAATGCACTTCAGCCCTAAGCCAATTTACGACGCCCGAAAGAGGGCATCCCGGGCAAACCTGGGCGTGCCCTGGACAAGCACGGTACTTTCTCCCGCCCTTGCGTGAGGAAAGCCGATGAGGAGAAGCAATCGTCAGGACCGTCGCATTCCTGTCTTCACCCTTTCGCGGTTTCAAGGCCAGACAAGACTCGAGCCGGGGCTCGACCGTTGGAATGTTATGCTCATGGTAAGATGCGCTATTACTAGTGCGAAGGCATAGCCGGATGCGGGGGGGGGGGGGGTGTGGGGCGTGGGCTGGGGTGGCGGGTTGTGGTACGCTCCTTGTGTGGTGGGTGGGAGAGGAGAGGGGTATGAAGTCGGGGCTTTGGCTGCGTTGGGTTTTGTTTTTTTTTTTTTTTTTTTTTTTTTATTAATTCACCATTCGCATTTTTTTTAATGTCATCATCTGCAAAAAGAATGCGCATGTGAGTGACTGACGCTGAGGATCATCTAGATTGGTCGCGCGCCGGAGTCTATCGCCCCCGATCTTTGACCCGGTCCGCCGTCGCTGGGCAGAGGTCCTAAGGAGCGGGAGTAGGCGGGAGTGGGACCGTCCGTCCCTTGCCGGTGCGGAGGCTGCGATGTATGGCTTCCCGTCCGTCATCTTGACGTCTGTTCTTTTCCTAATAATTCGATAAAAGCAGTCCTTCTCAAAAATCAGAATGCGCCCTTGAGAAAGAGCAAAGACATTTACCGGGCTCGAGGAACCGGGCGGAATACATGCCGCAATGTGGCTTGCGACATTTGCAAACCCAAACCTATGTCTCCAGAAGCTTCGCCCTGCGGTGCGGAGTAGGCAACGCGCACCACCCACCACGTGACCTACCCAACCCGATGCGTCCGGGGTGAAGGTGCAACATCCCGCCTCGAAAGTAGAACCTTGTAGAAGATGCTCGTAGTCTGTGATGACGCGAGGCCCGTCCACTGCTCAATCGAAGGAAAGGCAAAATTGTGAATAGCATCATATCTGCCAGAGACATAAAGTTCCACCTCGTCCTCCCCCGGAAGCACTTTCACCCAAAGCGTATTCAAGGACAGGTTCATGCCTACATCTCTGTCAGGCTTTTCAGTTATCCTAAATTTCCAAGGTCAACTACCAATCTAAACTAATCAACAATGTCGACTCCAGTGACAGAATTCATAATCTTCACCTTCAAAAACCACTCCTCATCCCCGACCCAACCCCCGGCAGCCTGGTCTGATGTGGTCTCGACCCTGAAATCAGTCCCCGGCGTCAACGCCCTCTACACGGGCGCCCAGCTCGAGGACCCATCCAAGACAGTCCTCGTCATTGAATGGGCCTCCCCGGAAGCCTTCTCCGCTTTCGCCTCCTCGGAATCCTACATGCCCTGGTTCGCCTCCCTGAAAGCCGTCGTCTCCGCCTCACCCGTCTTCTACAAGGTGCCTTTCACCGCGGACCCGGGCTCCGATCCGGCCTCGGTCCTGCGCGCCCCGTGCACCGAGGTCTTTGTCGCCTACGGCGTTGAGCCGTCCTTTGCGGGCAAGACGGCCGAGTTTGCGAGGGGTCTGACGGAGGGGCGGGCCGAGGTTGCGGGGTTCCACGGGCATGCATATGGCAACATCTCGACGCCCCTTGCTGTGGACGCGCCTGACGGGGACGGGGAGAAGGGGCCTGCCGTGACGCTTGTGTTGGGATGGGATAGTAAGCAGGCTCACCTTGACGCCAAAGCCAAGGCCGGACGTAGGTGCTTCCCTGGAGTGGAATCAGGCCCAGCCAGAAGCTAACCAGTATTCTACAGCTATTTCCGATAACATTCATTTGCTGAGATCGGGCCGCAAGGATATTTCCATGGTACGTTATAGACGCCGTCAGAGCCTCTCAATTTTGTGTACCGCTTGTTAACAATGAATAGTACCATGTAAATTTTAAGAAAATCTGAGAAAAATGACATTGCTACGACTATACGGAAGTTTGTTCCTGGAGGAAAGCTACGAGAATGGGATATGTACGATGACGTATTGTACCGTTTGATGGGACTATGGTGGGACGATATGCGTAATGAAGTTCAGTACCGCAATCACCGACCATCGTTCACTCTACTGTGTACGTGCTTGTGTTTCGTGCTTCTGATCCGAGGCAAGGTTGCTGCGCATCATCAGCACGTGGAAGTCGAGCGTCGAGACTTACCGTCTCCTACGTCTGGCTCATGGTCCTCTGGAGAATATATGCGGCCTAGCCCCTAGCCCACAAACCTCGCCACTGCTGCGTCGTCCGTTGCCTATCGGAAATCTATTAGCAATCTCTTTTTCGCGCGGGGAAACTATCAGCGCCCGAGGTAACCTCGTCTCCTCCGCCAAGGCGCGGGCAAGGAAAGAAGTCAGTCTCCGCCTCCACAACGCGAGATGCGCACCTGTCATGCGGCAGATGTAGAGAACGTAGTAGGGCAAAGTGCACAGATGTATGTAGTAGATTCGATCAGGGCGATGTTTGGGGAACGGGTCACGAGAATCTAGGGCTCAAGGCTTTCATGTCCGTCAGGGCTGTGTGAGTGAGGCTATGGAGATGGTGGGACGATAGGCAGTGCGACGACCGACGGGGCGCGCAACGGTGATGGTGAAGAGTGTGGGCAGGGAGTCAAGAGGTGCTGGAGAACTGATGAAGTAAAAGAGAGTAGTGCACTATTAAAAGTAGTACCTCCTCTAAAGCACCTTTGATCTGCCGAAGCTGATCGAGACCTGTCCCCCTTTCCAGATGTAGCCGGGGTCTCGCGGCGTAAATGTTGCCAGAGACCAATCCGATATCCCCCAAACGCGGCGATGATGTTTCGCGAAAGAAAAGAAACTGTGCCATTCTGCCCGAAATTTTGGTTTGCCGAACTAAAATTTGATAGTCAGTAAAGTCATGAACGTCGTCAACGTTAAATCCGGTGCTTTTCCGATTCTGTTGCACTTGTTAGCACTCTTGATCGAACCTGCCGAGCTTCTCCTCGGTCTGCTTACCGAGACGAGAGTATAGCATGTAGAGCGCCATCCTGTTGCACTCCTCTGTGCCCGTGATTGTGACCAGCCGTTCGTTACTGTTGTCTTGTGGCTCGTTGATCTTAATCACACTGCCGCTGATCTGGCGTATCTCATTGATCTTTTGCCCGCCCTTTCCGATGATGGCTCCAACCATATCGTTGGGGATGTAGATCTGCTGGGTCAAGGGCGCGCCTGGCATACCTCCTCCGTGGACGGGCTGAGCTGGGTGAGCACCATGGGGTTGAGGCATAGCAGCGCCGGCATGAGGTTGGATAGGAGCAGCGGCACCGTAGCCGCCAGCCTGCGCCGCACCGTAGTGAATGGGCATGGCCGGGTTGGGTTGGGCTGCCTGGTGAGGGTACGGCTGCGTGCCATACGGAGCAGCTGGCAGACCATGGTGCTGTGCGCGAGCGTCGTGTCTGCGGTTGTAGTTATCGCGATTACCGTAGTTGCCGGTGGTCGGCTGCGGGCTGTACGGGACAACTTGCATGCCGCCGGGCACGACGCCAGCAGGGCCACCGCTCCTGGTCGCATATGCGGAGGCAGCGGGACCACCGAATCGATCGTTTAGCTGCTCGAGCAGGGTGCTACCAACGTAGTATGTTGCGATGTGAACAGCGTCAGCAACGCCCATGACCACCAAAGAGCGCTCGGTGGACAGAGGCAGGCAAGAGTCGGACGCATTAAGCCGAGCCCCAGAAGCTTCCTGGATCTCGCGGATACGAGCTCCGCCCTTTCCGATGATAGAACCGATCAAGATGTGAGGGATGAGCAAGCGTAGTGGGTAAGTCTTCGATTGCGCGCTGGATGGCTCGGCTAGAGGCTCGTTGTTGAGAGTCCGAATGATGAGACCGAAGGCCTATTCGACTGGGGTTAGCTGGGTAACCATTTGCCAAGAGTCATTGGGTCACAAACCTTTGCGGCAGCATCGACAACACCGCTAACGGTCAAGATGCGCTCAACAGCCCCCTTCTGGTAATCGCTGACGGTGCACTTCGCACCCGACATCTTGCGAATGTTGGACACGTTTTCTCCACCTTTTCCAATGACGGTAGCGGCCTCCGGGCTGGATATGACAGCGCGAATGTGAATCCAATCTCTCTCATCATGACTTGCCGAGGGCGTAGACGTCGCAGGAACAGAGCCGGCGACGGAGCTCTGGATAGGCTTCGTCTCGGAGCCTTCGGCGCCCTCGTTGTCTGCTGCGTCAGACTTTGCATCGGCGCCGTTCGTTTTCTCGGCGCCGTTCGCATCCGTGATTGGGATAGCAGTGGCCTCGAGCGGCTGAGCCATCTCAACCTCCTCATCATTCTTCAGTATCTTGTCCAAGGCCGGTCGCTTCGCGTCGGGTTGGTCGTTGCTACGCGAAGGGGACGAGGTCTCCTCGAGGGGGCGCTTGGCCGAGTTGGCGGGTTGGGGAGGCGACGTAGACATGATGGGCTAGTTGTTAATGTCTCACACAAGTTTTCGCAATTCCGTCTAGGTTCAAGAAGAGCTTGTATTCGACTATCTACACCACAACGGTTTTCAAAGGAAAACGGGCTGGTGTAGTGGCGTAGTCGGGATCGGGTTCAGAGAATGTCTCTCAGGTGAAGTGGCTTTGATCGTGCAGGATGAAGGTCGTAGGGCAGAGTTCGTGAAGTTGAAAGATCGGGATGTGGGTTCAGGATGACTCCTATCCTATCAGGTTCGAGGTGACTTCCGAAATCGTGAGGATCGCAGAGATACTCAGGTCAAGCGGAGGGAGGAGGACGAGGCGAGGCGATGAGGCAGCGGGCGGGCAGGAAGAAGATGGATGATGGAAAAAGAGGTAAAGAAGGCGGGAGGGAAGGAGCTGATGGTAGACAAAGGTTGTATCTGGGAGGCGATTCGGATGCAGAAGCTCAAACCTTTCTTCCGTCAAACGAACAGTCCAAGCTGCGATGTATCGCGACGTGATGTCAAGTCTGCAAGCAGGCAAGCAGAGCTTTGATATTTCCTCCTGTGCTGTCTCTCGTCTCCTTGGAGCTCGTCAAGCTGCTAAGCAACGAAACGGAGATGGCGACACGCCGACCGTCGGGCCAGAGGAGACCTGGAGAGCTTTGAGGCGACACGTGAGAGGGAAGCGAAACTGGGACCGATGCGCTGCGCCGTGGGAAAACACAACCCACCAAAAGCTTTCGACAAACGGGAGGGGGGACGAAGAGGCGAGTCGGGGGTTAAAAGAGATGGGGAGAGGAAACCGTGCAGGACAAACAGATGGGATGGAAGGGGGTTCCGGATGTCTCGAAGAAGTTTGAGAAACGGGATGGGAAGGCAAGATATTCTCACGCTTTCTCCTCAGAGCAAGCAGCGCAAGTGCCAGCGCGGCTGCGCCAATGCCAGGAGCCATCAGTGCCCGCCCGGGGGCAAGGGCCAGTACAGTGCCTGAATCACAAGCACGGTCTCCACACCGATGTAGCCAGTGCCCTTGCCTCATTTACCTGGGTTTGTCCCCACCCCAGGACAGAAGTGTAAGATCCACACAGTGAGAGATGATGCTCCCCGGCAGATTAAGCAACATGGGGGAGAAGGTGGCCCCCGCCCCGGAGGTGCCCAACGTACCGCAGCGTGCGCAGCCAGCTGGTCCTCCTCTGCTGGGGATGTTTCATTGGGCAGATCCATGCAGCGAGCCGCACAGTGTCTGCCATTTCGTGCGCATTTCCTCCGTACATCTCCCGCAGACTGATTGACCAAAGAAAAAGTACGGGAGGGAGCTGCGCCTTGCGACCTGCCTCCAGTGCGGTGCTCTGCATTGTTTCCAATGCAAGGGGATGTTCAGCACCAATACGTCTTTTACACTTACAACTCAACCCGGCACAACGTCACGTTCCGTCCATATTAGCGTGTCGTCGAGTGCTTTCCGCATCGCAAACAGTCTAATCCTTACGGACCTTACGGAGAGCCGCAGCTCTGCCGACGAGAAGAATACTTTTTTTTTTGAGCACACAGAACCCTGAGCTATCTGGCTCACTCGATTAGGAATCGTCACCGTCACGGGAAGTTGGCAGCGCGCCAGACTACTCGACAGCCAAGATAGAGCAATCATCCGTGCTACCTTAGTCGCTGGCCGTCTGCGCGCCCGGAAATCTCGATAGCGTCCGACACACAGTGACACCTCGTATGAAACAATCAGACACGATCTGGCGCCCGAACACGCCTTGTTTTTTCTGAAAGGGATCGAATCAGACGCTCGACGCCATTGGATGTGCCCATTGCTCCGAAGGGCCGTGTGCTTCAGGACGGCACGAAGACCTGCGCGTGTTGCCGTTGCTTGAACTGTTTCGTTTCTTCCGGGAAAACCCTCTCGAAGTCGCGTGCGCCATTGTGTCTGATATTTGTCCTGTGTCGCCAAAATATTAGATCGTTTGGCCTGAATCAAGGACATACAATAACGCACATCGGCGTCTGACTTTGAGTGACCACAATTCAGCACGATATGAACGAGTCACCCCGCCCCGTCGGCGATAGGTATACCTTGAGCCTCGAACAGAGCTTGCAAGAACTCCAAGAAAAGATCCAGCAACACCGGGAAGAGCTTGCAGCAGTATGCCACTCAGTTTATGCGTCTTGAGGGCTTTGAGCTAATACGTGAACAGCTTCAACGAAATGCCAATCCGAGCCAGGATATATCTGGATCAGGGAGGGAACCTTACGAAGTCATGAGAGGCGCGTTCGAGCAAATGGCTAGCACACCTCCCTTCGTACCTTTCTCGGAATCCGTTTTACCCGCGCTACTGGCATTGCGAACGACTCATCAGACCATTGTTGAATCCCGAGCGTATCTGACCAGTCAAGGAGCCGCTTTCGATCAGACCAAACGGCGGCTTGAAATCGAGCAGGCGAATTTGGCCGACCAGAAAACCCTCCAGCAGAGTTTGGAGAAACGAATTCTATCCCTCAAAGACGAGGCCGAATCTAGGATGGAATTGACGCCCGAACGGGCAGCCAAGGAAAGACTGGACGAACTGAGGCAAAAGAAGAAGCATTACGACAGGGAGACGACCAAGTTACTCAAAGCTTTAAGAAACTTCATTGACGGTCACCTTGGAGGCCAACTTGCTGCGGAAGACCTCGGCGGACCGGTCGTGGGAGACATGATGGAAATTGACTCGGATCAACTCGGCGCTGGTTTCAATGCTCAGGGCCGACCGGTCAAAGTCAAGGCTAAGGTGGACGAAGATAAACGACAACGACGCCTCGAGGATGTTTGGGGTCTACCTCAGGAGGATGTAGGTCGGGAACAAGGCAACGCGGACGAGGCAGCGGCTGCTGGTCGCGAGATGCGCGACCTCACGGAGCAGCTTCTAAACCAGCATACAGAAGCAGGAGGCGACAGCACTGCAGCGTATGTCAAGCTCCCGAAAGAAACAGCAGCAGTGCGATTCCTCGTCAGGTCCAAGGTCGCGCAATTCCATCCCAGGGACGCGACGAGGCTCAAGCTTATTGATTTCGGAAGAGAGCTGGACGACTAGCAGGGCTTGGTCTGCCGCACACCCGTGCGAGTGCGACGCAGTCGGCGCAGATCCCCCGTGTGGAGTTGGCGAACCAGGCAATCAAACTGATTTTTTTTCGTGAGAGCATGTCTACCCTGGGCCTTGCAGTGTCAGAGAAAAGCTCCTGTTGTTAAGCGTTGAGTCTCTTGACTCAGCACATGCAGTTCTAATAGGCTCGCCAGGGCCTTGACAAGACAGCTGAGGCTCCGGTGCTCACAGTGCGCGCTCGTTTCCAATAGTGCGTCACAGTGTTTGCGATGACTCTACACTTTCCTCCGCATCTAGAATAAAGGGGATCATGAAAAAGTTTGGTGTCAAGGTTGGGAACTTGGCTTATGCGTCTGAAGCATCTCCATCTACCCTGATCAATGCGAGAAATGATAGTGGACAGACTTTTGACATGTCGAGCCTGTTTTTTTGGGAGGTGTTCGCGAGGCAACCCTTAGGCAATCTGGTTCTTTTGAGAGATCATCGCAAGATGAATGAACTCTGCCATGCAATGAAGTAGCTTTTGCCCTTGCATGCTACGTCGGATGACGACCTCGTCATATTACCTATCCGCAGGTGTGATTGCTACCTTCTGTAGCCCTTGCTCTAATTGGCCAATTGAACTCCCGCGTCCTGACGCGTCTCCCGCGACACCGCTAGAGTGCAGACGGCCGGGAGTGCCCACTCAGCAGCAGTGGGAAGCTCCAGCAGAGCAGGCACCCAGCTTGTAAATCCAAAGAAGCAAAGTCTCAGCCTTTGTCCCCCACTTTGCTCATCCAGAACCAAACGGCGAAAGGTAAACTCTAGTCTGCTCGTTAGACATTCCAAGTTCTTGACCCAAAATGAGCTCTTCTGAATCCGTCCCCGCACAGCAGCAGCAGCAGCAACTCGATCCTCCCGCAAAGCGAGTCAAGACTACCTCCAACGACGCCCCCGTCCCCGCCGCCATGGAGCCTTGCCCGCCTCTCCAGATCAAGAAGCTCTCCGATAAGGCTCGCCTGCCGACCCGCGGCAGCTTGTTCGCCGCCGGCTACGACCTCTACGCCGCAAAGGTCACCACCATTCCGGCCCGCGGCAAGGCCATGGTCGACACAGACATTGCCATCTCCGTCCCTGCTGGCACCTGTACGTTCGAGTCCTCCATCATAGATCGCTCTCTCCAAGCTCGGAGCCCATCCTTACAGTCGTACCCATGATACTGACCTCATGCTCGTGGTACAGACGGCCGCGTCGCCCCCCGCTCCGGCCTCGCCTCCAAGAACTTCATCGACACCGGCGCCGGCGTCATTGATGCCGACTACCGCGGCCAGGTCAAGGTCCTGCTCTTCAACCACGCCGACACCGACTTTGAGGTTGCCGAGGGCGACCGCATCGCCCAGCTTATCATCGAGCGCATCTTCACGCCCGAGGTCGTCGAGGTCACCGAGCTCGAGGAGAGCGTGCGCGGCGCGGGCGGATTCGGCAGCACCGGCGTCTCTCTTGCGCAGTAGATTACATGTGGTAGACCTTTTTTGGGGGCGTCGCGTATTGGTTTAGAAGAAGAAGGCCATGGGCGACGCAGTGCTGTGATCACCGTGGAACGAACAAAAGCTGTTTTTTTCTCTATAGAATCGGAAATGGATGAATAATGACAATGCTACGACCGCCATGATGTGCCTTTTTCTATCCCAACCCACGCCGTCTCTCCATGCAGGTGATGAACGTCCTGCTATCCAAGTGCGCTTACTTGCAGATCTATAAACAGCATACTCTCTCCAAACCACCACAACAACAACCTTTACATCATCTCTTCCAAGAAAGGGTCGATGCTGATCTACAGCCTCCTCGCCCTCAACTCCACAGTCGGCTCCCGTAAGCTCGCGAGGTTCCTTACGAGCTTCAGCTCGGCGCTCTTGCTCTTGAGCAGGTGCAGCCTCGTCCTCCCCTCCTCCGTCTCCGCCAGGGCATCACCGCCGGCGGCCTTGACGACCTCCTGCATCCCCCGCGCTGTCTCCGTCAGCACCTCGTGCATGCTCGCCAGCACCATTTCCGCCGCCTTGGCGAGAGGCAGGTCTAGCGCGTCGACCTCGTCGCCGCTAAGCCACGACTTGCGATCCTTTAGCTGCTGCCCTTCGGTGGCGCTGGCGGCGATGACGGCCTCGCGTATGCGCACCGTCATGAGCGCGGCAAACATGTCGCCCGTGCCGGAGAAGTAGGCGTCAATGGCCGGGAAGACGATCTTGAACAGGCGCGGCTCGCCGGTGGTGGGCGACATGCTGGAGCCCACCACGGAGAGGTGGGAGGGCGGGTGGTCGGGCGAGGCGAGGGAGACGGAGGTGATTACGACGTGGGGGATGCTGTACTTTGTGTGCAGGGCGCGGATGGCGGTTTGGAGGGTCTGCATGTCGGTGATTTTGACGCCCGAGAGGAGCCTGTTTCGCGCCATTGTGTGAGCGGGACGACGACGTTCTTTCATGGGTGTCTGGGCAAATATGTAGAAGCAGAGGCATCACGATATATGAAATGCTGGGGAGAAAACCAATGGCCTTGTGCGAGAGAGAAAAGGAAGGGGAAAGCATACTCGGCCTCGAACTGATTCGGGAGAATCAAGTCCGCGTGCTCGACGAGGCTCTGATACGCGGGCACGACCTCTTCAGCGACGTATAGCCTCCCGTTGTCGCCCATGACGGGATCCAGGACCCAGAAGAAGCTGCCTGGCGTCCCTGCAGCGGCCTGCTTCCGCTTGAGCTCTTTTGCGATATCGCCCACGGCCACGACGGCCTCGGCGCCGGGGATGTAGCCCGAGAGCATCATGTCAAAGTCGTCCAAGTACGACTGCTTGAGGCCCTCAAAGAGGTCCCGGATCTCCTGCGCTGACACCCTTGTCCCCTTCCATTGTCTATAACCTGTGTGATTGCCTTTTAAATGTGGAGAGACTGTGTCAGCAATGACGGACTAGGCGCTCGGGTTTTGTGAGAGGTTGAGGGAGGGGTGGTGGATGCCCATCATCTTGAGAATGGAGCAGTGAGTCAGGAAGAGGGGGAGGGGGCATCCATACTGAATTGGACGGTGTTGAGGGCCGCGACATCGCAGCCGAGGGACTGTAGAGTGAATACGGCGATTTTATTTCCTACATTTCTGCGGTAGGCTGTCAGACGCGCGATCCATCACCCTGCCGACATGTCTGGCACACAGAGGGGCCTGTGAAGGAGCGGCGCAAACTCACCCGGACACAACCTGTGTCCAGCGGTCAGTCACACAGATCGTTAGAGGTTGCGACAGCGCAGAAGAGTGCCTTACATGACTGGCGACAGCCAGGACGCGTGTATCGGGGATAGGAAGTTCCACCGTCATGATCCTGTTGCGAGAGACTTGTGCGTCTCGAGAGCAAACTTTGCGCTTTCCAGAATGCAAGACCTTGAGATCTCTCTGCTGGCTGGGGGTTTATGTGGTTTCTCAGATGTAAAAAGTCGGGTTTCGGCGGGGGGCTTTATCGGGATGGAGGCCGATGCGCGGAATGATCTCAAATGTCGGCCGGATAGTCAGAAGTAGTATCAGTGTGTATGAAGGTGCAGAAGGGAGGCAATGGATTTGATGGTTGCAAATCAAAGCTTGAACAAAGTAGGTCTTCTATCGGCACAAATACCCGGGTGTCTATCTACTATGTCGTGAGATATCTTTTAGTCTCGTCTAGAGAGTGACTAAGTGACATTAGAAAAGGATCTGGGCCGATGTAATGCGGTTCCAGGTTCTTCCACCTTAGCTTCGCAGTTCCCGCTCTGGCTCTGGCTCTGGCTCTGGCCCTGGCTCTGACATTCCCAGAAAAAAATCGACCCCGCCAAAGCCAAAGGGTGCATCGAAGAACCCCGCACTAGCCCGAGATTGGAAAGCTGTGATAGGAGGTCGGCTGTCTTTACCTTACCTTGAGCAGCTGCTCTCAGCTGGCGCACTCTGCGAATTGACAGAATTCAAGACTCGATGAGCCTAATGGCAGATTCAAGGACTCATGGCGTTTGAAAGTGATTTCGCTTCAGGCATAGGCGGAAACAGTAAAATTTCATTATCTCGAGTGGTCCCAAAAAGTGCTTTTTGCTCTTCGTTCACCAACACATTGCGTATCTTCTCTAGAACATGCAAAACTCAATCCAGAGTGAAAAGGCCAGACCCTCTGCCCCATCCCAGATCCCGTGCAACGCCAGCAGTATCAACTTCGTTCCGTCGTTAATCGCCGATTTACTCCTCGTCGCCGATCTAGAATGCACGTTAGTTTTTGTTTTTGATGGTGTGTAGCATCAAGTCTAAACTTGCCTTCGGCGCCAGGTAAAAGCGCAGGTAGCTCGAGCCCGCCAGAGCGTACTCAACAAGCAGCGGTACCTCGTTAGAAAGGCAGATCTTGACTTGCTTGGAGATTGCGGCGGCCTTGCAGAAGTTGACGAGGTACTTGAGGGAGAAGGTCAGGGAGACAGGCTCCGAGAGCTCAATGTCGACGTTCTGCTCGGGCTTGTCCACGTTGGTGTGGCTTCGCAGGGTTACGGATCCATTGCCAATGTCGCCGCTGGCAGCAAATTTGACACCATCCTTGCTCGCATCGATCGTGACTGTACACAACAGCGCGTTAGGAGATTTTCTTCCAAGAATCAGGTTGAGGGGAGACGGCGTTGCTTACCCGACTCGCTCATAGCAACCAAGTCCGCGCAGATGCGCCTGAACTCGCTGCTAGGCATGGTGATCGTCGAGGCGTAATCCGTCTCGGGAATGCCCAGGTGCTCCTGGTCGATGTCCATCAACTTCAGGTCGTACTCGCTGATACGGTCGTTGTCGGAGCTTTCGAAGAGAATGTTCAGGCTGTCGGGGGCATCCTCGGCCTTAAGCGTAAGAACGTCGTCACCCTGGGCGGCACGGAGGACTTTGGTCAGGGAGCCAAGGTTGACGCCGAGCGCGAGGTTGCGGTCGCAGCGGAAGGGAGAGAAGGCCTCAGCCTTAAGAGCCATGGACACCAGTGCAACGTGGGAGTTGTCCATGGCCTGGAGCATGATGCCAGAGTCGTTGCAGTCGAAGTTGCAGTCTTGGACGAGGTCCTTGATGGCATCGACAACCTGGGCAGGTTAGCAACAGAACCGGGAGCCATGGCTGTGAAGTTTGGATAGGGGAGTATTACCTTCTTCAGGATATCGGCCTGGTCAAGTCTGGCTTCCAACATCGCTACTAAATATCAGCGTCATGCCCCGGGACCAATAACCGAGAGAATTAGAAAAGGCGATTGATGCAACATACTGGCTGATTAGATGCGTGTGAAAAGAAAAAAAGAGCAGAGGGGTATCTTCAGAAAGCAAAGAGACGGAATGGAAGGCACAGAGATGACGGTAGGCTGTTGCGAAGGTTGAGATCGTCAAGTTTGTGGTTGAGGGGTTGGTGAAGAAGAGAAGGTCTTGTCGCGGAAAGCACTTTAATGGGCAAACACGGTCGCGCGTTGTAGTGGGCTGGTGAGGGAACAACGCGTCAAGCGTTTAATAGGGCTCAACGCCAACAACGCGCGGGGCAGGAACTTTCCGTCTTTGATCGGTCATGGATGGCTCGTGCACCGTCCACCTATTTACTACGTAAGGTACGTAAGGACAGGCAGGCAAGCGCACCTTGCCAGCTTGACCACTTGAGATAGCTGGTCCGGGCTCACCGAGCTCCGCCAGGGGTGGGCGCTGGTGCTCCAAGCCCCTGAATCGTGGCCACCCCCCTTTCTTCTCCCAGACGACCGGGTTTCTTTGTTCAATGCGGACTCCGGATGGAACATGCTGGATATAACAATAAACGACGCAAAACAGAGAGTGCTCCCTTATGTCGCTGGTGAAGATGTAAACAAACGGAAGTAAACAGTCGGACCATTGGACGGACCTTTTCCTCTCTCTCTCTCGTTTCTTGTTAAGAATACTAAAAGTAATGTGTACAGGTTATCTGGCCCGGTCTCCGAGCCTGCACCGAATATCATGGTGCACATCAGTGTCATTATACAATACAGATGGGTCAACTGAAAGTGATCGATACCTCCCATCCGTATTCCCCAAAAATCCCCTTCTATATGCATCCAGAGAGTGAATATGTTTTCAGAGATTATGTGTGAGAAATCAAGAACAGAAAAGGAAAACAAAGATTCGGGTGACTGTAGTTAGTTGAGTCTTCTGCACCGAAACGCCGTGTCCGTCATCAAATGTCATGTCCTCGTCACATTGAAACTATGCGTGACGGATTCATCCCGATTCGTGGGCGGGGTCGGAGGTTGATGACCGTCTCAAGTTCTTTAAGCATGCCTTTGTTGGCATCCGCCTTTTCCTTGGCGATTTCTCGCTTCTCCCGGTCTTCTCTCATCTTGACGATGCGTTCATCTCTCGTCAACAAGCTGCGAGGCCGAAACGGCTTGGCGATCGCCTCGAAAATCTCTTCCGAGTCGGGCTCTCCTGTGCTGCTAAAGTCTAGACTTGAAAGTGATTCTCCGTTCAAGGCTTTGAGGGCTTCGGCTGCTCCGCCTCCTTCATCGACCGTCGTGAGCCCGCTGAGAGAACTGGTCGGAGAGAGCAACGTGCTCATGGAAGAAAGTCGCTTTTCGTTCCGGTCGATACCCAAGGCGAGTGCTGCTTTGCCTTCCTCCCAGGCCTGCATCAGTATCTTCAAGTCTGCCCCAATGGATTCGTACTGTGACATGAGGTTGGAGCCGAGCTCGGATATGTCGTCGGACTCATTCAGGCTTCGGTCAGACTCTTCTCTTAATAGCGTCAGTTTGGCCTGCAAGCCACGGATCCCGCTGGATAAGGAGTTGAGTTTGCGTAATTGCGACCTCCATCTTTCCCGGCCAGGTGTCAAAGGCATCTTTGGAGTAGGTGGCGGCGGAAATGCTTGAGAACGTCAGTCAACACGCGCCGCTGCCAGGTGAAAAGCCCACTTACACTCTTCATCGCTCAAAAGTCTTTTCAGATTGTCAAAGGCCCTCCGAGTGACCGAATTGAGAGTGCGCACCGCTTCCACTGTGGTGGTCCATTTCAAAAGGTCGTCGCTCTCACCACTCGCGTCCAGGGCCAGCAATGCGCACAAAAACACCTTACGGATGGTGTGGAACCGTGCGGCGAGGATCTTGAGCGTCCTCAAAGACTCGATATCCTCAAACTCATTCTCCTTGAAGCCCTGCTGGGCATCAGACATGTCGAAATCGCTAATGTCGTAGATATCGTAGTACTTCTCGAGATCGAGTTGTTCCGAGAACCCTTTCACCACCGAAACGGTCTGATCGTACGCGGGAATGACGTCCGCCAAGCACCCCTTCAGAGCCCTGCGGAGGCGCACGCACTTGCGAGTCTGTGAGCGATCCTCTATGCGACTGATGGGCGGAAGAGGCGCACTCCTAAAGCTTGTGTCAGCGCACCACGGACTTTCTCGCCAGCAAGTGGCCCAGAGGAGAGACTGAACTTACAGACGGTAACCTCTGGAAACAAGTTCCACCTCTTGTACCAGAGCAATCGCTGCGCCAGTCGCGCTGTCGAATTCCTGAGAATTTGAAACAAACGTAGTGACCTCAGACAGTGCTTGGAGCCGTCTGTACCTCAGCCATTGTCTTCGAATGAACACATGGGCGATCCCTGCAGCGATCACAAAAACCAGCAGAATGACGAAACTGCGCCGTTTGTTCAATGGCCCTGTTCCTGCGAGCCAATTGATCGAGACGACGAGAGCCAATGCCCCTAGAACGACAACAGCCGCGCCCGTTGAGCCCAGCAACTTGTCAGCCGGGTTGCCGTCAATGGCCACATTGGCAGGCCGGGATGATGCATGGTTCTGGGATAGTATGGAGTGCCCACTCAATAGCTGGGATGCGATAATGGTATAGCGAAATTGCTCGAGGAATTTGGAGTTGTCGGCTCGGTCAATCCTGGACGCTACCGCGGTCTGGAGAGGACACATCAGTAATTTCTCCATGTGCCACAGATAGGGGGGTTCGAGATGCGTACTGAATAGCTAAGTCTGTAAGACTTGTCAGAGGCCGCCTTGGTAGGTATGTCGACTCTGAGGGGGTTGTTGCGGAACCTCGACCTCACCATCGGCCGACCTGTCGGCGCGAATTCAGGGCTCGAGGGAGGCGACACATCATAGGTTGGATCGTCGTGCGCCCATCCTGCCTGCTCCTCTTCGCCTTCGTCTACAGCAAGCGCGCACGTGGTTAGCGGGCGGTGTCAATGCCGTAGCGGGTCGCATATGAGAAAGCTGCACTTACCACGAAGGTACTCTGCGAGCGGCGACTGGTCAAACACAACAGGCTCCATCTAGCGACCTGGCAAGTATCAAGGAGGCACCGGCAAGCAGCACGGCCATCTGTCGCTCCAAGTTGTCGCGTTGGCCGCTGCGTCGTGGAATCGTGAACGGTACGAGAGGTGGTGTGGTATTGTGGTCAACTAACGATTAATAGACTCAAGGGAAGCGCAAGACATGGCAAACGACTGTAGGCGGTGCTTTGGGGGATATATACGGATTGTATGTACGAATGGATACGTATTGTGATTGCGGAGGGCGCACCAGGGGGGGAAGGGAGAGTTCGCTCAAAGCGCCGACCCGAGAGTGACCAGCCCGCTCGCGAATGGGGAAGGAAACTGGACCCCTGTAACCGATTAAAGTGCTAGGGTACAAAGTCGGAGCCTCGGTGGGGTGGTTGCATATGATCTGCCCCAGCTAACGGAGCGTTCTAACGGTGTCGCGGTGAGGTTTTACCTACCGAAGGTGTGGCTTGTGTATCGCGTATTGCGTAGGTACCTGGGGATTATTATTTGCATATTTTTAAATTTGGTACATGGGATGACACGGGGCGGAGCCGAGGCCGACCGATCTGGGGACGCTAAGATAAGTTACTTAGCCTGGAACATCATGATGCCGGATACCGATCTCCAACTTGCCGTGCGATTAGTTATCATAGTGGGCCGGCGACCTACCTAGGAGTTGAGCCTAGGCTGGCATTACCTAATCCACAGTCCGCTTTGTGACGGAGGAGCTGTACGAATTGACAATACCAAAGATTTGGGGACCCTCTAAAGACGAAGCGCATCGACGACGACGCAATTCGTTCGCGAGACCTGAGATCTCCCAGTGTCGCCTTAATAAAACACGAGTCCCCCCAGCGATCTGAAACCCGTGCACCACATACCAGCAATACCGCAGCGATGCCGTCGGAACGCGACTACCAAATTTCCCCCATTGTGCAGGAATCCGTGATGCACAACACCAAGGTGGGATGGGTCCCTGAAGCTGAGCTTACTGTGGCCGACGCGACTGTTCGCTAATCCTCTCCTGTCTCTTGTAGACCCTATCAAACTTGCAAAGTCTTTCGGCATCTCTCTTCGGTGTCGCGGCCGGCATCCTCGGTCTCGAATCATACAACGGCTTCCTGTTCTACCTCATCTTCTCCTTCATCACCGCCGGCTTGTTCTACATTCTACGCATCGCTCCCGAATCGACATCAGCAGGTCTGCCATTCCTCAGCACGAGCCGTTACTTCAAGGGACCGTTCGACTTCTGGACAAGTGGACTGCTTGGAGGTCTCTCTGGATTCATTCTCACCTGGACGTTATTCTACGGTTTGGTGAGGGCATGATGAGATACGGACAGTAAAAGTGGCATTTCTGGCGTCAGGCGCCGAGGAAACAACATATAGGCTAGTCGCAAGTTTAAATCATGGTAAACCCGTAATTGAGAATGAAGAAAGTAACGCTGGCATAACAATACAATTGAAGGATGTGGCACCATGCTCAATAACGCCGCTACAAAGTCCGATCAGAACAAACTTCCCTCGCAAACAGAATCAATCGACAATCTCGACAACAGTGCCGACGAACCCCTCTAAGCCGGATCTATCATTGCGACCTCCCTCGAGCACAAGGATTTGCGAGCCCATTTCGACCCATTCCCGACTAGTCAGCAGCTCCAAGGTCACCTGAACGCCCTCCGAGAACTCCAGGCCATCGGTAGGGGCTGGTTCGTCATGTTCATTCATGTCGAAGATGTCTTCAGTCTCGTCAGGTTTGAGTGCCTTCAAGTCATCCTTTGAGGGTAGTTTGGAAACCCCCTTCACTCGGGCCGCTGCTCGGACACTGCCAACATAAACATTGACAAGAGAACCGTACGCCAGCGATGCAGTGTTCGGATCTTGGAATGAAACCGTGAGTCCACTAGCTGCCTGGAGGGACATGCCGGTGTCTGCCATATGTTTGGATGGAATGGCCAGGACCATGCCTTTCCGGATTCGAGAAGCCGCCAATGGTACTTCGAAAGCTGCCTCTGCCGACTTCTCTTGAGGGATATCCAGGACAAGCCCAATGGTGCCGACTTGACCAGCTTCTAGGGTGTTGACGGGCAGCCGTAAATTGCGTATGCTGACAATTTTGGCTCTATGCCATTCTTCTTTAATTGTAGAGGCTGCCACTGTATTGCGAATGGCAATTTTAGCAAGCTCTGCCGACGAAGGATGGGATATTGACAATCCGTAATTGCCAGGAGAAGCCCGGTCTTCTGGCGTCATGCCTTTAAAGTCATCCTCGCCGGAGGGAAACGGTCCAATAACGATGCTGTCTCCGACCGATAGCTGGCCAAATCGCAGGTATCCCGATACAACCGTTCCCATGTCATTCTGGTTAGGATTCTCGGCAAGAGAGGCGTAAGACGCAGGAAGACTGAAAGTGTCGTCGATATGGAACAAGCACGAAGGCTGTTCAGGATTCAATGCCATCCCGACATAATCGTTAGCAGTAGGGACTGGGGGTAGGGGAACGTTCTCCATGAGAGCATGTGTCATCCCAATACCGGCACCGCTGACAGCACTAGTAAGGACTATGGGAATGAACTTGAGGAGGTCTCCATTCCGCTCCATCTCCATCGTGACAGCCTTCACCTTGTCGAGGTCTGCAGGAGGAACAGCCGACCATTCTTGAACGCTGCCTTGGGCTGGCTGGAGGATCTTGGGGACTCTTCCCGCTGCTTTGATGTGCGTCAAGAGCTGCCCAAGGGTTCGCTGCAGACTGACTTTGGTTGCGAGGTCCAGCTTTGTGATGATAATGACCAGAGGAGTCTTCAATTTCAGGCATAATTCCAGATGAGCTTTGGCAAGATCAACGCCAGCCCCTGCGACTCCAAGGACGTCGTTAGCGGTGGAACTCGCTCCATCTTTTGTCGAACTCGCATCTCCATCGTCTGCCGCCAGACATAGAAATGTCCACTGTGGAGCCCAGCCGAACAACCCGCGAAGGATGGTCCGGCGGTAACGGGGATGGCCAGCGGAATCGGAGACGAAAACCAGACGACCATTCTCGGCACTGTCATGTATATCTATCCACGACTCGACATGATCTTGCGAATAGTTGAATATGGCGCAGTCTTTGTAGCCGATGAGTTCCTGTGCTACTGAGCTAGTGAGCCCCGACGCGACCTCATGCCGATGTTTGAACAGACTGATTCGACTTTTCCCTCGGCCGTTGTCGACGGTTCCCGTGGACAAAGTACCCAGCAAAGTGGACTTTCCAGACGTTGTTGGTCCAGTGAGCGTAATCCTTAGCTGGTCCGTGGTAGAACGCCCTCTACTTGGCTGCACAACAGGCTCGGTAGCCCTTGGTGACTCTTTGACTTCGGAGTGCCCCTCTCCCAAGTCACCTGCATGAGCGTTATTCGTTGAGTAGTCGGGAGTGACGAGAGCCTCCATAACCCATAGTCTTGCCCGTCGGGAGATTTGAACAGGTTGAGTTGCCATACTATCCACCAACTCGGACGTCTCTAGCCACTCGCACTCGCCGACAATCACATGGCGTAGAATCTCAACGCGGCAGCCCAACGTAGCTGCCATAACCTTCAATGTCGTGATGCTCTCGTTCATTTCGTCTTTGGTAAGACCTACCAAAGTGCCATCATCGGCAACGCCAATCTCGTACAACGCTCCACGAGATTCTTCCAAACCGGGGAGAGGCTTCTGAGGCGTCATCGCCTCGCTCAAGTCATCTGTATCATTGGGTAATTTTGGAATAATCAGGTCCTTGGGGTTTAACGCATGGTAAGCGCATGATTGCTGAAGTCTCCAAAGCAATTGCGTCGTCAATTGCTGTAGGCGGACTTGCCGACTCTGACTGGAGGCCGATAGGGCTGCGGATGCAATTTTGGAGCGACTGGCGGGGATCCTGGAGTTCTGGGCCGAAGAGATGGTGCTCATAATGGTGTACGTCCGCCTTGGTCGCAATAAGAGGTGAAGTTTGTATTCAGTAGGACCTTCTTGCGGCTCTGCTTCCAACTTGGTAACGCCATAGTCTGAGAGGTGCCCAGGCTGGACTTGTCCGTTGTCAGACTTGTGCCTCCTCCCAGGGTCTTCAGGAGCTAGCCATGGGGACGAGACCCGTTGGGGGTCCGTGGCGAAGGTGAATATTGAGCCGGAGGCCATTGTTTATGTCCAAGGGTGGGCTATAGGGCGGTGAGTGAGTTGTTGAAGGCGTGGCGGTTTTCTACGTGCGTAATGTCGAGAAGAGACAATGCCGTAATGGATGTAACCGCCGGTTTTGAAGAGCTATTGCAGTGAAAAGGGCAGAGGAACGAGACGCTATGCGCGGTATCATTTTGAAAGCTGAGGTGACTAGTTTTGTTTGCGACGGGCTCGAGGCGCGCTGTTGCTGACTTTGGAGTGATAGAGAGGAATCTCTCCTAGTTGAAGGCCATGACGGTCGTGTATATGTAGGTGATTGGCTCTCTTGTTGGTGATATGGAAATTTGGAAGCGTACTCAAAGATTGGAGGCTTTAAGAAGAGAAAGTCTATGGTAAATTTTGGGCGCCGTTGCAGGCTGGAGTAAGGTATGTAATGACTCGAAGGACGGTGAGAGGTCTCGACCAAGGCGTGACGCAGTCGGCCGGAAGTTCAAGGCGACTAGGAAACTGGCACCACTGAGTGGCTTGACTCCAAAGTGCGGAGAAAGTGCGGGTAATCCACCGCCCACTTGGGTAGTATAGCGGCAGCTGGTCGGTGGTGAATGACTCCACGAGTCCACACTCCACAGCGTTCGATTCCAGGAGCGAATGACTCCAAGGTAACGAGGGGCCTCGGAACTTGGCTGCGCTATCCGTACTTTTAGACTCACTCATGCCTGCCTCTCACCTGCACGTGTTGGCGAGTTTTGCCCAGCTTCGACATGGTTGATCATGTGCTTGGCTGGCTGGACTAGAGGCCAATGTTGCCATTGGAGATGCTCAATCGACGTCAAATTTCTGCTGCAAAGTTGATGCGCGAGAGGCAATCCAATTATTTGCGTGAGGTGTGTCGAAGGTCTTCCGACTGCGCTTGTTGCAGAGTCGGTGACCCACTTGGGTGGCAGAACACCTGGGCAGTCTCCCCAACAGTCCGGGTGCCTTTGTTCTCTCTGGTTCTACGTACAATACCACGCGGGGGCCAATATTACGTGCCGGTTTTCTGAGCACTGTCAACGAAACTGACCCTTCCACATCGACAAGACAAGATAAATCGTATTTAAAATATCTCGCAAATACTTGAGAGAGTTCTGTATACTCCAGTGCTTTTTTATTCAATCGATTCAGTGCTTTGGTGTTCAGTGGGCTGTTGAGAGAAGAGAGGGCCTAAGAAAAGCGGCACGTATTATTGACCCCCGCGTGAATACCTACCTATCTACCCGCACGTAGTAGTACCTACGGATAACTCCCTTGGATGTCGAGGTGGATACCTCATCAATACCTTGCTGCATCCACACGCACCTAGGGTCTTTTATGGCTGCATCAGCTTGGCCTCCAGTGGCCTCCAGGCACAGACATGGTCTAGGAGGACGATTCTACCGGATGAGACTGGACTCATTTGTTTCGAAGATCAGATCTAATTTCATTCCTCCTTTACATTACCTATGGAGGAGTAGTCGTGTCCACTGCGGACCTGCCGCGTTCACCATTCATAAGGTAAGCAGAATTGCTGCTGCACATTCCGCTACCATTTGTGCTTAGGTAAGACACATCGCATGACTTGAGGCGCACGCACAGATGCGACCGTCTAAATCAGCTCAATGCCGTGAGACAGACAAATTGTCTGCATCCTCCTGCCTGCTACCTTGGTATCTCATGTACTCACTGCCTTGGCACCAAACTTGTATGCCATTGTGTCTGCCTCCTACATTGTAGTCTGATTGCGGCACCAGACAAGACATCCAGACCAAGCTGAAAAGTGACCATAGAAACACGAAGCTTCTAGTGCTAGACTCGAGGCTGAGCCTTGCATGGAGGATTACCATAGGCTTATGATGACCGCTGTTGTTCAGCCCACTTCTTGCGCCATGAAATGATTCCATTGTCCGTATTACCACCGTTGGTAAGTCGTACAGCCCATGGTGACTTTGGCAGGGCGATGTCTTTTCCATTGCCGGGCCTGGTCCAGGTCGGTCGGCTGTCTATTCTAGGTATTCGTTGTGCTTCGGGTCGTCGCTGGCCCAAGCCCAATTCCCCAAGTCAGGTCCAAACCAGTAGAGGCCTGACGAACGTTTTATGGCTTAGACCCTGAAGCCTGAGGGGCATTTCCGTTCGCCTTCGAAACACACCCAAGACGGGCCCGATTTTGCCACATAAAGATGCTCCTTGACCCCCCCTGGTCCAACCCCGCTAGCGCTCCCCGTCCCTTGTCCGTCCCTCCTACCTGCATCTGCATCCGCATCCGCGACCGCTCTCTGCTACTGTGCTGTCCCTCCATTTGTACATCCTACCTTAATCTTCCCCTTATTTTCAGTCTTTCTCCTACCTTCCCTCGGATTAACCTTCATCGACGCGTTGTGTTTTGCTTTCTTCCAGAACACTCTCGACTTTCCACACCTTACCTCTACGAAACCTATATTCCCCATTCTACCGCTGCCCGCCATGAAGAAGTTTGGCTTCAGCAAGAAAGGCGGCGACGAAGGCGACGATGCCAGCCGCTCTGCCCTCTTCGGCCGCAAGAGCAAGTCTCCCGCTCCCGGCAACGACAACCCCTATGCCCAAGCTCCCGCCGGCGGCGATCCCTACGCTCAGGATGCGAACAAGTTTGCCGGCATGACGCCCTATCAACAAGCACGAGCTGGTGCGCCCCCCGTTGGTGGTGCCCCTGCAGGCCTTCCCGGCGGCCCTCGTGCCGGTGCTGGCTACGGTGCCCCGCCGCAGTCTGCCGGTGGCTACGGCAATGACAAGTATGGAGCTGCAGGAGGATACGGGGCGAATCGTTACGACGACAACCAGAATGCCTATGGCGCGAATCAACGCTCAGGTGCTGCTGGAGCTCGCGGCCCAGGTGGTTACGGAGGTTTGGGCCGGACCAACAGCAACAGCACGGATGCTGTGCGCGACGAGCTCTTCAGCGGGGCTCAAGACAGATATCAGCAGAACAAACCGCAGGCTGGAGGTTACGGCCAATCGGCTCCGTCAGGCGCTGATGGGGGATACGGTGGATATGGCGCTTCTCGTGAGCTCACAGCTGAAGAGCAGGAGGCGGAGGAATACCGCGCAACCAAGCAACAAATCAAGGACGTCAGAAACGAGTCTGTTCAGACCGTCCAGAGAAGTGTCCAAAGGTTAGCGCAGATGGAGGAAATGGCCGGTGGGTCACTCGCTCGACTCGGTGCCCAAGGCGAGCGTCTACACAACACAGAAAGGAACATGGACATGGCGGCAAACCACAACAAGGTGGCGGAAGACCGTGCCAAGGAGTTGAAGACCCTCAACCGCAGTATGTTCGCAGTTCACGTGGGCAACCCATTCACATCGAAGGCGCGAGCGGCAGAGCGAGACGCGGCGGTTCTCGAACGACACCGCCAGGAGCGCGAAGTTCGCGAGGCAACCAGGCAAGAAGCTTTCAAGTCCAACCAGCGGATGGAAGAAACCTTCAGAGAGATGACGCTCTCTGGTCGCCCTCAGAGAGGAGCGGGAGGACAACGAAGTCAGGCAGAGAAGTCCAGATTCGAGATAGACGAAAGTGATGATGAAGCCGCTGCTGAGGCACAAGAGGCAGAGAGGCAGATTGAGGAGGGCATTGATGCGATGGCCGCCGCGACTGGGCGTTTGAACATGGTAAGCCACGCTCTAGGGAAAGAGATCGATAATCAGAATGGTCTCATCGCAAGTATTGGCAAAAAGGTAAGCCTATCACCCTTTGTTATTACAGTTTCGTCTTGGTGCTAAATCAAACTTCACAGAGCGATGCCGTCGACGACGGAGTCAGGATGAACAGAGAGCGCCTGAACCGCATCAAGTAAATGGTTGGCAGCTAACTGGGGCGGAGTGGGTGTATCTCCAATTCTCACTCCGTGACTTTGCGGAGATATCTCAGATCTGCATGAGTAGTTCATCTCGAGCGCACGCTTCCCATCGACCAATTTCTTCGCGAAGATGCCTACGAGGAAGAGCAGGGTCGGCAACTAGATGTCCTCCAACTTGTAAACTTCGTAGGCCGGGACCTCGTAAGGATGCGCGCTATAGAAAACACATCATCAATAAATAGACGAAGCATCTCACAGCTTAAACTTGATACCTTTTGAGAGCTGCCACTGCGGCTCTCGCTATGTCTCTCCCAGCGCAGAGGATCTCGACCCGATACTCCAGAACTCGCTCAAGCTGGTCTACTGTGCCTGTGTGAGGGTCTGCCCCGGCTGCCGCAACGGGCCGGAATTGGCCTTGGCCGGTAAGCTCGAAGGCCACTTGGATGTACTTGCCCTGGTCGTATACGCCAGCGCCTGTTTGGAAGACGGCGTCCTTGGTGACGGCCAAGTGAGAAGCTGTTGAAACGCAAGAGAAGTCAGTCAGCATGCTTTTCTTCAAGGTCAACGAATGATGGAGCCCGAACCTGGCACGGTATAAATGAGCTTGTAGCGATCCGCCATTACTGGGGTTGAGATGAAGCGACGACGGGGGAGTGTCTTAAGGCAAGTCCTGTCGTGTGAGAGAGCATGAGCAAGCAAACGACATGTACGAGGGAGGGGAAATGCTAGAAAGTGAGGAAAGTGACGCAATTGTGATTGGCACAGGATCTTCGAGGTTGGGCTTCTGACTAGCATGATTGTTGCGGGCGAAGTCAGGTAAAGTTTGACGGCCTGGCAGAGCTGTTAGGTAATGTTTGGCTCCAGCCAATTGATGGAACAGCTACAGTACTTCACTTGGTAGATTTTGATAACGACCTACCTTAAATTATGCAAGAAAGAGGCACCGCAGGAGTCAACAACGGTGTTGCGGCCATCGTGACAAGGCAGACCTTAGGTGCCCTGTGGAAATACGGGGCAGGCGTCTAATCAGGAATCCACCGGGTGCGACCCCAGAGCCAGGGGACCCTCAAAATTTCTTCTGGCTTCCCGTCCAATTCTCACTCAAGCGCCAACTACATATCGCATACTCCGTCAGCAGCCTCAACATGTCGTCCGCACTGGACGCCGAACGCGCCCCCAAAAAGCGGAAGCTAGATGGCAAGAATACCATCAAGGTTGGCAATAAAGTCATTTCTCTCGCGGGATACCTCAACCCCCCAGCAAAGAAGAAAGAAAAGGAAATTCAGCAACCTTCCACGCAAGAGCTGCGGCCAGCTCAGAGTACAGGAAGTGATGCAACGTCGGACGCATTAGCCAAAGAACCGAAATCTTCGGATCACACAGCTCCGTCCTTCATTAAGCACCAATCGAAAAAGTACCAGGATAGAGAGAGGTCAAGATCTGACAAAAGAGGTCCGAGATGGAGAGAAGATCCTGCTCTGTTAAAGATCCGGCAAAAGCTACCCATTTGGGCACACCGGGAAGAGATACAAGCTCAGCTACGTCAAGAAGACGTACTCCTTCTCGTTGGTGAAACTGGCTCCGGAAAAAGTACTCAGGTGCCTCAGTTCTTGGTGAGGGAGCCGTGGTGCAGGAGACAAACTGTCAGTATCGAAGGGGCAAGAGAAGTCAGTGTCGGTGGGGTGATTGCAGTAACTCAGCCACGTAGAGTCGCCGCCACGACTCTAGCGCATCGAGTTTCCCGCGAAGCTGGGACGCCTCTTGGCGAAAGCCGCGACGGACTGGTTGGATACTCGGTTCGTTTCGATCACCAGGTCCCCAAGGGCACGAAGATCAAATTCCTCACCGAGGGTATGCTTCTTCAAGAGCTTCTGAGAGATCCGGATCTGAAGCAATACAGCGCTGTAGTTGTTGACGAAATCCACGAGAGAAGTGTCGACGTGGATCTGGTGTCCGGGTTCCTCAAGCAAATCCTGCTAAGTGACCGGAAGGGCCGCGGCGGGATACCACTAAAGGTTGTCGTCATGAGTGCCACAGCTGATGTCGAGCGCATCCAAGGTTTCTTCTCTACGGACAGTCCTGAAGAAAAGAGCAGCGGTGACGACCCGGTTGGCAACAAAATCAACTCTGTTGGAGTACTGAAGATCCAGGGTCGGCAGTATTCGGTCAAGACGATACACACTCCCAAACCGGTGCCGGATATTCAAGAATCTCTTTTGAAGACGATCTTCAAAATTCACATGGAAGAGCCGCTACCTGGTGACATTCTTGCTTTCCTGACCGGACAAGAGGAAATCGAATCTGCACAATCACTGCTCGAGGAGTACGCCGCAACGCTGGCATCCAACGTCCCCAAGATCAAGGTTCTACCCTTATACGGTCAGCTTTCAATGGAAGGTCAGCATGCAGCTTTCCAGCCTGTCAAGGGTGGTTTCACGCGGAAAATCGTACTGGCGACCAACATTGCTGAGACGTCCGTCACTGTTCCTGGTGTACGTTACGTGGTGGATGGTGGCAAGGCCAAGGTTAAGCAATTCCGCGCTCGCCTCGGCATGGAATCACTACTAGCAAAACCTATTTCCAGGTCTTCCGCCATCCAGCGAACCGGCCGTGCTGGTCGTGAAGGCCCTGGCAAGTGCTTCCGGCTATACACTGAAGGTACATTCAGCACACTAGAAGAAACAGACCTGCCAGAGATTCTGAGAATCGATGTCCTCGGAGCTGTCCTGACGATGAAAGCGCGAGGCATTGACGACATCCTTGGATTTCCCCTCATGGACACTCCAGATGTTGAAGCCATCGAACGAGCACTGGTCAGCCTTCATGGGCTGGGCGCGTTGGCAGACGACGGGACTATCACTGAAGCAGGCCGCAAGATGGCCGGGTTTCCCATCTCCGCGGCATTTGGTGCGGTTCTCCTTGCCTCTGCCAAGCCAGAATTTGACTGCGTCCTAGAGGCGATAGACGTCATCTCCTGTATCACTTCTGGCGACGACATTTTCCACCAGCTGCAATCAGAAGAACAACGCGAAGAAATTGAGGAACTCCGCAAGGAGCTCTACCGCCGGGAAGGCGATATACTAACCTATCTTACCACAATGCAACAATACGCCGCTGAGAATGCCGATCGTATACAGTGGTGCAAGCAGAGAAAGGTCAACATTCGCAACATGAAGACAGCGCTCAACATTCGCAGGCAACTACGTAGCCTCTGCCTCAAAGAAGGTCTCCTCTCGGAGGCCCCGCCGCCGGATCCTCAGCCCTTTACTCCTCTGGCTCCCGAACAGGCCGAGGCTCTGCTCAAGTGCTTCCTCCGGGGCTTCGTGTCCAAGACGGCCATACTGGCGCCGGATGCGAGCTACGTCACCTCGCAAGGCAAGCACGTTGTGGCCATTCACCCGTCTAGTGTGCTGCATGGGCAGAAGAAGGAGGCCATCATGTTTCTTGAGCACGTCTTCACGCAGAAAAACTATGCTAAGAAAGTGAGCATTATCCAAGCTGACTGGATTGTTGAGGCGTTTGAGGGGCACTGAAAGAAGACGGCGACGCTACGCAAAAGTCGACTACCAGAATCTTGTCCACAAACATCACAAACGTGGCAGCCTTTGAGAGTTTATTGAGACTTCGTATTGACCAAAGGTTTCCTCTCATCTACATGTAAACCTATGTGTTAATACAAACGCGCATAAGTCGCGCCCTTCGCATCATGGACTTGGATGATGCTTTCCTTCATACCGCTAAGCTATCATGACTGATCCTCGCCTTCTCCTGACTCACGCCGTTCTTTGATCGCTTGCATCAGCTCATACAGCTGACCGATTTGTTCATCTAATTGGGAACCAATTCGTCAGCCATTATGACCTCACGGAAGAAAGCAGCAAAGAGAAACTCACCACTCATCTTGGCAACCTTGACAGGGTCAATCTTCTCGCCCTCCCACGAATTGCCCTCGATTTTTTGCGCGTATAGTTGCCATTCAGTCAAAAAGCCGATCTAGTACATTGCGAAGAGGTTGTTAGTCAGCCCTCTCCTGCAAGCCTAGCTGGACCTCAGTGCAAGGGAGATAGATGGTGGGTGTCTTTGTAACGAATGGTTTCTGACGCGCTCTCGGGTTACAGCTCCTTGAACGCGCCTAGGTTTTTTACCAACATCCCATCATCATAGGAGCAAGCACAAGAAAGAAATTGGAATTGGTTACGAAAGTGTGCCAGAGTACTAGAATGACCAAGCAGCAACGCACAAAAAGGTGCCCGTAAGTTGAGAGACAGGGATCTCCGTAATGAACCCAAAGGAAGAGAACGTACCAAATGCGCCGGGTTGTCCACTGTGCGATGAGCACGAAACTCAGCCTTGATGTATTCGTCACCCAGCACACGCATCTCGGAAGGGAGATGCTTGCGGTGTGCGCGCAGGAGGCGACGGTACAGCGGGATGGGGGGCAGGAGGGCCATCGGCGTGGGCCTCAGGCCGTTGCCCTTTGAGGCCGAGGCCGAGGCCATCCTCAGAACCGATGCAGACCGCATTGGTAACGAACGCGCTGGCGGTGATGAGGTATGTCGGGTTGTAGGCTACGACGCTTGACTGAGAAGGGGAAGGGAATCGTGGGGTCGATGGATACGTTGTTACAGAATTTCGATACTGCTCTCGTGCTTCCGGCCCAATGGATGATGATCACCTCGTCGCTGGTTGTTCCAGATAATGATAATTGGTGTTCAGGTATTCCGTCAAGCAAATCACCATTTTCTGAGGTGAGGTCAACGCGATGATCCATACAGTGCTTAAAGTATTGGATACACACAGTAAGACTAAGGGCCGTTGTGTCTGCATGTACCGAGTAATCCCGATACACACCTGTGTTAGTTGACGTAGTCGGCCACAGTCCATATCTCACTTTAACATGGATATATTTTCTCTCCACGAGACCAAAATACGTAAATGTGTTTCCCGCTCTTACTGAGACACAAAATAGCATCCCCAAGAAAACATGAATCCACCAGCCTGGAAATCCTTTTGCGCGAGGACCGCAAGATCATCCCTCATTCTCGCCAACGCCTGCACCGTCCTCATCGTGAGAGGATGTTGCTTGTCCAGAATATCCGCCCAGCCCTCGAGGCATTCCTCCCAAAGCTGGATGGCCTCCTCCGTCTTGTGACGCCGGGCCAACACACCCGCCAGCTGATCCATCGTTGCCAGCGTATCGAGATGTTCCCTCCAAAGAACCCTCTCGCTCACCTCCAGCACCTCGCGCAAGATTTCCTCTGCCTCCTCAAGCCGGTTCAGGTTCGCGCAGCCGATTGCGACGTTTCGCTTCGACTGCAGGGTTTTTGGGTTCTCTTTGCCACTGTAAACCTCTTCATTGACGAGGATATCCCGCCAAATTCGGTCTGCTTCATCGTGCAGGCCCATGTCCGATTGCAGCGCGGCAATGTTGCTCAATGCACTCACCGGCATGCGGGAAACCCGTCCAGCCCTGCCATCTTCCAGGCAATAGCGGACAAAATCTATCTCCATGGCAAGAGCCGTCTCCATATCGCCCTCCATCCGAAAGACGGCTGCCAGTGTTGTCACGGCGCGGCGGTATCAGCTCCATTTCCGCCCCGAGTACTCCTCTTGTTCCAGGATAATACTTAGCATGTGTTTAGCATGCTTGTATCTCGCTTGGATGAGGTAAAAATTCACTAGGTCGATGGCGATCTGAAAACTATAGCGCAAGATCATGACCTGCTCAGGGCATTCCTTAACCAAACCCAGGATCTGCAGAAAGAGAGCCTCAGAATCTCTCAACCTGCTGCTAGAGTCTCAATAGACCTTGGCCAGATCCCACAATGCTCCTATAGTTGCAAAGTCCGCATAGCCAAAGATTTCTTGCCTAGCGGCAACGGCCTGCTCCAAGACCTTCGTAGCCTTGTCCCACAGTCCCAGAGCCACAAGCACGCTCGCGAGTATACCTTCCTGCCCAGTCCGTCTGGTCAACTCGACGCATTCAAAGCCTTCTTGCTCGAGACATGTCTGCATATGCGGCAGCACCTGGCTCCAGAAGATCTCTTCACTGAGGCTGCGGTTTCTCGAAATCGTAAAGAAGAGTATCTCGCGGGCTGCTCTGCGTTGGAAGATCAGGGATTCCTGCTTCATTCGGTCTCTAGCCCAAGAATGCACTAAAACATGCATCGATTACCATTTCTAAACACATTTATACAGCTTCGCTCAAAGTCAACAAGGCAAATCGTATTAGCTATACTCGCAAAGTTTCAGTACTCGCACTGCTCGGTCATGACATTATGAATAAAGACAGCAGATTTATGAACCCAGCAAGTACAGGGACTATTGGATTATGCCAACGTATGACCGGAAAGCAAGGATGAAGCCCGGAATGTTAAAATCATTAATGACTCAAAGTTAGATTCGCTTCTTGGTAGCTCCCTTTACCCAGCCTGCGGTAGTTGCGAGGCTACAAACTCAATAAAGACACGATGCCTGGAGATGGCCGACAATCTATGTACAACACACAGCTCACAAAGTTGTGCTGAACAGGGGTCCAATGCCTTGCAATGTGAGGTCGTCATCAATCGCCGCTTGCCAAGGTACACCGCAAACACGCCTTGAGAAACCAGGCCCAGAGCCGGCAATATGTATCTCAACAATCTGACATCTACTTACTATCAACTGCTTTCAGCACCACGCTAATAGATTGAGCCAGCATCTACTGCAAGACAATTTGATGGAGGTGTTCTATACGCCTCGGTGCCCGTTTGATGGTGAACATTCCCCATAACAAAGAGAAGGCTCCGTTGCGCCCAGCCAAACATGAGCTCCTTCGCCTCTGCACTATTCCTCTCAGCCTCTTAGAATACGTACCCAGGATCCAACAAGCATTCATGCGACCCGGCCGCAAGCCATCATTGGCATTGAGACAATGCCAAAGCAACCGAGACTGCTGACCCAACAACCCAAGACAGCGCTATCGCCAAACAGCCGGTCGAGCCACCGCCTTCCACGCGGCAACTCCGCACACCAGGCAGCATATCTGGACCGGGGGCGGAAGGGCTGTTCGAGGCGGTAACGTAATGTGGTAACCAACACCCGGTATGCCGCGCCAAGTCGCCTGGACACAACCACTCAGTGGCTCAGCATCCGAGACATTGGACGACTCCCACAGGCTGCGGCTCCTCCGAGAGAAGGGTCTGTCTCACTTGACGGCTCGAGGCAGCAAGGCGGAGGCGGCTCGGAAAAGCAATACTGGTATCGAAGTTCAAGGATGACTCGTTTGTGTGTCTCATGCCCTTTTGGTACCGGACTCGCTTGAAGCGTGAGGAAAATCGACTTCATCATCCGTCATGCCAAGGACTAGACCTTTCCCAAAATCAACGCCTGCAAACCACCCAGAAAGTGATGCCACCGAAACAAGGTCCATCCATCTATCCCTGTCTATGTACAAAGCAATGTTGTCCCCGTGCCCCCTTCAGGAAGGCGGCGCTCCAGCCTTGAGCATCATCATCTCCGGCACGGTGAACCCGTTGCCCAAGTATGCGAATCGGTTCTGCTTCGCATTCTCGTACGTGTACTCCCAATCCTCACCCCTGAATCGCTCCAGCAGATGGATGAAGTGCATACGGCTCCCGGGGTACAGACCCGTCACAGGGCCGTTGACCTCTCCTTGCTTGTACCAGGATCTGCACCCGCCTGCAAAGACCGTACGAGGCATAATAGCCGAGATATGCTCAAAATAGTCCTCCACAGCCGCTTCTGAAGGGGCGATTGTTCGGACGCCTTCCGTCTGGCATTTGAGAATCGTGTTGGCGATGTACGTAGCAATGTGCTCACTAAGCGTAAAAACATCGCCCTGCACAACAGGTGCGTTGGGGCCGAGGAACTCTACAGAAAGTAGCATGGTTAGCGTCGAAGCGGTGAGCGTAGGGATTGCCGACTTACTGAAGAAGTTTGGCAGACCGGCAACGGCAAGAGACATGTAAGCTTTGGGCGTTTGCTCAGACCAGATGTCCTGCAAGTTGCCGTGTCGACCGACGAGCGGGAATGATGGACGGAATGATGAGTCGAAGCCAGTGGCGCAGACGATAACGTCAACGTCGAGAACCTTCCCACTGGCCAATTCTATACCTTGAGGCACGAACCTCTTGATGGAATCAGTATGAAGGGAGACCCGGGGGTCGTGGAACGATTCGAGATACCCAGGGGCGGGAGTAAGTCGCTTGCATCCAAGGGGGAAGTCGGGTATGAGCTGCTTGCAGAGCTTCTCATTTCCCTTGAGCATCGCCGTCATGAATTCCTTCGTCTTTCCCAGCGCCCATGCCTGTTGAGGACTTCCCGCGATGAGGGAAATGGCAAACTTGATGTTGGAGTCCATTTCGAGAGTTTGTTTAAACTTGTTGTAAAAAGCCGGGTCGCTTTTGAACTTTTCGATCGTCGCCGTTGAGAACTGTTCATTTTCGTCCATTTCAATTTGGTTGAGGAGAGCAGCTGAAGGACCCATCTTCATCGTTGCAACCCGAGGAGGGATGATCAAGGTAGGTGTCCGGATGATGTGATGAAGCTTCTTCACGTCTGCTTGCTGTAAGCTGGCTGTACCACCATGATAGGGACGGAAAATACCCACATGTTCTCATGGCTGGGACGATTTGGACACCAGACGCGCCATTTCCAATGATTGCTACCGTCTTGTTCGTATAATCAAAGTCCTTGGGCCAGTTTGCGCTGTGAATGAGGGTACCCTCGAAAAGGGAGATGCCCTCCACATCCGGATATCTCCATTTGCTGAACAAGTCAGACATTGAAACAGGTCATGACTTAACTGAAAAGATACATACTTCAGGATACCAGTTGCGTCAATAAGAAAGTTGGCATAATCCTCAAAGACGGCGCCTGTTTCCAAGTTCTTGATCTGCAGCTCCCACACGGCCTTGGACTCTGACCAAGCCGCTCCCACAATTTGATGCGAAGTCTTGATGAAGGGCCGTAGCTTTTCGTCGTCACAAATTCGACAAAGATAGTCCTCGATCTCTGCCGCGGGGGCAAAGAAGCTTGACCAAGCCGGATTCGGTCTCCAGCTGAACTGGTAGTTGTGGCTTGGCACGTCGCACTTGCAACCGGGGTACCGGTTCTCGAACCAGGTACCCCCGACGTTCTCGTTCTTCTCGTAGATGACAAGCTCGTACGTCGAGGCACCGAGGGTGTTTCTCAAGGTGCGGATCAGGTTGATCCCGCTTGCTCCGGCCCCGATTCCGACGATTCGAATAGGCTGCGAAGTTCCGAACGGCACTTCTCTCACTGTGTAGGCGGCATTGCTGTGGGTAGGTTGACTAGATCCGCTGCCCTGTGTGTCGACATGACGAGAGAGGTGAGGGAGTTGCCGTGTCATTGTGAGGTTTCTGGTTGTGTATGGAGCTAGGTGGAGAATAAAGAGGAAGAAGGGACCGGTTTATATCTGAGTGAAGTTGCCAAGGGATGTTGAGTCCCGAGGAAGGCGCCGGCGAGTGGCTGCAAGGAGTCTCTTTCCGAACAAGCGCCTTTCAAATGCTCGCTTGGGGGAGTACGGTTGGAAGAGAGGATGCGGGCGGTGACTGTGGACTTTTGGCAGGTGTAGAGCGGCGGTTTGTCACGGAGACCAACCAATAACTGCAAAGCAGCCTACCATGGAATAATGGAATGAGACAATCGAAAGAGCCAAAGAGGAAGAAGCAACGAGTGATCCGCTGGCGCGGGTTCCAAGAGACATTGACGTTGTTCATGGTAGGCAAAGTCCGAGATGAATTGTTCCATGCCTCCGCGACTAACACCACAACCGCACCACCTTAATCAAAGAGCCATGAACTGACGCAACACAGCTTCTTGTCAAGAGGCATAGACTTCCACAATGAAAAGAGACAGCTCACATGAAACAAAACGGTGGACTTTGTAGATAGAGACGCGCCAATGGGTATGGGTCCTCTCAATTGGGGGTTCAGGTCGTAGGAGGGTCTGCACCGAGCGTCACTGTTGGTTGATTTACGATGGGCAGTTTATCAATCTTGGCTGGTGCAACGGCACATGGTGTGGCTGCACGTATCCAAACGACTCTGGAACAAGGCTGGTCCATGGGTAGAGTTGGAAAAAAAAAATGGTTTGTCTGCACGTCTGCTAGCTCGTTGCGGCCAAGCAAGGTCCGATTAGCTAAAGGGTCCCGACTGGACCAGGTCGTAAACCATCCAACCACAACGGGGAGACCGGGCTGAGGGTGCTTATGGCATGGATCCAGTGCGGTGAGTGGCGAATCATGACTCTGGCCGTACTGGAGGATGGAGGCTTGGAGCCGGAGCGGGATCGTGGTGAGTGCCGCGGACGGGGGGCGATATGGAGCGCAAACCGGGTCCTATCTAGCCAAGGAAAGAGAAAGCTGCCGTTGGGGTCTGACCCCGGCCACGTCTGCGTCTCCTGAGAGCAAGACGATGCGGTCCCGAGGTTAGGGATGTTCGGCCGCCGACGGCTTTTTTCAGCTTCATTATCCCTTGACGACATTGCGGTTGACAACGGACCACAGAACGGGAATATGTGATGCCTGATGGAGTGGATCGCCAGAGAAGGAATCGCGAGTGCCGGAACCATCGTCGATCGGCCGTGGGTTTGTTCGGCGCCGCATGGTAGGATGGCGGAGGGCGGGAGGGGGTGGCATCCTCGCGCGTTTGCTGACCATTGAGACACGAGATCTCGTTGAGGGAGCACAAAGCTCGAGATGCACCAGATCCTCCGGGTCTTTAGATGCGGAGATGTGTGTGTGTGTGTGTGTGTGTCTGGCAGGCATCTGCAGCTGAACCATGAACCACTCGGCAGCGGCTTGCAGGTCGTCCTGGGCTCATGGCGCATAAACGGCCGCTGGGCCTCAGCTTGAGGCTTTTATTTGTAGAGCCAGCGCAGAGCAAAGCATGCGCGAGAGACGCAGTCAGAGACGTGGAAGGAATAGGTTCAGCTGCGGATGATTTCTCCGAACGTCAGTCGGCCTATCAAAGTTGCAGATTCGCTTTCGCCGTCGCCATTGCAACCAGCATGACATGTGGGTGGGATGTATGTAACGAGATCTGAAGGCCGAGGGGTAAAGCTCCGTAGATATGAGACAATCGCTCACTTGTAATGCCTCCTACCCAGACGCCGCACTGAGTGCAGTCTCTCTTGCGAGTTGCCGGTCACTGGCCTCTTGGCGACCCAGCAAGTGCCCAATGGGCGGCAGTTGGTGTTGGTGCGGAATTGGAAGACATTTCGAACAATAAAGCACTGATAGGAAGAGCTTCTGGCAAACAAAAGCAAGTGACCCCAGCCTTGGCCACCGATGACGATTGGCTTGACGTGGACTAAACCAATCGGTAGCTGGGAACTTTGCTGTTTTGTCCAGGTGCTATATGTAAGGTAAGCAGCAGGTGGACATAATTACGGCCGAATCTTTGCCTGTAACAACGGGGCTTAAAACCAACTGGTTGTTAGTCCATCCCGAACCACCAACAACCTATAATTAATAGCTACCCCAAGACGGACAGGTACCGGTACCTACGGAGTAGAAATGCAAGCTTGAATCAAGCTTAATCGATCCACTGCCAGGAAAAGGTCTTAATCTGCAAGGTTTCAAAACCTTTGGTTGGTGGCGTGAGATATCTGGTGTCGCTGCCCTTCCGATTCGACAAACACACCCGGCAGCCTGCCTGGGTAAGCTTCCAATAAGAGGATGCGTTTCGTGTCATTCGTTCTGAGGTGGTTTGTGGGTGTGAGAGTGAACCCGCCCCCACATTTCCATAGTCTCTTCCCTACTCACTCACTCACCTTTTGCAGGAAGGTACGTAAAAAATCCTGCAACCCACACGGCATTTCCCACCTCAAGAAACATGGCATCATTCTCCTTCGGGTTCGGCGGCGATGACATAGAGGACGACTCCGTCCCGGCCGCCGAGGCCTCCGCGCCCGCCCCGGAGCCCGAGACCCCGCAGTCCGCTGCAGCCAGCGCCTTTCCGGTCCCCGGCAAACCCCAGCTACCGCCCACCAGCCATAACCTGCAGGAAATGCTCTCGAAGCTGCCTTCAAAGGTCGCCTTCAGCACCCTGGATATTACCCTGGATGACGGCAGCCTCCTCAAGATCCCTCGTCGAGAGCTCTGGGACGTGCGAGTGCAGCTCATGGCCGAGGATGAGACCGCCAGTGACGGTGCCGACGCCGAAGGCCTTGGCAGCCACGATGTCAAGACGGGCGTCTACGAGGGTGGTTTCAAGAGCTGGGAGAGCAGTGTGGACCTCGTCAAGGTTCTAGCCAGTGGCCAATACTTGGACTTGCTCAAGCAACGGCCTCTCCGAGTGATCGAGGTACGAGACCTGACGCGTGTTTGTTGGCTCAAGTGGCGACCGAAGCTAACTCCCGCGCGCAGCTGGGATGCGGCACAGCGCTTCCATCGCTGGCTCTCCTGCAGTGGACCATGAGGAATCCAGCACAGAGATCGCCACTTTTGCTTACCCTGGCCGACTACAACCCGACGGTCTTGCAGTTGGTCACGCTGCCTAACTTTATACTCGCCTGGGCTCTGGAACGCAGAGACCAGAACCTCATCCTGGAGGAGGCATTCGCGATGGAAGATGAGCTCGAACTTACGTCCGAGGTTTTGCAACTGTTCAAGGAGTTCCTGACGTCTTCTAAAATCTCTCTTAATTTCATTTCTGGTGGTTGGTCAGTCGAGCTTGTTGATCTCCTATACGAAACTCAGTCTAAGCTGGACGTGTCCAGCAGTTTCGATACCCTTCTTATCGGAGCGGAAACTATCTACTCGCCTTTCGCACTGAACGCTTTCAACGAGATGGTCCTTGCAATCCTCAACAGAGAACAGAGCCAACGCAGCAACTGCCAGTCGCAGGCGCTAGTTGGAGCAAAAAGGCTTTACTTTGGAGTCGGAGGTTCACTCGATGATTTCGTGGACAAGGCTAGGGGAAAAGGAGCATCAGTGGTTCAAGTCAGGGAGGAGGCTGAGGGCGTCCGGCGAGGTGTCGTTCGCTGCACACTGGATTCACCCCGTTAACAGACATCATGCTAGTCAAAGCTACCGGATGGAGAGGAGGCCTCTGTCGTGAGTTCGCCACCGCCACTTCGATTTCCTGTCATTTGCTCCCTTTCTTCCATGTATCCTGGCGCAACAGCGCATATTTGGACGAGTCGGGCAATGGCCGTGAGTTTGCCAAGTGCTGTCTTTGGCCAAAACACAGGACTCGTTGCTGCCACTTCGATGTGGTTTTGTGAGTCTGTTGGAACCGGAGAGAGCATGGAAACCCAGCCTGGGACATGAGCATTTGACACACGTGTGCCTGAAAATTCGCACGGGAGGTTGGGTTTTCAATCGTGGTCCAGGACCAACAGCTTGGTGAGCGTTTTCAGCGGACGAGACGTCTTGCTCTGATTGATGCACGCGGCTGTGGCGTTGCAGAATATTCATCAGTCTGGTTTCCGTGTCTTGACTGAGCTGTGAGCTGAAACGGCATGAACGAATTGAACTGATGGCTGCTACGCCAGCATCCCCGTCAGAGGGATGTACTTTACGTCATCTGAGATGAGCCGAGGAAAAGTCCTCAATTCTGGTGCTTTTCCATTCCAGTCGGGTGTCAGAGTGAAACGCCCCCTTGGCCAGCAGGCTTGGTCCATTTCAGCCAAGACTCATGAGTAGTATGTCTAGGAAGTGTCATCGCACGGCTGGTTGAGGACTGAAATATCCAAGTAGGTGGCATGGGTGGGTAATATGCAAAGCATGTACAACGTAGAGAGCCAAGCCCACCACCACGGGGAGAGCGACCCCAGAGTGGAATTCCAAGGGAGTCAAGACGCCAGTTTGAGCGATTTGCCATATCCGATGGTTTGGTCCGATGGCTCTGTCAGAGGTGTATTTCGTGGTAAACGACGTGGATATTGACAAACTTGCTGAAGCTTTCGGACGACATAGTCAGAGCCAGGCGCTGCCCTGTCAATGCCGCAAGCTTCCCGTTGTCGGCCGTGGAGCCTCTTGGAGGAGCGCGCATGGACAGGGTTCCAGTAAGCCTTGGGGCAGGCGAGAGCTGCTAGTGTCCCGGTCCGTCGATTGGAGGTCAGAAGCAAGGACCATTGCGCAGAATGCAGGTACCGTGCAACCCGTGACGTAGCGCGTGCTGGGGAGATTTGACCAATCTTGGTCTCCACAACGGGACCCAACGGGATGTGCATTGGAAATTGAATTTGGTGGGAGCTGGGAAACGCCATTGACATAGGCGAGCCTGACGTCGTTGCATCTTACCACAAATAGTATTGACCGTTCTGTGGAGGCGCCCCTGTCTGCCGAATGAGAGCGAGGTTGCCGCTTTGGCGCGATGACATGATGGGATGCAGCGACTCAGCAAGGCGCGTCGACAATGGGACGGTAATATATACATTGTATGCAATGTGTGCATGCTCCGCGAGACTTTGGACCGACCGAGCGGGCTGGCAACTTGCGGCACGGATCAAGCGGGTAAAGGCGCGAGTAAAATCTTTTCCCCAGAGGCCCCCGGTAGATCCTCATCAGGCGATCCCAAATCACCGTAGCCTGCCGCTGGGCATTCTGTCCCTACTCCTGGTCGGTAGTGGATTGTCCCATTCCAGACTGATGTGCGTCTGACTCTTGTCGCGAAACGGTGCCAGGAGGTGCATTCTCCAAAACGGCGTCGGTTTTCGTCGTGGCACAGAGGAAATGGAACTTGACTATCTATACGGATATGTCAGCAGCTGACCTGCTGTCTCGCTCCCGGCGTCAGTCATGTCGGTGGTGCCGCCCAAAAAGAACACTGGTGGGAACGTACTCTGCATTTGAAGCACAGATCTTGGAAGATTGGCTTTGCAAGTGTACCGGCACATCAAGGTTATCAGGCGTGTGAATACCGATGCTATTTTGGAATTTTGAAAATGCAAACACACAGATTACTCCGTACAGAGTACGAACATGCCACTCGTAAAAGCCACTATCACGAGTATACAGCATCCGTAGGCGTCGTCACCTCCAATAGTGTGGTGGGGTGACCTTGAGCTGTCAATGTCATGGCCAACTCGGATCGATGATGGAATCGCAGGCGGCTCGTGACTGGTCCGCGGAAAGTAAAGTTTTGCCGTGGAGAAATGGAACACGAGCTGGAAGGGAGGGTGGAGGGATGGACGCTGTTGGACGCGCACGTAATTGCAGGCTGAGCCGGGCGTCAGCGGCAGCCGCAGAAGCATTCGCACATTCCCATGGGGGGCGAAAGGGGCACTGCCTGACCAATTGACCATCCTGTTTTCTGCGACTTTGTCCAATGCGAAGGGGTTGCGGAGGACGACGGCCGTTGGAAATGCGTGCGATGGAGAAGTCTCTGTCCCTCTCCCTTGCTGCGCCTCCAAAGACCCAGATCGACAGGAACCTTTCCCCATCGCCGGACAAGAACGAAGGTACCCACCACGTATCCGTAGGAATACGTACTTTGTGCCCCGTACCTACTTTGGTAGCGTGGTGAGAGTCAGTAACTGGTGTGAGGCAGATCGGCGGCCGGCCGAGGATTCTTGGGGTCTCTTGGGCCGTTCCAGCGGGTTCCAACGGGGTGTCACCTGCTGTGAGCTGGAATTGGAAAGCAGGGAAGCGAGATGGTACGGTATGTGGAAGATTGTGCCATTGCTGGGCGCATTGTTCAAATTGTCGCCTGGACGGCGAGTCGGAAGAGCCAGCCCGGGTCCAGGTGAGTACCGTTGAGGCCCAGACCTCTTCCAAGTTCCCTGCTGTTGCCCGAGCTGGACGTGATTCTCTCATTGCCCCGGCCAAAATGGCCCAATAAGGGATCTCGGGCGACTCCGTGGACACAGCCCAGGGGGTTTGACGGCTGCAATTGAGGACTGCCCAGTGGTCACCGGCGTTGGGGGACTGCATATCGCCCCGGAGATGGTAAGCTTGAAGGAAATCTACCATACGGTCATCTCAAAGTTGCTGCCTACTTTGCCTGCCTTGAGTGTAAGGTACTGGACGACAGCGTGCGGATGGATGGTGAGTTGAGCAAAGGTAACATTCGCAGCTAATCTGAACGCTAACACTAAGGTAGTACCTAAGCTGAAGCAGCTGCACGCAGTCGTGGCTCTTTCCGGCGCAAGAGGCCACCGGGAGAAGCAGAAAGAAGTCAGGCCAGCCAGGACCAAAAACAACCATGGGACAAGAACCTGAAGCTTGGTCTTCGTTAGCGCTTCCTCTGGGGTTCGCCAGGTTCCTCTCTGCGACAGGGGTACCCTCCCAGAATTTTCCACGTTAGTCCAGTCTTGGGGCTAGTGCCACCCCTGTTGCCAGGGCGGCTGGAAGAGGTGGGCATGTACCCGTGCCCCACTCGTCGCCGTCGCTTCCTTTTCTCATTTACAACGACTTGCCTGCAACTTCCTGAGGTGCTAAAGTACCTTGCGGTGCTTACTTTACCTTACCTTAAGGTAGCTTGCGCCCCCTGTGTGAGCCGTGGTGCCGTCCGTGATGCCATCCGCGGCGTCTTCGAGGAGCTTCGAGGTGCGCGCGGTTGCTGCCCGCCCCCGGCTGTTGCTGCGTTGGGTGCTTGTTATGGTGTCGCCATGAGTACTTTAGCTAGAAAAGAGGAAGGTTCGATCGCGCGCCTGGCCTGTCTGTTTCAACCTCGACAGTTCTTCCCTTTTCTTCAGCTTCTTAAGCTCCAGTGCGCCCATCTTTTCCCGCCTGACAATCCATTCATTCCATCACCATCTCAATCCAAACAAACTTGCCTGGTCCACAAACAAATCCTCGATCACCGTCCATCAAATTGCTGATCTTCTGGTGCTACTTCCACAAAAGCCAACCATCCACACACCCCCAGCAATAGCAACGCGTGCGAGTAATAATAGGAAAAGCCCCGTTTAGGTGTTGATGTAAGTCGCATGCCTGCCTGCCTGCCTGCCTCTCCGCCAAACCCGCACCCCCCCTCCATGCTCTACCCCTGATTCGACTTCGCCTAATTTCGCGCCTGCGCAAGACGAGAAAGTCTTTTTCTACCCAGCTGTCCCCTCTCCCGTCATTGTTTATTTTCTCCTACCTCTTGTTTCCTCACGAGCCTATTCCCGACATTCGTTGTTGACCCTTTTTGCTAAATTACAGTAGTTCGATATCTAATACTCCTACACTCGTTCATCGCTCAGTTTGCAAGAAACCACCCAATCCGTCACAATGAAGAGCTTCACCTCTGTCCTCGTCGCCGGCTTCGCTGCCCTGGCCCAGGCTGTCCAGCTTACCAACAGCAACTTCAACATCCAGGCTGGCCAGCCTTTCGTGATCACGTGGTCTGATGCCTCCGGCCCCGTCACTCTTACTCTGAAGAACGGTCCCAGCACCGACCTCAAGACCGTCTCCACTATCGCCTGTAAGTCTGTTTGGGTACTGATTAACCAAATGCCATCTGATACTGACTACCGTCTCAGCTGGCCAGAGTGGTACCTCCTTCACCTGGACTCCTTCCTCCAGCCTCCCCACCGACCAGTACGCCATCGAGATTGAGGATGGCTCCGGCACTCCCAACTACTCTGAGCAGTTCACTCTGACCACCTCCGTCACTGCTTCCGCCTCCGCCTCCGCTTCCGCCACCGCCTCCGCTTCTGCCTCCTCCACCGACACGACCGAGGCTTCCTCCACCATCACCTCTTCCGCCTCCGCAGAGAGCACCTCGGCCTCTTCTACTGCTAACTCCACTGTGGCCTCCACTGTGTCTACCAGCACCCGCACTAGCACCCGTATGTGTACTCCAATGGAAGCAGAAGAAATTCGACTAACATGATAAACAGACACCAGCGCTACCGGTTCCTCCACCAGCGCTCCCACCACCGTACCCGGCAGTGACGCTGTTCGCATGGGCTCTCCCATTGCCCTGATCGGCCTCACCGTCGCTGCCATGCTCTACTTCCAGTAAGCTAGTGCGCAGTGAGGATGTTCGGGCTATATTAAGCCCAATGACTGGTACATGATGCGAGCAAAGGTTTATAATTCAGTAATGCGATCAAAGAAAGAACAGGACCAAGAGTTGCATTTGAAATGAAGCAAGCGGATCGAGCAGCAAACCGCTCTCGAAGGACAGGGGATGACTAAGCAAACGTCGTGTTGTCCGGGCCAATTCAATATCCTTGGGCCTGTCAACAATCAATTAGCAACTCAAACATTGTTGCCTTTTAAACCCTCAACTTCGTTGCCTGTGATCATTTTTATCGTGTGACATGGCTCATCTCAACCCCGCGTCCATGATATTGCCTATTCAGGCTGCATGCATTGCATGACCGTGCCCTCAGTGTGGTGACATTTCCGTCCGTACCCCGAGGTGGTGTTACTCGACCTGCGGCCATCATCCTTCGGCAACGGACGTGCGCTGCCTTTGGAAGAGGCGCACGTAATATTGTCTGCGTATGGTGAGTAGTCATAAAAAAATTCGGAGACAAACAAGTCATCGATCTGTCGTTCATTTACAGATAAATCATAGGGTCTTTTTTACCCTCATTCGCAATACCATGTACCTTTATTATGGATCAGCCCATCGCTTCTCCAGAGAATAAAGCTGTTTCATCTTCTCTTGGCCCGGATCAGTGGTTCGATAAAGCCCCACGTGGAGAAGGAGACGGTGCAGACTCCCGAGCTGACGCGGAGTTGAGCGACCCAAAAAAAGGTGGCCATGGCCGCCACTGTGGAAGGAAGAAGCAACAAACCCTAGGCAGAGCTACGCTCCGATCGGGAAGTTCCCAGTGCTTTGCCCCGTCTCATATAAGGACAAAGGAGAAAACAGGAAAATTGATTGGTGTTCATCTCGTTCGACCGTTGCCGCCGATCGCGTGAGCCGAAATGTGTAGTCTCATCAGTGGGGGAGCATGGATCCAGGCAGGGAGAGACAGGTCGTTAGGTGCGATCGACGACGCGACGTGGAAACGTGGATAGAATTCGATTATTGGTGGTACTTCGAGGCTGCTACAGCTGACTGAATGACTGAACTGCTGACTGCTGACTGCTCAATGCTTCATTGCTTGTCTTTGAGGATCAAAGACTGTGCTCGGAATCCTTTGTACATCATTGCTATGTCACCGACGGAGAAAATGGCGACGGTCCAAAATTACGATGCAACGAAGAAATGCAGCGGTGGCGCTCCTTTTTTGGGCTTCTATGGGGGTAATTTCGCGCAACTGGAAAAAGCAATAAAAAGCTTCAGATGCGCAGATGATGTTGGTTATGATAAAAGACGGCTTCAGAGGCGACTCTTAAGCTCGACCTTTGAGTCGTCCGACGCAATGAGGACGAGAACGCAAATGTCGTCAATCTTGCCGCCGTGCCAGTTCTCCTGCGGGTAGTACTTTTGCACTCCCTTGGCGAAGGGGCCGTCGACGTTGCGGTTGAGACTTGCCGACTTGGCAGCGGACGTGATCTCCGCAGCGAGCACGCTCTGCAGGGTGAGGAACTTGGAGGACGGTCGCTCCGTGGCGTCTTCAGCGGGTTTGGTAAATGGCTTGAGATTGTCGACGACACGGACGCCGTTCTTCGTCATGAGCCATGCGCCTGTCGTTGTCATGACATTACTGACAATGCGGAGGATATCCTGGTTGAAAAGGTTGTCCCAGACACCGTCAGTTGCAAAGACAATGATATCGCCGTGGTGGAGATTGTGACGAGTGACATCGGCGTCTTTGGGGAAGTCGCATAGGTTCTGGCCGCCAAATGCCGCCATCCGAGCGGCTACGCTGGGAGGCACGATGGAGAGTTGGTAGGGGGTATTGAAGGCGTGCGTTTGAGGTTCGGAGTAGGTGTGTACGGCGTTCAATCGGAGCTGGATAAAGCCAGAGTCGCCTAGATTGGCAATGTCAAGATTGCCGTCTGAAGATGCTACAGCAACGCAAGCTGTGCTGCCACCAGCAATGACGGTGCTGTCCTCATTGATCGCCTGGTATCCCTTCTGCATCAAATCTTGCGCTCGTAGCGGTTCCTTCTCGCCCGTGCTCTTAGTCGTGGGGTCGTCCTTGATTGAACCATGCCCGTAGGCTGTAGAGGCCATGTAATCGCAGAAACCGTGTGAAAAATCCGCCGGGTCAACGCCTGAATCCACCCAGCCGCCGACGCCGTCAGCCACACCGAGGGCTACTGCGCCCGAGTCGCCAATCCGACTAACAAAGAAGGCATCGTGTCCACTGTCCGGCCTGGAGCGTTTGTTACGGTTCTGTTGGATACGGTTATAGGGATTGAAGTGGAAGATGTGTGTTGATGGATCGTAAGAGTGGTCTTTCGCGGTAAAGGACGCAGCGACGTGGTAGGAAAGCTTCGCAGCTGAGTCGGATTTCATGCTTCTGGTCTTTGAAAAGTATCGCTGAAAGGCGTGTGTCGGAGGGGTCGACCGGTGTCGGGCAAGATACTTCGAGAAGTTGATGGATGCTACGGATCAATCAACAAACGACTGAGGGATGCAATGCAGAGAAGGAAGCATACTCTTCAACAACGGCCTTGTGGCAGGGAAGAGGACCAGAGGCTGGCGTAATACTGTCACCGTTGCGGCCATTGCTTCCAATGTGCTGCGATGTGTAGTGTTTCCTGGAGATGCGGTGCTTGCGCAGTCCGCATATTAACCGTCTCAATTTCTCGTTTGAAATGTGACAAGAATCACATAGCTACACTGCGAATCCGAAATGATTCAGAGCTAGAAGCGCTTCTTCAACGCGAGCACTTTCGCAGCGGCAAAGGGACAGACGATTGTGATAGGCAGTCGCGTCTGAAAGGGAATGCAACGTCTACTTGATGTCATATGAAAAAGGCCCAACCCAAGACTTCCCAGGAAGGCTACCCGGAGTATTTCCGCTGAGTCAGCTTTCAGCTGCTGCCGGTTCTGGATGCCGGTTTATTCCACGCGAAAACCGGCGGATGGAGGTGGGCGCTGCTTTAAATCGCCATCAGCCGGGAGCGCGGTTGTGCAGACTTGTTGCTGAGATGCATAGCAAATTAGGCAGGGTAATCTAAAATCACTGTCGACTTCAGTCAAGATTGAGGATGTCATTGACTGAGGAGTCCTCGATTTTCAAGATGTCTTGCTGAGCAATTACCTGGAAGCGCAAGGTCGAAGCTCGGGAATCAGGTCAAAAGCGGCAATGAGGATGTGGTTTAAAATCACTCAGCTTTGATTGGTCGAGAGTCCCGCTTTTCCGCTCCGGCCGCTTCGACACAATAACCGAGGGATTGAAGCAAACTTCCATGATGTCTTTCACTTCACCTGAACCGCCACCAAGGACAATCTCACGGTGAACCGCTGTTTTCCCACACTGCGCCCCGCCAATTCGTCGGAATCGCTCATCTCATATTTGGTGTGCCAACAGTCGATTGATCTATCTCCATTTTCTGTACAGTCGAAGTCGAAAACAACCAGCCATAATGGCATCTCTCCGCTCTTCCACCCGGGTCCTGGGCTCGGCCACCAAGGCTGCCTTCCGCCCTGCCGTCACCGTTCCTCGCCGTGGTCTGGCCACCCCCAGCGATCAAGTGCCTGCGACAAAGGAGCCCAAGATGAAGAAGTTCACCATCTACCGCTGGAACCCCGACACGCCGACCGAGAAGCCCAAGATGCAGGAGTACACGCTGGACCTGAACAAAACCGGACCTATGATGCTAGATGCATTGATTCGGATCAAGAACGAGCTGGACCCTACTCTTACCTTCCGCAGAAGTTGCAGAGAGGGTATTTGCGGTAGCTGTGCCATGAACATCAACGGCCAGAACACCCTGGCTTGCCTTTGTGAGTTTCCTCTCGAAGCATGGCTGCAGCTTCCGGGCTTTGCAGGGTGCGAATAGTGCAAATGGCGAGACAAATGCTAACCAGCACCGCAGGCCGCATTCCTTCTGAGAACGCTTCAGACGTCAAGGTCTACCCTTTGCCTCACACCTACGTAGTCAAGGATTTGGTGCCCGACTTGACCCAGTTCTACAAGCAATACCGTTCGATCAAGCCCTACCTTCAAAGAGACACTCCCGCCCCCGATGTACGTGATTTAGACAGCACCCTGTTGAGGACCTCAAGCTAACCTCCACCACAGGGCAAGGAATACCGTCAGAGTGTCGCCGACCGAAAGAAGTTGAGCGGTCTGTACGAATGCATTCTTTGCGCGTGCTGCTCAACCTCGTGCCCGTCCTACTGGTGGAACTCTGAGGAGTACCTGGGACCCGCCATCCTCCTTCAATCCTACCGCTGGCTTGCCGACTCCCGCGACCAGAAGAAGGCCGAGCGCAAGGCCGCCCTCGACAACTCGATGAGCTTGTATCGTTGCCACACGATTCTGAACTGCACACGTGCCTGCCCCAAGGGCCTGAACCCCGGCAAGGCCATTGCCGAGATCAAGAAGCAGATGGCTTTCTAAGAAGCTAGAGAGCCTTCGGGGTCTACGTTTGGAGTGATAATCTTGGGCGGCGCGATATTGGCTGTATACTATGTAGTGTGTACTTTATGAGCATGGCTGGAGTTTGAACTCCTTGGACACACTAAAAGGGGACTTTGAATTCAGGCTTTCTTTTGTTTTCGTCAGCCCGCAGCAACTCATAGGAGTGTGGCTATGTGTCTCTGAAAGTGCCTGAGCGACGTGATGGGAGGGAGGGCCGTGGTCCTAGATTGCTACGGCACGTCTAGGAACGAGCCAATTGACCAGGGCGCAGGGGGCGCGATACCATTATTTGCCACGTTAGAATTGCTTGCAACGCGGCGTCTTCACCATAGATACCTAGAGTAACCCTAAATAACTATTTTCAACATTTCAACCACCGGGCGCGACAGTCATTGCGAGTCAAAGGTTCCAGTAGCATTCGCGTAGATCTTGGCGCACATATTCGCGCATGTTCAAATCGCATTGCTAAGTTGGAGACGGAAGAAGTTGTTGAGTTGGCATGTCAATGGTCGGTATAGAGTCACGTTCTCCTTTAGTTGAAACTGTGGTTTGACTACCGAGGCTCTGCGCTACTTGAAAGTGTGGCAAAACAGGACTGCTGACGATGGGCGATTCCCGTCGTGAAGTCATGGACTCTCTCCTCCCCATCGACAAAGAGACCCAGTTCCACCCGCACCTCGGCAATGCCACTCGGGAACGGGCGAATAGCACCCGTAAGCAACTTGGCACGCAAACTGACAGGTTGCCAATGAATTAATTGAGGAGATATGTCAAGAGAGAGAGAGAGACAGAAATTGAGCGCAAGGAACGAGATTGACTTTGGCCATTTATTGTGTATCAAGGATAGAAACTTGAGTTTTGAGCGGCTGATCAACGAAGGCTAAGCTTTCATCCGGTAGCACTGATGATACCCCAGAATCGATCTCGGAATTTGACGGGACTTTGCATGTGAACTCTGCCCCGGAAACCAACTGTGGCTTGTCTTTAGATGTGGCGCTTATGCACTAGCCACAGGTATCTCAGCCAATCACCGACGGTGTGATTACCCGAGGTGCCGAGCTGACTTATTGCAGAAGACGTGTGCGAGGTTTGCCGTAGTTCGTTCCGTACTTTTCTCCATACACTGGTTGGAGGTCTATCCATCACCTAGAGACAGTACCTCGTTTTGGAGACCAATTCAATTCGACGGTTAGTATTCCAAGAACCAAGTGACTTATGGCACCAATTTACTAACCCGGCAGTCCCAGGCTTAACCTCTCTCTCCCGTCTTCCGATTACGGTCAGTACCAATCTATCTATCCATCCACCCGGCTACATACCAGCGGCTTTTCAACACATCTTCGGCCGTCACCACCTCTCCCCCTTCGCTTCCCACAACTCGATACAGAACACGCCACCGCAACGGATACGCATACTGACACTGCGAGATAGTGCACACATCAATCATGGCCTCATCAATGGCGTTGAGGAGGTTTGCTGCCAAGCCCGCTGTATGTCGCTCCTTTGATCCGGCTCTGCACCTAGACATGGCCTCGGTCTGAACACAAGATCTAATACTTCGCGATTGCAGTTCTCCCAGGCGCGCGCATTCTCTACAACTAGATCCGCCGCGCGGATCTTCGCGAACCAACACCTCCGCGCAAAGGAGGCTTCTCCCTACCTTTCCAGCAAGTACCCCGTTGTCGACCATGAGTACGATGCCATCGTTGTCGGTGCCGGTGGTGCTGGTCTCCGTGCCGCTTTCGGTCTCGCAGAGGCTGGCTTCAACACTGCCTGTATCTCAAAGCTTTTTCCCACCAGAAGTCACACTGTTGCCGCTCAGGGTGGCATCAACGCCGCCCTCGGAAACATGCACGAGGATGATTGGAGATGGCACATGTACGATACCGTCAAGGGTTCAGATTGGCTCGGTGACCAGGATGCCATTCACTATATGACCCGCGAGGCGCCCGCTTCCATTGTTGAGCTCGAGAACTACGGATGCCCCTTTTCCAGAACCGAAGATGGCAAGATGTGAGTGAAAAAAAGCCCAAAATAACCACAGCCCTACACGGACGCTGATATAGCTCGTTTACAGTTACCAGCGTGCCTTTGGTGGACAGTCCCAGAAGTTCGGCAAGGGTGGGCAGGCTTACAGATGCTGTGCTGCTGAGGATCGTACCGGTCACGCTCTTCTCCACACTCTCTACGGACAGTCTCTCCGCCACAACACCAATTACTTCATCGAATTCTTCGCCCTCGACCTGATCATGCAGGATGGCGAGTGCCGCGGTGTCGTCGCCTACAACCAGGAGGACGGTACTCTGCACCGTTTCCTTGCTAACCACACTGTCTTGGCCACTGGAGGATACGGACGTGCCTACTTTTCTTGCACATCTGCGCACACCTGCACTGGTGACGGTATGGCCATGGTTGCCCGTGCCGGTCTTCCCAACCAGGATTTGGAGTTTGTTCAGTTCCACCCCACCGGTATTTACGGCGCCGGCTGCTTGATCACTGAGGGTGCTCGTGGTGAGGGCGGCTACCTGCTGAACTCCGAGGGTGAGCGCTTTATGGAGCGTTACGCCCCCACCGCCAAGGATCTTGCCTCCCGTGACGTCGTCTCCCGTTCCATGACGATGGAGATCCGCGAGGGACGTGGTGTTGGCGAAGATAAGGACCACATCTTCCTGCAGCTCAGCCATCTGCCCGCTGAGGTTCTTCACGAGCGTCTGCCCGGTATCTCCGAGACCGCTGGCATCTTTGCCGGTGTCGACGTCCGCACCCAGCCTATTCCCGTTCTGCCTACTGTCCACTACAACATGGGTGGTATCCCTACCAAGTACACCGGTGAGGTTATCACCGTTGACGAGTCCGGCAACGACAAGGTCGTCCCCGGTCTGTTCGCCTGTGGTGAGGCCGCATGTGTCTCCGTTCACGGTGCCAACCGTCTTGGTGCCAACTCTCTCCTCGACTTGGTCGTTTTCGGCCGTGCCGTGTCCCACACCATCCGTGACAAGTTCACTCCTGGTACCAAGCACAAGCCTCTGGCTGCTGACGCTGGTGCTGAGGCTATTCAGACTCTGGATGACGTTCGCACGCGCGAGGGTAGCAGAACCACTTCTGACGTTCGTCTGTCCATGCAGAAGGCTATGCAGACTGAGGTCAGCGTTTTCAGAACACAGGAGTCTCTGGACGAGGGTGTTCGCAAGATGACCGAGATTGACGCACAGTTCCCTGATGTTTCTATCAAGGACAAGAGCATGATCTGGAACTCTGACTTGGTTGAGACACTTGAGCTCCGCAACCTTTTGACCTGCGCGTAAGTTTTACTAGACACCGCCGCTTCTCATTACGATGCTAACCAATCAACAGCTCCCAAACCGCCACTTCCGCCGCCGCTCGCAAGGAGTCTCGTGGTGCCCACGCCCGCGAGGACTTCCCCGACCGTGACGACGTCAACTGGATGAAGCACACCCTTTCCTTCCAAAAGAGCCCCCACGGCAAGGTCGACCTCGGCTACCGTGGCGTCATTGCCAACACTCTGGACGAGAACGAGTGCAAGGCTGTTCCTCCCTTCAAGCGTGTGTACTAAACCTGTTATGAATAGAACTGGTGTCGGGTGTTGGTAGGAAATTCGGAAATGCGAGGAGAAGGGAAGAAAGAAGACGAAGAGGAGAAGAGAGTACCGGAAAGCAATATCAAAGGCATTCATAATACCACGACAAGAATTTAGTTAATGATCGTGGGTGAGCCACGTGGGGGATACCGCTACCTTACTTACCCTTGGAATCAGGCTATTAGGGCTGGTGCATACACCGCAGGCTTTTGGGCTTTGGCCCTGGAGTTAAAAACGTGTAAAGTAGGAGGAGAAATTCATTTTGTTCAAAGACTGCCCTTTCGTCACCCGTTCTCTTTCTGATGCTTGTTCGGGCGATGCTGAATACGAACGGCAAGGCGGAGAGAAAACTCTCACGGTTTGTTTGATGTTGCATAATAGGTAGCTCAGAGAGCCGTATTATTATGTAAGAGAACGGATTACCCGTATCGACGATCAACAGCTAATATTTACAGTGACATGAATTCTCTAGTCGTCATGCAGGATCGTCAACATCATCTCGATCAGTTACTATTCTTTCATCTCATTCGTAATCTCGGCGACTTCGGCGAGCGTCCTTAGTAATCGGTCGGTAACGTAGACGGGTTAACAGTCAAGCTGGGTGTGGATGTGCACAGGGGCTTGGAGTACGACGGCCAGGGCTTGCAATCGGCATGGCATCTACAAGTTCGCGAGTTAGTGACCTGATCTGTCATACCAACGTGTGGAGCCAAGGGGTAGTAGTAGCAACTCACCCGCCATACCACTGTCCGCACTCGTTGATGTAGTCAACACACACCGAACGCGTGCTGCAGTTGTCGCTCGACGTAGGCCGGAGACTCAAGCTGGGCGGGGCCCGAGTGATTGTCGGGCTGCGGGTCGGGACCGGCAGACTTAGCCGCGTGGGCCTCGTGAAGGGGGGCTTCGGCGTTCTCGAGATGGTGGACTTGCTCAGCGTGGATTTGCAGGGCGGCATCGTGGGCTTCATTCGTGGCTGGCACATGTCATAGCAGCCTCCCCATCGGATACCGCATTCCGGGTTGATACCGTCGAGACACATGGTTCGTGGGCAGTCGGCGGCGTTGGACGGCGGGATTTGGATCTGGGCGGCTGAGAGGCCGACGATGGCCAATGCTGTGAGGAAGTTGCATGGGAGCATCTTGACTCCTTTGCTTGTGTGATGACTGTGACTGGTGAAGAGTATCGGGATCTTTGTGGTGTGGTGTGGTGTAGTGTAGTGTAGTGTAGGCTGAGATGCTCAGGGGCAGTAGTCAAGTGAGTGATGGTTGTGGTACAGGATATTAGCCTTCGAGAAAGCTGGATATCAAGGTTCCTATAAATCTTCCAAAGGGTACCGCGAGGTTGTACGGGTGGGCGAGCTCTCCGACCTCCGTCATAAAGAGTAGCCACCAAGGCGGGAAGACGGAGACTAGCGCGTGTAGGTTTGTGACTTTCTCGGCCGCAGGCAAGCTTGGTTCGCCCTGCTCAGCCTCAGTAGACACAGTCCTGTTTGGTAGTCCACTCTACGACACCCTCGAATCGGTGCACACCTCCTACTTCTTGGGATGATCGGCAAGAGAAGAAGAGATATGCTAAACCCAAGAGCAGATCATCCAAGGGCTGCGATGAAGGGAGCAACGAGCGCATCCGGCAGAGTTTTACCAAAATAGTGTGCGCCGCAGGAGCAAGCCGGAAGGGTAGTGGACGGCCTCCCGATGATCCAGGATCGACGGTCAAGTCGAGGTCTCACTTTTCGGGCTGTTTTCGAATAGTCTCACTTACATCGGCAGTGCCGAAACGAGGTTAGCAGGATTTCGCTCCCGTGGACCAAAGGGATGAATGGATGGGATTGCGGGGGGTCGGGGGTCACACAGACACACGACCTTTGTTCATGACACCCTCCAGCGTGAGAGCGACTTGCACATAATGGAATAGGACAGAAAACGGTTTTCTTGTGGGTTGTAAGATACATTCTTATCGATCGTTGTCGAGATACTTTTACACAAAACCTGAGCCCGAGTCGCCTTGGGTAGAACTTACACACGGAATTGGTAGGTGAACTCCTTGACATTGTCCGAACCAATTTGGATAATATATCAATGCCTAGTAATTGGCCCGCTACCAGAAAAAGTACCGGAGCGAGCCGTCAAGGCAGTATCCGTCAAGACCCCGGATTGTCACGTTCCTGCCAAGGCGCTTGTCTCAGGAGGGCGTCGATCTGGACCACCTTGTCATCGAACGGTCTCCGCGGATGGATGTGGACCGATGATTTCCAAGTCTCTTTGGAGGTCGCATCCGGTCTGTCGGACCAGAAGAAGCAGGGCGGTGCATCGGTCCGCTTGCTGAGAGAAGTGCCCCGTGGCAATCAGGGTCTTGGCGGATACAAGACCATACAAAAGCTCTGGCGGAATGTTTCCCGTGAGTTGCTCGCTAAAATCCTCGACAGGGCCTTCTTCGATACCTATTCAATTGTGCGTGTGCGATTCTCTCAAGAGTGTGGAACCAACAAACATTTTTGAGAGGGCACAACCCCCTTTCACGGGTTGGAGGAATGCCACCGCAGGCGTGTTCCAGACTGATTCGTGTGAGAGGACCTGCTCACCGCTTGGTATTTGGCGATGAATGGCATCGGTCTAGTGATAATTCAGACAGCCGTTGGAAGGGATATCGTATTGCATCGTGGTATTTTGGGTGTAAGGGATGTTCGTCTTGGGACGCAAAAGCAGGCACAAATAACTGCAGCGTGCAAGGCCTATGAATAGCAACATTGATCAGACTGCTGATTTCTTCTTCGTTTGATATGTGGTAGTGCACAGAAACCTTATAAGCCTTTCTTCCAGTCCGGTTTAGCCATCGCCCTTCCCTTCTTGTCATCCAAGTCAAGAACGTGTTGGTAGGTAGGTAGGAACGCAGAAAGGGACCACACACGCTTCGTACTGAGACATAAGCCATCGTAGGGTTCTGGTCATGCTGTCGTTCGTCATTGTTGCCTCACCTTTTGCACTTTCATCTGTCTAGCGCTCCGGTGTATGTTGAGGTTCCCTGATGGGAGTCAAACAGTGATCGCCATGCTTAGATTAGACAAGACCTTTTCGTATCGCTACTACATGGACATGACAATTAAATACAAAGTGACAGAAACGAGAACGTCCTTAGAAACGTGTATTTTGTCATAGTGGAGAACTGTGCTACGGGTAAGCGTTTCGACGCTCCCCCAACATCGGTATGATGGAAAGAGGGAATCGAAAAGAAGAACCGTAGTACGAGGCGTGTTTGATCCCAAACGTCCGGTTTTGGGTGGATATGTCGATCATTGATGGATTCATTACAAGATTCAGGCCATAAGAAAGTAGAACTGGCAAGGATTATGACGTGTTGTACTTACTCATTACGCCAGGTTTATAGCTCTGTAGACTGCTAGGACAGACCCTTCATTGGTCAAGGCTGGTCATTATCAGACTTAGACGGTGCCACAGTAAGGTAGTGTCTGCCTGGTAAAGATCTTTCTTCACGCAAGAATGATGTGTAGGTGTTTATCGAATACCTCAGCCAAATATTCGCGATTACAGTCGCCCCTGTTTCAAGCGGAAACACACGCCGTTCGTCCTCCATTTGCCATGTCCCAACGGCAAGCCTTCATGTGCCTCCCTGAAAACTACTTGGTGATAGAGCCACTTCTCACAAGAGCCGATGTAGTAGCGCCGTAGCGAACGCATCCTGGCAAGCAAGCATTTGGGTTCTTATAGTGACCACCCCATATTTGTTATTTTCTTATTCCCCTATGTACGCCTTTGCTGGTATCAATCAATGCTGTCCAAATGTGGAATGAGGCTCCACACATGCTAAGAAAATCTCTTCACCCTCCCTCATTTGTTCTCGAGGTACGTCTTCCAGCCTACCCTTTGCAGCTTGGCGGCCTTGTGCTCAACTTCCCGGGACATGTTGCTCATGTACTGAGCCATTTTCTGCTGGTACTCGAGGCTGGACGATCCGAGAATCTTGACTGCGAGAAGGGCAGCGTTGGTCGAGTTGTTGATGCCGACCGTCGCCACGGGACAGCCACGAGGCATTTGAACGATGCTCAACAAGCTGTCGTGGCCGTCGAGGTGAGTGGCCTTGACGGGCACACCGATGACCGGCACTGTTGTTTCAGATGCCAACATGCCTGGGAGATGGGCAGCGCCGCCGGCTTTGGTGATGTTAGCATCGTTGCCAAGGGTCAATGAACACATGTAGACTTACCAGCTGCGATCAAGACCTTGATGCCGCGCTGTGCGGCGGTCTTGCCAAGTTCAACCATACGGTGAGGCGTACGGTGAGCAGAGGTGATGTCAAGGTCATAAGGAACATCGAAATGCTCAAGAATCTCGAAGGCACCCTTCAAGACATTGAGGTCGGAGTCAGAACCCATGGTAACGACGACCAAGGGCTTATCCGCGTTGCGGGAGCTGTTCTTCTTGGCAGGGGACTCCTGAAGACGGAGCTGATCTGAAGAAGCATCAAGCCGTGCTTCGCGCATGTAGTTCACTTCGTTAATCAGAGGCGCTGCTAGCCTCTCCAAGCTGGAATTGGCAGAGTGAGTCGTTACGGTAATGTGTCCAATCTTACGGCCCGGCTTGGACGACTTGCCGTAGAGATGGAGGAAAACGTCCATGTTGTCATCGTACAAGGACGTGGTCAGGTCGACCAACTCCTCGTGGGAGTCTTCACGAGCACCGCCGAGAATGTTAAGCATCAGGGCGCCAGAGACGCGAGGCTGTAACTTGATAGATCGCGGGAGCATGTCCAGGATGGAGTGGAGTTGCGCCTTGTACTGCGACATGTAGGGCACACCCTCGATAGTCCAATGGCCCGAGTTGTGGGGACGAGGAGCAACCTCGTTGACGGTGATTGTGCCTGTGGTCAGGTTAGTATTTGTCCAAGTCTTTTGGTCTCAGCCGACTGACCATCCTTCAGCAAAAACATCTCGACGGCGAAGACACCTCTGCCCTTCACCGTCTTTATAACATCCCCAGCCACCTTGCGTGCCTTCTCACACACATCCGCACTAACTTGGCGGGGTGGGTAGTACACCTTGGTGCAGATACTCTCCTCGTGAATAGTTTCGACGGCAGGGTAAGTGTGAACCTTCCTCAACTCGCCATCCTCATCTTCAGTCCGCACGACCATGACAGCCAGCTCCATCTCGAAAGGCACCCACTTCTCAGCATAAAGTGAGAGCTTGCCCATCGTCTGAATAGCCGCCTCGTAGTCCTCCGGGCCCCTAACCTTAAAGTTACCGCGACCATCATACGAGCCCTTTCTCGCCTTCAGCATAAAAGGAAATTGGAATGCTCTGTAAGCGGCCGTGAGGCTCTCTGGCATAGCAGGGCCAGACTCGATGGCCATCTGAGGGGCAATGGGGAGGCCGGCTTTGGCGAAATGCTCCTTTTGCAGGTATTTGTCCTGGATCAGACGCAGTGTCTGCCAATGGGGGTGACAAGGCACTCTCTTGACGGTGCCCGGCGCAGTTATGACACCGCGAGTTGCAATCTCCTCGAGAACTTCAGTGTTGACGTGCTCAATCTCAACGGTGAGGACATCACACATGGCGGCCAATTCCCTGATCTTGGCGGGGTCCTTGAAGGAACCCGTTACGTGCCGGCTGTTTTGGTTAGCCTGCTTCGCAGGACAGTTGGCCTCGTCCAGAATGGCAATGTCGATGCCAAGGGGACCCGCAGCCTCGCACAACATCCGGCCCAGCTGGCCGCCTCCAAGGAGGCCGATGGTAGGCTTCTTGACCATTGTGAGAATCGACGAAGAGAATGCTATGGCGCAAGTGCGGAGATGAGGGCAAGCAAAGCAGAGAGAAGCGGTGGCCCAGGTCAAGAGAGGGTGGAGAGAGTGTTTCCCGAAGGAAGAAACGACTCGTCAATGCAGGCACTTCATTGGGGTAGAGCAAAGTTTTGACGCAGGAAGTTTATAGGTTTCTGCCTCATTGGGCAGGCGGTGAAAAACCACCCCGCCGTTATCGTCGCAAAGGAGCCCCACCCCCACTATGACAGCCCAGGTGAGGATCGCCCATCTGGGTTTGACGCCACAGGGCCCCCCTGCTCCACTAAGAACCGCTGTAATTCTTCACTGCAGGCGCCTTCAACGCTCTGAGTACAACACCTCGCAGTTCCATTGTTCTCATCTCAACTCGGATATTTCACCGCTCTGTCATGGGTGCCCCTATTGTCGCCATGGCGGCCGATCTCTATAATGGGACTATTTCAGATAGGACACAGTGGGTTTTGAGTTATGTATCTCATTCACCATGTGTCACAGTGACTGACAACATGTTACTCTGCGCAGTCCCCTAAAAATATTTGATGCCGCCAAGAGCCAGGATAGATTTCTGAACGTCTCAGCCCCTATGGTGAGGTACAGCAAGGTGAACAAGCTCTGATATCTCAGACGAGAAGACCATGAGCTCATTGTACCGCAGCTCGCTTTTCGGCAAACCGTTCATGAATACGGCACCGATCTCTGCTGGACACCCATGATCCTTTCGAAGGAGTTCAATCGCAACAACTTTGCCCGCGATAGTGGTTCGTGACCCCTTTGAACCTCACTTCGCTGTTTAATCAGCGGCTGACCCTCCTCTCAAGACCTCACGATATCCACTCGTGGGGTCCAACCCCCCACGATAGTTCAGTTTGGCTCAAACAGCCCTCTCGAGCTCGCCCGCTCATCATCTCTTGCCGCACCTTATGTCAACGGCGTCGACCTTAACTGCGGATGCCCCCAGTCATGGGCTTGCGCAGAGACTCTTGGTGCCGCTCTCATGGAAGAGCGCGAACTCGTTCGAGACATGGTCATTGAGACTCGCCAACGCCTGGCTAGTGACGGCTGGCATGTCGGTAAGGAGCGAGACATCGACAGCCCAAAGGGGAGGAGCGTCAGCGTCAAGATCCGTGTGCACAAGGACCTAAGGTTGGTGAAGCATGACCCTGAGTTTCTAACTCATAAGCTCTTAGAATACACCCTATGCTGACTTACACGCACCATTACCTAGGAAGACGATGGACTTTATCGACACCGTCATCGGCAACCCCCTGGACCGCAACATCGACTTCCTTACGATCCATCCCCGTACCCGTCACACGGCCTCCACTACCCCTATCAACACTGAATCTCTCGGCATTCTCCTGGAGAAGTACGGCGCAACACTCCCAATCCTCCTATCGGGTGATGTTTTCTCCATGGCAACGCTGCCCCTATCAACAGTTTCCAAAGTACCCACAGAACCTTTGGAACTGAGAACGATCGATGGTCACCATGGCTACACGGACTTCACCCCCAGTGGCACCAAGCTAGCCGGCCTCATGTCTGCTCGAGGTATCCTCGCAAATCCTGCCCTCTACGCTGGCTTTGAGTCTTGTCCGTGGTACGCCGTCGAATCCTTCATGCGCCATGTCGTACGCGCCCCAATGCCAGTGAAGCTAGTGCAGCATCACCTCCACGAGATGTGCGGACCAGGCATGGGCCCGGACAAGCGTGCATTGTTGAACAAGCAGGAGAGGGCAGCGCTCCTCGCTCTAGAGAATATGGTGGATGTTATGGACTTCTTGGATGATCTAATCAATCGCAAGACAGGCAGGACGGGAGGACTTCATCGAGAGTCAAGACGTAGCTCATCAATTGCTATACCATGACGTGCTCCCCTCAACCTACAATATTAATCCATTTTGGAATGTGATGTATTCGCTATGAGTTGTAATCACTACCGAGGTATTCTCCACCTTTGCAAAGCATCGCTTGCATCATGATCTCAGCCAAACTACCACCCTTATAACGCCATGTCTCTGTAAGCGTGCCGTAATTCTTGCGCGCGCCAAGACCCTTGCCCTTAAAGCCGCCTTGACAGCGTGACCTACATGGTACACAAGAGTCGTCGAGTGCCTGTCGACCCTTAATCCGAATACCTGCCGTGAAATGTGATGGACCTCCAACGCCCTTGGTCCGTAAGGTTATTACAATGTTACAGGCGAGAGCTTCTAGTCCAAAACCTCTCCTTCATCCTCATCTGAGAGTCGCGCTCGTTTTTGATCCCTGCCCTCAGAATCCGAGTCAGCTTCCTTCCTCTTTCCTGGTGACGCCAGACTGTTGCCATTCGCCCTCTCTGGCTCCTTCAGCGTGGCCTGCGAGCCTGACTCGGTATTAGTGACGTCATCACGGCCATTAGCCCTAGCTCTTGGACTTTGTGTTCCTCTATCCAGCTCAAAAGGCGTGCCTGCTGTGGACGAGAGAGCATCCTGGCTCATCGGATCCCTTGGCTGTCTAGTATTGGCCAAGTCGAAGGCGGGTGATGGCAGTGACGGATTCTGTTTGCGGAGCGGGTTCTCAGTGTAAAACTGTCGCACAATGTCGATGGCCTTGGCACACTTCTCTTCGTTTCCTTTCAGTGCCCTCCACCACGGTTCGCCATTGACGTCTTCGATCTTCTGCTGTGTGTGTATACTGGCGAAGAAGATGGCACTGATGGCAACATCGCGAGCTTCGAGCAGCAGAGGTATGGAGGTAAGGCATGCATCGCTGCAGAACGCCCAGGCCGACTGCCTCAGATGCTTGTTATGGACGATGTCGAGCTGACCCAGAAGCTCGAAAAGACGCTGGTAAGGATTTTCCACCATAAGGTCGAAGGTAAGGTATTCCAGCATCAACTCCTCGTACATGAGAATGCTGTCTCTCCACCGCCAGTACTCCTTGCTCATCTCGTCAATCATTAGCTTGGGATTCTTTTGGGCGACCTTTGCCACTGTGATGATGATTTCCTTTGTCTTCCGACAATTCTCCTCTGTCTTGTTCGCAAGAAAGAGCGCAGTGGCTGCGATGTTCTGTTCAACCGTTTCCGTCAGCATTCGTTCAGCTTGGGCCTTCTGGGTGCCTCGCTTGGATCTGGGAAGGGCGGGTTGCGCCTGACACTTATAAGACACAACCATGATCGTCGCTAAAGAAGGAATTGAAAAGAGGTATGTCTCACGTAGTGGTGGATGCCGCCCTTCTCTTCTACCATACTGTATCGCATGTAGAACCGGTGGAAGAAGACGCCTGCAACCCAGAGGGTGATTTGGGGCAGGTCAAGGAGAACTCCAGCCTGGTATATGAAGTTGACACCCTTAGCACGTCGTAGGCGCTCCTCCGCTGGTGAAATGCCATCGAGGATACTCGGTGTGCTCAAGGTTTCGTCGGGGGTGAAGTACCACTGGTTGGGCGGAGGACCTGGAGTTTGCGCTCTTGACCGCTGTGGCGAACGTGTGTCCCGTTGAGAATGGGGCCGCGGCGGCGATGTACGCGATGAATGTGTTGGGGGAGATGGAACTGCAGGCGGCACATCGAGGCGACGTGTAGGAGATCTAGATTGCCGGTCTGGTCGTGGAGGACCCGGTGGAAGAGTGGGAGGCTGGTAAGCCTCTCTCGAAGGCCGGTAACGATCGATACTGGCCATCGCCGCGAAGTTATTGGGATACTCTCAAGTCGGCGATTGGTAAGAGTCGATGGCATAGGCTGGTCATGGGTGAAATGGCGCTCGCCGTCGCAAGTGGTGGTGTTGGTTGATGATAGAACCGCTTTCCTTAGTTTAGCTGAGGTGGATTTTCGAACCTGTTTGAGTCGCGTTATCTTATCATCAGAGCCACGTGATCACTTTAGACCCCTGTTCATTCTGGTCATCGGTAGGTACCTAGGTATGTACCTTGAGGAGCTAACCCGTTTGATTTGTTATTTGTAGCCGAAGTCCAACGTGCAATGAAATGCTGGAGATTGTTGTTTATCCTCGTAAAAACGACGGGTTTCCAAGGATGTTGAGCACTGAAATAACTACAATACCATCGGTGGCTCGCGCCAGAGGCTATTGCCTTTCGAGGGAGGTAGGAAAGACGCCGGCGGTCTTATGTAAGCCAGAGGTGGACACGGACCAAGATGCTGAGCTACGTAAGGTACCTTTTACAGTGCACTCGTACCTGCAGCAGTTGCCCATTCCAAATCAGGCAATAAGGCATCAATCAGCTCGGCACGCACTTTCCCTACTGAAGCTGGCCGTGACGCGAGCATGGAGCTGCCTGAGTTACCCCCCAAGTCAACGTCAAAGAAACCCATCCCCCATTTCAATCCTCACCGCGCCCAACCCTTCCACGAACATCAACGAGAGCCCGCCCAAAAGTAGAACTGTGGCTTTCTCATACTAACCGACCAAACAATTTCGACGAAATCCCCTGCCCGCTGACCGTCGAGATGGACAGCCTTGTGGCCAAGTACAGCCGCCCGGCGTTCGAGCAACACAACACCTTCAGAGACGATGAGCAGGAGGACCTTGAGCTCTTAGGCGGAGCGCCGCCGCTGTCATTGAAGTTTGCCATGCCGCCCGTCGCACATGTGAGTTCTATCTCTTGATAATGCCTCCGTTCGATTCTAGGATTTCCAGTCAGACTGACGTGGGAACCCCTCAACCCAGCCCTCCTCCTGGCTCCGCGCAGCAACAGACGACCGAGCCAACCCCGACTGTCCCATCAAGATTGCCCACGGCACAACAACCCTCGCTTTCCGCTTTCAAGGCGGCATCATTGTCGCCACCGACTCCCGTGCCACGGCCGGAAACTGGATTGCCTCGCAAACGGTCAAGAAGGTCATTGAGATCAACTCGGTGCTTCTGGGCACTATGGCCGGCGGTGCCGCCGACTGCCAGTACTGGCTCGCTTGGTTGGGCATGCAATGCCGTCTCCACGAGCTCCGCCACAAGCGCCGTATTTCTGTAGCCGCAGCCTCCAAGATTCTCGCCAACCTAGTCTACTCATACAAGGGTATGGGTCTCAGCATGGGCACCATGTGTGCCGGCGTCACGAAGGAGGAGGGCCCCGCACTGTACTACGTTGATTCGGACGGCACTCGCCTGCCCGGCAATCTTTTCTGCGTCGGCAGTGGTCAGACTTTCGCGTACGGTGTTCTGGATGCCGAGTACCGCTACGACTTGACGGACCAAGAAGCGCTCGACCTCGGTAGCCGAAGTATCCTTGCCGCAACACACCGTGACGCCTACTCTGGTGGTTTCATCAACCTGTACCACGTCAAGGAGGAGGGCTGGGTCAAGCATGGCTTCAACGACACGAATCCCATCTTTTGGAAGACGAAGCTGGAGAAGGGTGAATTCACCAACGTTACTGCCGACTTGGACTAGATGTCGGCGGAGAAGGACAGTGATTTGGTGTTGCTGAATTCATCTGTATCGTGGGACTCCGCCCAAACCACTAGGTTCAGCCGGTCTCCAGGTGCGAGCCTCAGACCATGTATCGCTCTAGTGCGGCTTTTGCCGGCAGAGCGATATATCTCACCTATCACTATGACATGCAAAGGAACAAGACGGTCTTGCTGCCTTGTATACGAATGAATAGAACGGTTACGACAGGCAATTCGAGCGCGTCGCAGAATCGAACATGGCTTGTCAGGTTGTCTCTTTAGACACCCGTACTCTGAAGAGAGGCTGCAGGTGTTGTGTAACTTGTACACTAGAATATGATACAAGTTCATTATTACGAATTTTCGACATTGTTATTACAAGTGACCGATGTCAAACTAACACATGGGTATCATAACGTTTAAGGTTGTCTCCTTCTCCATCCAGGGACGCCCAGAATCCCACCCTCTTCGCCGGACGGGTCAATCGACCACTTGCGCTCGGGATGTACGGAAAGCGAGCTTTCCCAGCCGGCTTCGTACATCTCCATACCTGTCCAGGCAATCATGGCCGCGTTGTCCGTACACAGCGCTGGTGGAGGCACCGTGAGCTCCACGTGCTTGAATCCGCGGACGTCAAGCATCTTCCGCAGCACATGCATGAGGAAGCGGTTGCTCGCGACCCCGCCGCTTACGACAAGTGTTTGCAGTTCGTCGTTCAGCTCCGGCTCGGCGGCGAGGGCGAGGAAGATACGGGTGGCCAAGTGCTCGAATAGGAGGCGCATGGTGGCGCGGGCGAGGGTCCGTCGTTCTCCGAGAGACATGGAGTCGCCTTTCGAGGTGGTGATCTTGCGGACCTCACTGCCTATACCGTTAAAGTCGTAGGATAGGGCACGAGAGTCGTAGAGGGGTGGATGGAGGATCCAGGAGTAGGGCGAGGGAGCGGTATACGGCGCGATTTCCTCGACGCGGCGGAGGGGTGGGGCATATTCATAGTCATAGTCGTGGTCGTAGTCATGCTGGCCTTGGGAATTTTTTGATGATGGAGGAGGTGACAGGGGGAACGAGTCGGGAAAGGCGAAGCGCTCGAGGAGGGCGCCATACATGACGTCCCCGTGGGATGCCAGCATATCCGGCGGGAGGATGTGCCGCGCGGCCTTGTCGAGGGCGTCGCCGACGGCGATGTTGTTCGAGGAGGCGAGTATGCGGTGGGATGTGAGAGAGCGGGAGTGGACCAGCTGGGTGTGACCGCCGGAAACTAGGAGAGTGAGGAAGGGGTACTCTGGTTTTATCGCGGTGGTGGAGGAGAGGGGAGACGTCGTCGAGTCCTGGCGGGCCAGCGCGGAGACGAGACGCGGAGTGAGGGCGTGGGCTTGCATGTGGTTCACGGCCAGCAGGGGAACCTGCCAGGCCGTCGCGAGGCCTTTTGCCGTCGAGATCCCGCAGGCAAGATTCGCAGACATGCCTGGGCCGCGGGTCACCGACACGAAATCGGGTTTCTGGCGCGGGGTGCCGGCGATTGTGAGCGTGTTGTTGTTGGGTGCTGATCCTGCGCGCTTGAGATCATTCCCTCCTCTTCCCCCTCCTCCTCCTTTCGCCGACTTGTCTTCATCGTCACTTCGAGCTTGTTCAGCGGCTGAGGGTAGAGACGAGAGGGCTTCAGCGATTAGTGGCGCGAGAGATGCGTCGTGGGAGCGCAGCGCGATGGGTGGGTAGACGCCGCCGTAGGCTGTGCTGTCGGAGGTTATTTTTTGGTGGAAATAGAGGGTCGCGCGGCCGAGGGGACCGGGACCCTTGGAGAGGAGGGCGACGCAGGTGTCGTCGCATGAGGTTTCGATTGCGAGGGTCAAGAGGGTGCGTCGCTGGCGTTGTTGTCGAGGGGATTGGAGGTGTGACGGCGGTGCAGACGCCGGCGCCGGGTTACCGTGGATGGTTCGATAGAGGAGATTTAGCGGAGCGCTTCGCCATTTTGGGAGGATTGTGAGGGAAGAACGCATTGAGGAGTTTCGAGCATGGTATGGGAAGCGTTTCCTGAGAGTGACGGTGGTGATGAGGTCGTGAGAATAGGTAGGTAAGTTCGGAAGCTCTTATCTTATCGGAAGCAATCTTATCGGTTATCTTCACCGGGAGCTCACCGACTTACACGCATCCCACGAGGAGTAGTTCACTCCTACACAAGATCTACTATACCACCTAGGCCCAAAGACTTTCATTCGTGCTAAGTATTGAAGGGACCTTTTTTCTGGGTTGACTTGGTAGTTTGATGTTTTAGGGGTATAGCGTATAAAACAGCAGTTTCTTCCTAATGACACCCTCCTTCCCCTTTCTTTCTTCTTACCTAAGTGCTGCGAGTAGAGATCGAGATCACCCAAAGCATTGAAGTGCTTTCAAGAGTTCATTTATTAAGATACTGGGCAGATTCTAGCTGCCATGCATTTTTGAAATCCTTTTCCTCCCGTATACCATGTAATGTAGTAATGCTAATAATGCGAATAATTTTCCACTTCCAACTCCGAGTTCATGTTCATATCCCTATCCAAGTCGGTCTCCAAATCCATACCAACTTTCAACTAGGTATCATGATTACATGTGGAATCTTTCTCATCGTCAATTACCGCTGTCCCGTCTGGCAACAAAATTGACCCACTCGCAGCGGCAGCCGCCGGTACCACCGTCGAAGCCGCCAAAGGAAGCGTCTTTGTCTTTTCGCGGATTCACAGTTGTTCCCCCAAAGCCAATATCATTGGGAAGAAGTTTCGGTGTACTCGTGTCGATCCCCTGGCGGTCATTCACGGGCCAGTGCCACACAAACTTTTCGCCCGACTCGCCGCCGTGGGTGTCGGTCTTGATCGTGACGGGGTAGGGCATGGTGCCGGGGGTGGAGAGGAGCTGCGTGGTGTTCGCCGAACTGGTCCACATCTGAACGAGGAAACGCGTCTGGGACCAGGTCACGAGGAGCTTGGCCTCGCTCCTGCGAGATCCGCCGTCCTTGTCGAGCGGCACGTTGCTCTCGCTGTCGGTCCCGTTGAGTGTGGTGACGGACTTTAGGTAGATGGTGCGCTTGAAGTAGGTATAGAAGCCGTAGTGCTCAGTCGGGAGGCCGCGGTCGTACAATCGTACGGGCTGCTGTACGGCGTGGGGGAAGAGTTGGGCGGGGGCTCCGGTGCCGTCCGGCTCGAGGTCTGGTGCCGGTAGGGTGATACCAAAGTCGTCGGAAGAGTTCCCCGAGCTCTGACGCTTACTCAGGGCGTTGGGGCCGACGCTTTCGCTGGCGGACTTGAGGATGCTGAGATAGAAAGGAGTCGGCTCGCCGGCTTTGTCCTCAGAGACAATACCGTCTGTCGTGTTTCCGAGAAAATACATTTCCTCAAAGGAAGGGGGAGATGGGTTGGGTGTGAAGGACGGGTTCTGTCTCCTGATATATGCGCCGGCCCTGGATATGATACCGCCGAGGTTGAATTGCCGCTTCCCGGAGGTAGATCCGGGCCGAGGGGGTTCACCGTTGGGCACATTCCACAGGTTACGGGTGTTGTTGTCCCACTGAATCTGCATGGTGAAAGTCGGCTGATTGGGACGGTTGGGGGCCACAGATTCTTGCTCTTCCTTGGGCAGTGAGCAGCTCCAAATAGTCGACGGGCTGCTGCAGCCAGTGACGGCGGCGGTATTGTCTGGGCCAACAACAGAGAGCACTCCGGTTGGCATCGGAGGGAAGTTCGTGAGGTTGACAAAGATACTGTCGACTGGCGCAGATGTACTGTTCCTAGGGATGAGGGTAACACAGAGAACGATAATGAGAATGCTGAGGAAAAGACTGGCTCCACATACTCCGAGGCACGCCCGTCTTCTCTTTCGGCCTTCGCGGCCGCTGCGACCGTAGCACCCAGTCGCGGGGATACACCAACGGCCTTTCCAGAAGCCCCCAAATTTGCGAGCTGCAACTTCTTCCTTTTCGTAGCGGCGACGCTGCCGTTCAACGTTATTGCCATTCCCCGGTGCCGCAAGAAAATGTTCCTGTGGCAAAAATGTGCCTGCAAGCCTTTCTGGAAGGCGACCTTGGTGTCCGGGAGCTGGGCCATTACCTCTCGGCGCTGGCGTCAAGGGTATATCAGTCATGTTGATGCCGCCCTGAGAACTCATTGTTCCGTTGATGGCTGGTGAGATCGGCCCCGGAGACGGAGGATAAAGTGCCTGCAAAGGATGACCCGTGGGGAAGACAGCTCGGTATCTGACGGCCTTCTGCTGTTGCGGGGGAGAGTAAGGGGGCGGCTGCTCTGAGGGAGCCGGGCAGGGTTCGGCAAGGGGGGCTTTCTCTGACCGGGGCTGCAGTTGCGGAGTAACTGACCGAGAAGATGACGCGGGCGAAGGATCCCGCCTGTCCATGAGTGGTGATGCGGTCTTTCTTGGAGTGGGCACTCTAACGATCGGCGCCTCTAAATTGCGTGGTGATGGTCTCGGGGATGCTGGGAGGCCTGGTCTCTGAATAATAACTTGTTGAACCTCTGTTGGCTTGAAAACCTTGGGTTCCAAGTCTTTTGTTTCCAAAACCGAGGTCCTGGTGCCCTTTTCACTCCACCAGTCATGGTGCGCTGATGTTTTGACTGGTTGTGATTCAGACTTCTGGGGTGGGACGACAGGACTCTTCCTCTCCAAGAAGGGTGTCGTAATGTGATCCCACCAACCACGAGTCTGTGTCGCTGCGCTGTCTGGGCTCTTTGATGTCTCCTTGGCCTTTGTCGACTTTGGTCGGTTCGCGGCCGCCCCATCCTCTTCAAACAAGGTACACGGGCTACCCCCATCATCATCCTCGTCGTCCTTGTTCTTGAGGACGACGCTAACTATTCTCTCCTGCTGTTTGTAGGTGGAAGGGACTGCGGGAACTGGAGGAGCGTCATGAGCAACACCAACACCGAGGCCAGTTGCTTGGGAGTAGATGCTGGAAGTGCGATGCGGCGACTGGAAAGGAGAGGTGGTGTCTGGTGTGTCTGGACTCCAGACTGATCTTTGCTGTGAGGGAGTCAAAGGAGTGGCAGTGTCTGTTTTGCCTGTCATTGTAGGTTTGTTGGTGTATTTCGGTGGCAGGTCATGCGGCGTCTCGATGACGACCGTTTGTGGGCTGATTTCCCCGTCGGCCATCTCTGACGGCAACGCGATGCCAATGATAATCGGGCGGTCGTTTGGGGACAGGTCCTGCTCTAAGGGGCTGCGGCCAGCACTTTGAGGAGACTTTGCGTTCGTATCCGACTTCTTCATCTTCAGCCAGTTCCAGTTGCCGACCGACGCAGAGTTGGGCGACCCCTCAAGGGCCCTCAGCGCTGCTGCGTCGACGAATTTTGGTTGCTGGAAACCAGGAACCCGGTTCGGTTGAGCCTGTTGCTGCTCTCGCAGCGTTGCCATGTCCGTGACCACCTTGATCCCTGCTTTGGCGTTCTGCGCCTTTTGCCGCTGGCGGGACTTGAGACGCCTCATCTTCTGAACTGAGTACCGAGGCTGCGAATATCTCGTCGAAGCCGGTTTATTTGGCCTCAGAGGGCTGGGAGCGGCCGTCTTGTCCATGATGAGCTCTTGGTCATCGTCCATGATTGGGGTGACCACATCTTCATCTTCCCATTCGTCCCAGTCTTCTCTTTCGTTATCGTGTCGATGATCGTATGGCTGCCGTTGAGGCACCGAGGCCCCATTCGAGGACATGTTGATGTAAGAAGTCCCAGGTCTTCAGAACGCAATTCTCAAGTAAAGTTGCGTAGGCGTCGAGCTCGAAATATGAAAATTGATTCGACAAGGATGAGGAGCAGACCTCGAGCCTCTCTGGAAGTGTTGGATGAAAAGAATGAATCCGAATCACTGAAAAGCTCCCGTGGTGGAGGTGTGTGTCAAGTGGTGACAAAGGCGCGGCCTTGAAAGGGCTGCTTGTGGATATTTTGGGGAAGGAAGGAAAGAGTAAGGAACGGCAAGTTCAAAGAAAGTGCTGCAATGATTGGCAAGAAACTTGAACACATGGAAAACTCGGCTGTGAGTCGTGAATAGGCACACAAGGAACAACAAAAGGGAAACCGGATAGCCACCCACCGAGATTCATTCAACTACATCTGAGAACACGAAACAGGCAGAAGCGCAATGGCGCGGCAGGAGCAGGTAGCTTCATTATATGTCTGGGGCCGATTCACCACACGGCAGCTTTGGAGTTCATGGGTCACGGCCAGGCCTCGAGATGTTTGGCTGGACGATGCAGTTCGAAGTATGAGGTAGGCGCCCAGTTGGACATCTTGAGCTTCTGATTGGTCGACGTGCCGCTGGCCAGCTCTCAGGCCTGCAGAGGCAACCGCAACGCTGGCCATTCATTTGGCCGCGGTTGCATGGTGGTTAAAACGGCTGTACGGCTTGCAGGAAACCCATGAGCAGAGTGTTGGTTCATCTCGCGCCATCGAATCATATCATTCAGTGAGCCACAATGAGCAGGATGAATGTGTGTGGTTCAATAAGTTTGGGGTAGATGGGAGCTGTGGCACACGTGTGTGTTGGCTGCCATGGACTTCCATGCCCCTGTGGCTGGTGTGCAAGGTGTGGCTGGAGGCACCAAAGCCACTCTTCCTCGCGGGGAGGTTATTAATAGACTAGGTTCCCGCCCGCGATAGATCCACATTCACAACCCGACCGCCGTACCGAGGGCGAGCGGTCTTCCGTGACTTGGCCGAAGGAGTGGAGATCCGAGACAGAGTTGGATGCCGCTGCCCGGGCCGGGGTTCTGTCAATTCCAGGTTGAAATCATCACTCTCTAGCTGATACCTTGGGCTTTGGGACAAGTTGGCGGCTGGCTGGCTATGGGGAAATTGGGTCTGCCAGTGTACTTGGTGACTTCGTACGTGTCCAACGTATACTTCCTTCGTGACGCAGATGGTATTATTACGCGCTGCATTCCAGTCACATCAAGTCGGAATGCTCATACAAGACGTCATGGCACAAGATGCCAAAGGTCCCCCTCCCGGTTTGTGCACTGTCGAGGCCCCCGCAAGCCAGCAACGCGTTGGAATGCAGCATCACATCAGCATCGGAAGCGATCGAGTCAAGAAGTCGGGTATCACGCCTCGCCGGCTGGAACTTCTTTAGGCGCCACGACGTATACTTGGATAGCAGACGTACAGGCTTTCCCGCCAACTCCTCATCCTATCTTACAAAAGTTACGTGTCTGCACACCAGCTGCCGTCACCCCTCATTTACCATAGCTTTGGGTTTTTGTCATGGCTGTGGGATGGAATAGGAGGACCATAAAAGTCCGGTCTCAGGTGCTGAGCAGGCGGACGAAAGAGCATGGAGTGGCTGTGGACCTGTGGACCCAGCTGCCTCGCAGTGGACGAGGGGGGGTGGCTCGGGCTTTTCCAATCGCAAAACTAACCATTCTACGGATTACACAGCAGGGCGACAGAAGGGCAGTAAGTTCTCAGATGGTGCAAATTTCGTCTGTCCTCTCTAATGGCATGTCAAGTCAGTCGGCGGATGGAATTATTTTAGAAGCTTTACGGATAATCATGCGGTAGTGCCTGCTTTTGGAGCGATTGCGTCGGCGGCAGGATAATTTCGATGAGGCGCTGGCTGTGAAGTTTGCTGTCTTTGTTGCAATGCTGGTGTCACCGAAACACCGTCGTTAATTTCAAAACTGGCCCAGACTCGAGCGAGAGAGGAGGGGAAGCTCCACTCGATCTTGAACGCAATCTCCAACCGGCAGGATCAAACATGTCGAGAATCAAGTTGTCTGATATTGCAATACCGCCGCTCGTTGCTGGAAATTTCGGCTTCAACGCGCACCTTAATTAGCAGACGCAACATCGTTTATGCGTACGGATACTTCGTGTCAATTACTCTAACGCGTCTCCAGGGCAAACTCACCACACCACATAACCTCACGCTGAGCAGTGTCGCTCGATATCCACTAGTATCTCGGTTCAGTGCATGCGAGATCTGTCAGTGTGTCTATGTTCCCAGTGGCCGCATTGAAATGCCTCGAGGTTCATGTCTTGGCTACGAAGCGTTTTCATTACCTCCTTACCTCATCGGGCTATCCCTATCCCTAATGTTTGTGACAGGTTCGTGATTGCCCTGGATTGTGTCGATGCCTCCCTTGGCTCAGTCTGTAGGTGTGTCATGTGAATTCAGGTCAGGATGGTTTATCAATACTTATCAGTTTTTTATATGGATATGCAATATTGAGTAATTGGCCCTTATGAGGGATAGGAGTAGGCGCAGAGATCCTTATCAGTTTGGGTTTTTCTCCCTGTATTTTCCTCTTTTTTCTCCTTTCTTTTTCCTTCTTTCTGATCATATCCGGGCACCCAAGATTATGACATCGTTCTTATCACAATATTCAGACGATTAAGACGTCAGTTGCGATCATCTAGGGAGACGAGAGGGGAGAGTTTGGGGACCGTCCGAGTTTATCTTGATAGTTTAAAGAGCCAGCGTCAAAGTACACTCGACCTGTCCCATTGCAGCAACATGAGCATTACCTCCGTGTGTAAGCTACCTGAGTCAATGCAGGGCCCATGTTTTGATGTCAGCGGACTGCTAGAAACCTTGAAACTTTGCACACTTGCACCCTGGCACCCAGCAAAAACGTTCCATCCGAAAAAACAATAAGACGCACCAGATTCATGTTGCTGCTAGCCTTCTATGGGCGAGAAGGGGGGGTTAGCAAAAGGTAAGGGCCCTTTTTTTAAGATGAGAGACTGGCGATGGGATAGATTGGACGGCAGCCAACCGGGTGGAAGGCCCTCCCTTATTTTTGCCCAGTTTGGGCCCAGCCATTCCTTTTGCAGATACGAGATGGCCATAGGAGCAAATTAACAAATAGTCGCACCAAAGGGAAACTGTCCTTTCTGAACTTGTGAATCAAACATTCCCTTCTGCCAACCACTTCATTGTGAGATTCGGAGTTCCAGTCACCAGTGTCGGCCTCCGCTGCTTCTCAGTTGTCAACCGTCAGCAATCATCCCTGCTACCCTGTGGTCCCCCTCCCTTTCCCCCCACGCCAGTGGCAGTAGGCGGTCAATTAGGTTCCCTCTGTCAGATTTCCTGCTGCAGCCACCGGCGCTGCGAACGAACGCCCTCGCGAGAGTAAGGGAAAAAAAAAAGTGACCCAGCCTGGAGACGACTCTCCTCCACTCCGCCCTCCTCCCTAACTCTTTTCTCCTGTCTACACCCGTCCCGTCGCATCAACGCTGCGCGATAAGCACCGCCGAACCGAGCCACCAATTCTTTACAGCTACCTGGCTGCCGTCCATAACCCTCCTAGCCTCTACCGACCTACCGACCTACCGACCTACCTCACCAGGCCCTGCATCAACCCGCCCTACCCAAGCCGCAAAACACCTTCCCCTGGCTGGGCTACCTGTACAGCCTCACCCCGAATTCCACGAACCACCAGAAGCCATTCCGCCTTTACCCAAGAGAGAGAGGGGACCCCCTTTTTCGGATACATCGACCCCCTTCCCCATCACCTTTAGCGAATACCTCTTGGCTATCGCGTTGTAACCAGACGGCTCGTAAAGTGCCATCTGGTCACAACCCTCCATAATCCTTCATCCTGGATCAATCACAGCAATTCGCCGCCTCTTCGTCCTTCAGCGACCGCAGGCCAGCACGTTCACATCACCGACGCCGTTCCTCTGCATCTGGCGGCCTTGTAGTCAAAGTCGACGGCCCAGGCGCCCGTGGCTCTTCCCAATTCCTGGGAGTCCACGGCCAGCAGCCTGGTCTTGCGCCAATTCCTGGTACGTCTTGTCCTGCATCGTCCTCCCGTTCCCTTCCTCAACTCGCAGTTCGGCCCGGTGGCACATCTATTCGTGTATGCCTACTTCTTCCAACCCCCCATCCCGACATGCCACCGACGCGAATACGGGTTGGACAATCGAGTGACGGAACCCGATTGCTGACAGCTCGTGCTCTTTGAACCCTGCAGGCACCCCCAACACCACAATGTCGCTCTCGCGCAGTCCCTCGCCTATACCTGGAGGCGGTTGGGCCAGCCCTGGCCTGACCATCAACACCAGCGGTCGATCGAGCCCGAGCAGAGGTTTCTCAGCATCTAACGGCGCCTCTAGCCCTTGGGAGAGCAAGATGAGGACCGTCGGCATGAACGGATACCCGTCCTTTTCCACTCAGAACCAAGGCTTCTTCACACGGCACATGCGCCGGATATCAAGCAGCCTGCCGCGGTTCAACAACCAAAGCCCATATGCCAACAAGGAAATGGATAAACTGGGACGAGGATCATGGGCGGCACAGAAGGTTCCCCTCGTGGGAAGGATACGGAGCGTCTTCGCGCGCATGGGCAGGAAGATGAAGCTGCGCCTGCTGATTCTTCTCCTGTTCATCCTCGCGATGACCATCTTCTACAACACCCGTATGCCTCTCCTATTGCTGCAGTTTGGGCTTCCCCATTGACAATTTCGCAGCTCTAGTCTACCACTGGCGAAGGCACTTTGGCGGTGGCCAAAAGTATGTCATAATCTTGGCCGCTAATATTGGAGGAGGCGTCATGGAGTGGAAGGGCGCCCGTGAATGGGCCATTGAGCGAGACAGTGTACGAAACAAGAAGAAGTACGCCAATCGATGGGGATACGACCTTGAGATTGTCGATATGAGCACCAAGAAGCGATACGCACACGAATGGCGTGAGAGCTGGGAGAAGGTCGACTTCGTGCGCTCCGCTTTCCGCAAGTATCCAAAGGCTGAATGGTATGTGAAAGCGCACAATCCTAAGCATGAATGAACTAACGTCGGACAAAGGGTCTGGTGGCTTGACTTGAATACCTATGTCATGGAGTTATCTTATCCCTTACAGAACCATATCTTCAACGACATCAACAGACACGTCTATCGCGACATCAACGAGTATAATCCTTTGAACATCAGCCATCCTTTTACCGATCCTTACCTGGACAAAGAGTCCCGAAGCCCCATTGGCGATGGAATGGCCGAGTCTGTCAACTTGATCCTCTCTCAGGACTGCTCTGGCTTCAACCTCGGTTCTTTCTTTGTAAAGAGGGGCAACTGGGCCGATCGCATGCTCGATGTCTGGTGGGACCCCGTTGCCTACGAGCAGAAGCATATGGAGTGGGAACACAAGGAGCAGGATGCTCTGGAGCAGCTCTACAAAACTCAGCCCTGGATCCGTAAGCACACGGCCTTCCTCCCTCAGCGTATGATCAACGCCTTCCCGCCGGGCGCTTGTTCCGAGAACGGAAACGACACTCGTATTCACTATGACCAGAAAGACCGAGACTTCCTCGTCAACATGGCTGGCTGTGAATGGGGTCGCGATTGCTGGGGTGAGATGTACAACTATCGCGAGCTCAGCTATTACCTGAACCGCAATCCGTGGGAACGCTTCAAGGAGGACCTTATTGCCGTTCTCTGGTACAAGATCACTGGCAAAAAAGTCAAGCTCTGAGACGGCCGACGACTCACCAAGACACGGCCCTGGTGCGTCTTTGCGCATCATTCGTGAGCCATCTAATAGCGGCTGGTCAACCGTGTTTCTCTTCCAACGTCCTATTTATCGATAGGAATACCCATCTTATACACCACACATACACGCATGCGAAGCCCGGGAGCTCGGGGACCCTGACGCCTACACACCTCATGAGCGGTATGAAAGAACAAGAAGCAGAAACCGTCAAAAGCGGCGGTTTCTCAGACCAAGGAACGGCAATTTCGAAAACGAAGGGCGTTTATTGTTGAAGACGGATAGGAGTATTCGGATGAGGTTTCCTGATGTTGAGATGTGTAAAAAAGACCTTGGGTGCTGTTCTTTTCCCAACCCATTAACCTTTTTTTATTACAGTAGACGTTGTACGCCATGGCACTTGCAGAACATGTGTGGAAGCAACCGCAGAGCAGAGCCGCCTGAGGGATTTCTGGCATCAAGAGCTGACGCCAGCTCCTTGGGTAGCTCCGTGACACAGGTAGCTTGCATTCAGGTTGCGTTACGAATCTAAGCCTTGTCTACCATGCTTATGTGTCCTAACTGTATATTATGGTGCCGAGGGTGATTTTGCATAGCAAAGAGCCATTGCGATGAATAAGTGCCCTGAACATCGATATTGAATGTGGAGATGGTCTGACACTGGTGCGGGATACGCTGGGGCCAGCCATATGGCAAAAGTTTGGACCTGGCAAGATATTTTTCTCGTAGTATTGAAAACAGACAAGCTTATAAGGGCCCTAAAGAAAAGGCCTGGGATGGGCTTGGGGGCGATGACAGGCTGTTCCTTGCACCGAGCTGGGATGAACGGCCGGGATTATCAGGGGGCAGATATTCTGCCTCCAAGTACGGATAAGCACTTTGATATTAATCGCCATGGTTGCCAGATGCGCAAGCTCTTTGAAGCTCGACTCAACGTTGTGCGAGACAGGATGGACGTTCTCGAGTAGTACTCTAGAGAGAGATGGGCGATAAAGTTCCCTGATTATCACTTTTGGCGTCACCTATATGGACCATTCTAGTAAACGGATCAAGCCTCGGACGAGGCGATCTCGCAGCTGTGAAGCGGAGCGCTTGCGCCATTTCTAAACTGCTCATTAGACTGGGGTTTCATGGGGAGAGGGCCATAGGGCACGTTATATGTCTGCGGTATCCGTAGCACGGCAGCCAGTAAACATCTCTCGGCACTGCGACTCGTGGAGGGGGCGGAGGCGGCAACGGATGGTGCGGCGGTTGCCCGGCTCCGCTCCGATAGCGACCCTTTGCCGCCGGGATATAATCGGTTCCTCTCGCCTCCTATTTGATGGCGGTTTCCTTTCTCTCTGCGGTCCAATCGCTCCTTGAAGCCTTTGAGAAAAAAAAGTGGGTGACTCTTCCTTCAACACATGTCCGTAGATGACTCTTTTTTTGGGGGGGGAGGGGTTTGCCAACTCATTAGAACACGCACAAGGAGCACATCTCATGATTCGAGCAGACAGTAGCCCTCATGGGGCCGGGTCCAGGCTTCTAAGGACGAGGGTGGGGTTTCCGGTTCCGAGTATATTGATCTGCCCGCTCCAGCTGTTCGGATAGCGACAGCTTGTTTTTCGAGATGATCGTCGGGTCCCCTGCTTCTAGAACCCTTGGGGTATGAAGGGCCTCCCAGGGGGCCGCCTACCTAGTACCATTGAACTTTTTTTTTTTTTTTTTTTTTTTTTTTTTTGCCTCAGAAGTTGAAGGGATTGAAGCATCAGCTCGGTACTCCGGCGTTGAAGAGATTACTTGCATGGCTATTGCGCCTGCTTCGCCTGCTGCTGCTGCACAGCTTCACGACTTTTACTTGTCATTTGCGAGTCCTCTGAGTATGAAAGGAACTATGACGTTGATTTCGGAGGCGATGTTGCGCATTGATCGGATTGGGGATGGATATCCACCCTTCGAGATGGCAAAAGATCTTGTTTCCCACCCACCTTTCCGCATGGCCGCTTTGCCGCGGGCGCACGGCACAAAGGGGGCAGGGTAAGGGGTTCGTTCGATCTTCAACGAAGCGCGTGTTTCGTCCCAACTAGATCGCAGATGGCCCCCTCGAAAAGAAAACGTTTGAAGGAATAAGAGGGCTTTTTTTCTTCTTTTGGGCGGGGGATCTCATAAGCAAAACGGCTATCGGCAACCTAAGCAATGAGTGGTGGTGCAGCGGCGCATGTGTGCGTATTTGTGTGCGTAATATGGATGTAAGTGTGTTTGAGAAGCAACTTTTTCTACGCTTTCCCAATGTGCAAGTGCGATGCGATGCAACTGGTCTCGTCAGCGGCTTAGTTGAACCCCGGTATCTCACGAGAACGGGCGTCGAGACAGTCCTCCTATGATGATGCTGGAGGAACAGAGAAGTTGGACGACTCAGAGAATGAATCGAAGCAAAGCCCGCGGGCTGTTGGAAAAACAATGGTGGACAAGACACAAACGATGGGTTAAAATGTCTCATGGTTCAGATCTCGGCGCCGCCGCGCGTGCCTGTCGTCCAAGGCGGCCAGAGGCTCGAACATTCCTGAGTGAGGCTGAGGGGGAAGGGGGCTTTGGGGCTTGGGGCCTGGAAGGGGAACGCGTAGTGTAGTGGGATTGTAGGGATTGTATGACTACGGTTTGCACGAAACTCATAAAAGTTGAGTCGGGTCCGAGGCTGAGTCTCATACTGAATTGAGTCCGTGTGACGAAACAAATTCGAGTGCTGTGTTTGAATCGTCCTTGTTCTGGGGAAGAATATGCTTGTGCGCAATGCTACGTGAGTGAGTGGGTGAGTAGGTAAGTGAGTAGGAGTGAGAGTGTGCGGTTGGGCAAATGTTTCAACTCAGCCTGCCCACGGTCTTGTCTGTTTGTCCGTCCCCTTTCACCACCTCCTTTTTTCTCCCTCTCTCTCTCTCTCTTCTGGATGTGCCAGTGTTTTCTGAAAATGTTTCAACCTTCAAGCCCCTCGAGGGAACGTCGAACTCCACAAGCGATAGAGCCCATGCAGGGGTCGAGTAGGTCAGGTCTCTAGCGCCCTCTTCTTCCTGTCAGGGGTGAAAAGGTTGCGTTAGTCTGAGGGAGTGACAGACAAGCCGCGGGTAACTGTCACTCTGTAAGCGGCAAGTAACTGCCTTGACTGCCGTCGCCTCTGCGACTTTAGTTAGGTACCTCATCTTCGCCCCAATATGAAAAAGATACGGAGATACATGGACGAGAGCTAGAGCGCCCTCGGAGCAGGGGTAGCGCGGGAGAGGAGGTGCGAAGTCTGCAGCAGCCACTGAGGGAGGCAGAGAGCCGCCGCCGCTAGGGCGAGTGGGTGCCGCGTGCTCCAGACTGACGGGCCCCGCCGGCGCGGGAGCGAGACGATTGGACGTCCGTCCACCCGCCCCTGGCATGGCCCGAGTTTCAGACTGACGACCAACACCATCCACAACCGCCCACCACCAACGACTACGCACGCCGACCCCACGTCTAGAATCTTTGACATCCAACCCGACCTTCAAACGTCTTGCCATTTGCGGTCCTGTCTGTCTTTCGTCCTCCCTTGCTCTCGCCCAGTCATTGGCTGACCATTCTCCCTTAGGCAACTTCTTCTCCCCCTAAGTTGTTTCCTTTTCTCTCCCGTCCCATCTTGGAACCATGCGAACCCCTTTCCCGTGGTATAGGCTACGTGAGCAAGGTACCCATTGACGATCATCCTCTGCCCGTTGAATCTACATGATGCCCGCTAGTCCCCAGTTTCTTTTCGAAAAGCACGCACAAACCCACTCGCTCGCTGACTGGCTCGTCGACATGGATCTCGCCTCGGCAAGCAGACGACTCGCATCCTGCATGTATAACACTCACCCGCATATAGAGCTTCTTCGGCACGGCGAACGAAACGGGCTTAAACCCCCCCCCTATCATCCCGTCTTCGCTCTGGGTCCCCCCGGGTATTCCCCTGATCATTCTGTCAAGGCTTGGCGGGTAAACATATTGAAACAAGAACCTGTCGTTCGTTGGAAAGAGAGCCCTCGAGCACACACTCGGCGCAACCACACACATGGAGCGTGGGGCAAGGACCCCCGGGAGTTGGGCCGAGATGGCATATAGAGAGAGAAAGAGGTTAGAAAAAAAAAAGTCTCACCATGGTTCCCAAACGCCCCATGTCTTTGTGCGGCGTGTACGTGGCTTTGGGTAGAACTAGGTCGAGCAGACCAGAGAGAAAGATCAGATAGGTCACCTTCCATGCGCCCCAAATGTTGTCCGGTGGCCGGAGGGCTTGCTCACCTTGGCCCTCCCCACCACCAAGTCTACAACACAACCTCGAACCGTATTTAGCTGGCTGCATTCCCCAATGTGGTTGAGGCTCATGAGTCCGTGATGTGTCGTGCTTAAACACTCAAGGCCTCAGTTCAGCCTCCTTCAGACGTTTTTGTCTTCTCTTCTTACAAGCCCCTTCGTGGCACTCATTCTCTTCTTTCTCCTTCACTTTTCAGCCCCCAGGAGGCAGGCACGAGCCGTTTCAATCCTTTCCGGCTGAAGTTATCGTTGTCACCAGAGGTTCCACTCCTTCTTGCAACCCTCTGACCCTTTTTCCATACACTTTTCCTCATCTGGTCACCTTTGCCAAGCGCACCGACAGTTCCAGTCTCACTCAACTCAGTCAGATCTATTGAGTAAAGAAGGGTCCAGAGCGAACCATCCAACCACGCTGTGCGTCATCACTCTCTCACCATCACCGAGTCAATACGATTTTCTTGGAGTTTGCCCACCGGTTGAAGCTGAGGCTACTGAGTTCTCTCCTCAACACCCCCACCAAATTTCAATTCCCAGCCGCATCTCGTGTGTGTCTGCCCTTGGGTTTCCACTCCCTCGGACTATTGGAAGGAGAAAAAAAAAACGGTTCAGATTCCTCAGAGGCCTGACCAGACCAAGACCGATCCCTCTTTCCTCCCTTCCTTGAGGTCTTGCCCAGACTACGACGGCGGAACACACGAGAAATTTCTCTCCTACCAACCACCTACAGTGACGGGCTCACTCGGGAACTTACAAGGACATTCATTCTCTTCCTTTTCTATTCATTCATCTTTATTGATGAACCTTTGACTCTCCCTGATCCCTTTTTGATTCAATCCTTCAAGACAGTTTATTCTTCTTTCGTGGGTTTTCTCGAGTGTCTTCAATCCCTCATCCCAGCACTCGACTTTCCAGCCCGGCAGAACCAAACGAAAGGAAATAAGTCAAACAGAACCCCAAAAGGAACATTTCCCAGAAAGTCTCAAACCTTTTCTTCTCCATTCAGACACAGATCTCGATCTCGAGAGTATCGCCTCAGCCATGCCTTCTCAGAGCATCAAGACAGTGCTGGTGGGCGCCGCTGCCCTCCTCCTCTGCTGCAACACCAGGCTGGCCCAGGCGCAGCGGAAGTACGTCCTCCACGACAACTTCGACAGCTCAAACTTCTTCAACGAGTTCAGCTTCTTCGACCAGCCAGACCCCACCCAGGGCTCGCAGATTTACACGAGCGCCGTGACGGCCAACAACAGCGGCCTCGCGGGCTACGCCAGGGGCGGCATCTATCTCGGGGTCGACTCCAAGACCAAGGGTCAGGGCCGCCAGTCGGTGAGGGTCACGTCGAACAAGGCCTTCGACACGGGCTTGTTTGTCGCTGACATCCAGCACATGCCGACTAGCAGTTGCGGAGTCTGGCCTGCCTTCTGGATGTTTGGTCCCAACTGGTAAGTTTCTCACCTGCATAGGAGTCAAGAGATGTGGTGACGAGACGACATGACTTTCTGACACCACTCGTAGGCCCAACTCGGGTGAGATTGACATCATCGAGGGAGTCAACACCCAAGAGTCCAATTCCGTGACCCTCCACACGGGCCCGGGCTGCAGCATCACCAACGACGGCACCATCGCCTCCACCACCCTTAATGGGAAGGACTGCAACGCCGACAGCGCCTCGACGGGCTGCGGCCAGTCGACGTCCAGCAACCAGAACTACGGCGACGGCTTCAACGCCATCGGTGGCGGTGTCTACGCCGTCGACTTCAACTCCCAGGCCATCTCAGTGTGGTTCTTCCCACGCAGCGCCATTCCCGGCGATATCAGCTCGGGCAACCCAACCCCGTCCTCCTGGGGCCAGCCCCTCGCCAAATTCAACGGCGGCTCCGGGTGCGACATACCCTCGCACTTCAAGCAGCAGAATCTCGTCTTCAACACGGCCCTGTGCGGTGACTGGGCCGGTAAAGTGTGGGAGCAGAATGCCGAGTGCACCGCGCTCGCGCCTCAGTGCTCCGACTACGTCGCGGCCAACCCGCAGGCCTTCACCGAGGCGTTTTGGCTCATCAACTCGGTAAAGGTCTACCAGGCCGACGGCGGGGCCAGCGCTTCCGCCCCCGCCACTGCTCCAGTTGGCGTGCCGACGGCTCGGCCTTCGGCCCCGATTCCGGGTGTCCCGGGCGTCTCGGCCATCCCTGGAGCACCTGGTTACTGAACTGAGCTTATCAGGGAGTAAAGAGACGCGAGATACACAAGGAGCAGGACTCATTTGACTCATTTCGAGTAAACGTTACACAGGTTTGAACTCAGGTGGTGGACACGAGTACAATGGCGTTGGAGGCTGGTTTCTATCATGTCCCTTTCGACGACATTTACGGCCTTTTTTTTTTTCCGCTTCTTCAACATCTACTGGGTAGATAACACTTTTTTGAAACCTTTCGTTTTTTACCTTTTTAGGAGTATGAAGGGGAGACATGGCGTTAAACGGAGGAGATGTTTCCTAGGAAAACGTATATCTAGCTTTTGACTTTACACGTGGGTATCGTGAGCAGATACCACCGAATCAGACTACTTCACTGTTGAACTCTCCGTCCTTTTGGAACATGAAAGATGCCCTGTTCATCATTTGAGTTCTGCATTGAGCGGGAAAACAAGAGCTGGCTCGCTAAACAGCGCCCATTTAAGATCATCAAGGGTCATGAAAGATCTTCAAAGATCATCAAGTATGGAGTTGAACCCCAGGCTCGAGAACTGAGACGTAGAGCCGAGTCATGTCAGGAAACCAAAGTAAATTTCTCGTTGTTGTCGATTCAAACGCGATCGTAGGAGCTCTGACGACCGTTGAAAGGTTCTCTCGACTCAGTCGCCCGCATACAGTTAACAATGCCGCCTGCCATCCGGAACAATCTTCACATGACGTCCCAAGATGGGATGTCGTCCAACGTTGTACGTCGGTGACCACCCAAACTCGGGCGTTCTCGTCGTGTAGTCAGGGAACAAGGTTTTCGGCAGGTGGTGCCGAAGTTATTAGATTCCATCGGGAGGGTCAACGTCCGATCTCCTGACGGGGGTCGCATGAAGTGGCAGAAGCAGTAGAGCCAAGACTCGAAACACGCTCAAAGAATTCCGTAGAGATGGGTGACTGCGACCCTTTCGACCTTGAAAGGGCTACCGCAGCCGAGAAAAGGGTTTGACGATGTCAGGTGGCACGGAGATCTTGAAGCTTGCGTCGGACGCAACTCGACTGGAGACTGCCCTTCGTGCGGCCCCTAGTCCTACAGAGTGATGGCATCCCATGTGTCCCTCTGTCGCGGATCTGGTCATCCGAAGAAAGTAATATGGGCCAGGAGTTGGGAATAAGGGCGAAGCAAAGAGGCTCATGGGGCACCAAATGGCCGTGACGGGAACGCCTCCGGGATCGCTTCGGGGCTGAATATTGACGGGGGAATGCTTAAGATGTTGAAGAACTGGGAGAGAAGGGACGGAAAAGTGGCACCGCACCACGCACTAGTTGTCTTGCCCACGCGCCAACTGGTGGCAGCCGCCCCACATTGTCCAGACGGGCAGGTAACGACAGCCTGATTGGGCTTAGCTGCCATGGGTATGAGGCAGATCCACCATGATCTTCGACAGACTTCAAACTCGCAACAGCCACAAGCCAAAACTCCCAACACCAAGAGCCTGTTTGGAGCCGGCGGTTCGACTGCAGAACCTGCGCAGGCTACAGGGAGCGCGCGGTTTCTGATTGGACCGTGACTCGCCGAGAGAACAATTGACGTTGCTCGTCGATCCGCTACTTGGCAAAGAAGCTTGTCTCCTCAATGGAGTCTATCAGGGGTCAAACCTAGCTTTGGCTGGTGTTATTGATGCAATCGTCCAACCCTTATGTTGCAGCCAGGCTCGGATGAGACGCCCATGAGCCATCACGGCTTATGATGCTGGTTCGGACGACTCAGGAGCAGGGCATCTATGGGGATAGTTGTGACGGACGTGAGATGAAGTGCCCTGCCAGGCAGACGGAAAGCGTCGTCCATCGAGCCATGAAGAGGTCTGAGGGAGGCCGCGGGGCCCATGGGCACAACCTTGTATGCGGTGAGTACGGAGGAGAGGAGACGAACTGACTGCGTACGGTACTATAGAAAGTTCAGGTATAAGATCCTCCCGCTGCCCCGATCATCCACTACCTTTCTCTTCTGCTCTCCTCAGTATCAACAATATCTCAGACTCGATAATTCACCTTCCTTTCATTCATCACAGCAGCGCTGTTCCATTCACTCTTTGCCGGACAATATCTTTTTAACTATAAACATTCTTATTAGCAATCTACCTACCCACGCCTTTCGACAACCTTCAAACAACATGTACTTCTCCAAGATCGCCGTTCTCTTCACTCTGGCCGCCACCGGTCTCTCCGCCCCCATTCTGGGAGCCGAGAAGCGCCAGGCCAAGCTTCTTACAGTCCAGGACTACTCTAAATTTCAAGTCTCTTCTGGTGTTGGTGGCAACGCCCTTGCTGAAGTCGCCCAGAAGTTCCCCGTAAGTTACTGTGATACATCTCCACCCGCGAGAAGACGATCCTGACAGCCCTCCAGGTTGACAAGATCAAGGCCAACCTCGCTGGAGTCAGCAAGGATGACTTGGCTACCCTCCAGGCTGCTCGTGTCGCCGCTGAGAGTGCCGAGACCGACGCTGGCGGCTTCAACGATTCCATTGCCAAGGCGTCCGGGGCCGATGCGGACGCCCTGAAGGTCGGTAAGATCAAGAACAAGGTTCTCAAGCTCCAGCTCGAGGTTCTCGCTCTGCAGGTGCAGCAGGCCCAGGGCGCCAGCAATCAGGCCAAGATCGACGCTGAGCAGAAGAAGCTCGACAACAACGTCAAGACCGACACAGCCTCCAAGGGCAAGACCAGCCAGAGCGTCTCTATCAGCGCCACCTCCGCGCCCAAGGGCAGCAAGGCCAGCAAGACCAGCAAGACCAGCAAGACCAGCAAGAAGACCAAGAAGCATTAGAGTGGCAAATACTGCCATGATAGGCATGGTTGGTGATAGACTCAAGAGTTGTTTGGCGTAATCCTCCTCTTGGTCATGATAGGGTTGAAGGAAGGGGTTGTTCGTACATGGGACATGCAAGAATGGCGATGGGAATTTGCACGCCGGGGGGCCAAGTTTCTGATTCAATTCGGTGACTAAAAAATTCAGATGAAATTGAACAATTCTTGAGTTGGGTGAATTTAAAGCTATACCCTCTTTGACGTGACGTCTGGTGGTGAGCTCGCACTGTTTTTTTTGTTGAAGAAGGGCCAGGCGGAGCTGTGCCCGACGTCCTTTGGCACTGTACCCAGGCTCCCATGCGTCGCCAAACCTTAGTAAGGTACCTTAAACACACTCACCCTCTCTCACCTTCCTCTTACACTGAAACTTTGGCAACCATCCAATCTCATCAACCTGTCACTTGGAAAATCCAATTTTCTCTCTTTCATAATTCAGAAGCAAGACTGACGCGGCCTTCGACGAATGATCGGCATTGCTACGCTCTTCAATCACGCGGGCGCTCTTCGGTGCGGTGGCGTGTCAAATCGCCTGATGGCGTCACGATCAAGTTTTATTCCGTTAGGAAGCCTTGCCATTACGCGGGAAAATACCCAGCTCACAGTTGAAGAGTGGGAGCTGTTGAAGGAGAGATTCGGGAGCTGGGGCGGAATCACGCCGACTATACCTGCCAAGGGTGCCAAAGCCTCCGAGCCGTTCGACGACGTAGAGGATACCTTCCTCCTGTCTGCGTCTTTCAAGCACTACAAGAACCTCGTTGCTGAGAGATGGATTCAACTTGAGTTGCTCATTCATCCCGGTGAAGTAGAGCATGGAACTGCAAGGATCTACGTCTTGCCCGACGACATTGATAACAAGATCATCAACCGAGATCGCGGCAAGCTACGAAGATCACGCAAGGCTCTCATTTCCCTGCTAGACTTCTCTCAGCAGGCCTGGTCCGGCCGACCGACTTCGAAACCAATTTCTCTGGACCATATCTTCAGAGCAGAAGACGACTCTCATGATTCGGCCACACTACTGCGGCTTTTCAACACCATTCCTTCTCCGGACCCGGCGCCCGATATCATCGCCAACCCATTCGACCAAGATGCCGTCTACAGCGTACTCGAAGGCAACCTTCCTGGTCTGAACGAGTCTTCAAAGCTGTACGACTATCAGCGCCGTTCAGCTGCGGTCATGATTCAGCGTGAAAGCGAGCCCGGTCAATTCCTGGACCCAAGACTTGTCAAATCAACCGACCAAAACGGTGCGGACTACTACTACGATACTAGTTCCGGCATGCTCACCAAGGAACCAAGATTTTACGACAGTGTCAGAGGCGGTATCTTGGCCGAACAGATGGGCTCTGGCAAGACACTCATCTGCCTTGCCGTCATCTTGGCTACCAGACATTTACCCACCCGCACTCCCGAAATCTACCAAGGGAGCGACGTGCGCGTGAGAAAGAAGATTGGATCACTCGCGGATATGGCGGCCTCGAATATCAACAGTAAGGCAGCGCCTTGGAAAGCATTTTTCAACGTTTACGATGCGAGCCAGGAGTTGGAGTTTCCCAAGTGCATAGCCGCAATACGCCGCAATCCTAGCCGCTACGTCATCCCCGAGGCCCCTCCCAAGCGCCTTCGACGCCGCGAGCATCATGTTGATCGACCAGCCAAGAAGATCAGGCACAGCCATGCATCCATCGTGATCGTACCCAACAATCTTGTTCAGCAATGGATTCAAGAGATTGAAAAGCACATGGTCGACCCGGGAAACCCGGCGGGTCTCAAGGTTCTCAAGCTGACTAGTCAGAAAGAGGAAATCCCCAACTCCCAGGTCCTTGCGGCATATGACCTCGTTCTCATTACACACTCGCGGCTCGATAGAGTATGGAGAGAGACCATGATGTCGGGGTGCCCTCTGTCAGAAGTCCATTTCAAGCGCTGCATCGTCGATGAAGGCCACAAGCTAGGTTACGCAAAAATCAACAATAAGAGCAATACTCTTCTCGCCATCGATGAACTCACTATCTCGGCTCGCTGGATCGTTACCGGTACGCCAGCAACTGGGTTATTTGGTGTAGATGACCAGCACTTCAACGATGCCCACCTCGATGACCAGGGCAATGTCGACAAGGCGGCGGCCCTGGCCGAGGCGGAAAAGGGAGATCTTGAGAAAATCGGAGCGATTGCATCACTGTATCTCAATGCTCGACCTTGGTCCAACAGTGTCCACGAGACAGGGGACACGGCCGCGGACTGGGCAGTCTACGTGATGCAGCCGAAGCACAGCTCCCGATCAACTGGCCGCATGGGGGTGCTGCGGGCAACAATGAACTCTCTCATCGTCAGGCATCGACTATCGGAGCTCAATACCTTGCTTCCGTCAGTAAACGAAAATGTAGTCGTGTTGGATGGTTCATACCAGGACAAGTTGTCGCTCAATATCTTCTCAATGATGATCATCTTCAATGCGGTACAGTCCCAGAGAGTCGACATGGATTACTTCTTCCATCCACGTCAACGTAAGGCTTTGCTCCAGCTGGTTCACAACTTGAAGCAAGCCAGTTTCTTTGGCGGATCCTTCTTCGCTAAGGACGATATAATGAAGGCACTCGAAACTGCAGAGACTTTCATCCGAGAGTTGAAGGTATTTACAAGCAAGGAAGATACAGTTCTTCTGGAGCAGGCCATGGAAGTCGCCCACGTTGCCATCGACAACCAACTGAAAGACTTTAGCAACAAGTTCAACGAGGTTCCCATCTTTATCCGCGACTTCCTCCCCAATGGTGTGGGCTCTGCCTGGTCCCTCGACGACCGAGACGCTAACCCCACCTGCACTGATGCCGGAATGGTGCTTACCGCGCAGAAGCTTATCGCGTCCGCTATGGGGAAGCCTGCCAAGCTGAATAGTCTACTCAACGGCCAGCTGGAGTACGAGGGCCGCAAAGAGCAAGCCGACCAGATCCTGTCTGGGGCACAGGATATCGTGGTTGATCAGCGGCCATCCAAGACTCGCGGGGTTCTCGCTGGCAATACGAGACTAGGAGGTGAAAGGATCCCTCGACACCTCAAATTGAGCGCTTCAAAACCAGGCGATCCAATCCCTGAGCTGGAGGAACTTCCGGATGATCTCAAGAAGGCTACGTTGGTTTCCACTGTGTCAGCAAAGCTTTCTTACCTCATCGACGCCGTGGTAGAGCACCAAGATAAGGAGAAAATCATCATATTCTACGAAAATGAGAACGTGGCGTGGTACCTGGCTGGTCTTCTTGAAGTGGTGAGTGTGACCTTTTTGACGGAATTTGACGAAAAACTAACCTTGTTGTACAGATTCACGTACGCCACCTGATTTACGCCAGCAAGCTCACGTATGACCGGAAGATGGAGTACGTCGACACCTTCAACCACGACCCCAAGATAAGGTGAGCGCTTTCCTTACACATGCATGTTTCCTGTGTTCTAACTATTGCGCCAGAGTCATTCTCATGGATTTATCGCAGGCCGCCATTGGCCTCGACATGAGGGCCGCCTCGCGAATCTACTTCATCAACCCCGTTCTGAACCCCCAGATCCAAGCGCAGGCCATTGGTCGCGCCCGACGCATCAGCCAGCAGAAGCCCGTGACGGTCGAGACACTTGTTCTGCGGGACAGCATTGAAGAAGTCATTATGGAACGCAAGAAGAGCATGTCGCAGTTTGAGCACTGGAAGTGCAAATCCATCTTGGACGATCGTCCCATTTATAACTGGATCTTGAACGCTGGCATCACACCTCTTCCCAAAGACCAGAACAATTACCTGGCGCAAGCCATTCCGCTGAAGCATCCTCAGCCGATTTTTGGCAGCAAGTTCGTTGGAGTTCAACGTGCAGAAGAGGATACTCTGGCGAATGGCACAGAGATCAAGTCAACCGTTGGCCATGTTAAGCCGGTAGACGGCACACATCTGACCGGTCGTAAGCGACTGCATAGTCCTGAACCCGAAGGCGATGGAAACCCGGCGGGGGATGGCGCTAGACCTGCGCGCCGCATGCGCTTGGCTGCAGGTGACAACGGTGTGAGTGGTGAGCGGCCTACGCCCCGAGTGCGATTCTGAAAGGACATTTCTGGACTTTGAAATAACCAAGCATGACGAATGGTATTTGGACGTGGTCTGGATTTTTTGCGGTAGTTTTGGGTGGCTGCTGTCCAAGCAGGATGGGGGGGGGGGTGGGTTCAACTTTGTATAGTGCTTCCGAGATACCAACTAAGCTGCACATGAATGCGACAGCAATAAGAATCGCTGCTCAAACCTCTCTTCAATGATTCCCTCACAGTGGGTAAATCATTATTTTTTTGATGATACTTGATGAAATTCATTCCGCATGGGCTCATGTGAATCCGAAATCAAAACATAGTGGAGTGACGGCTGTTGCCAGAGGAACGCAAGGTCTTTGCGACACAACACCATGCAATTGTTTTTGTTTTCCAGAACAAACGGATGCTGATCCTGACGTGATGCCAAGCGAACTTTTCAGTCTGGGAGGCGACCCCTCCGAGAGCCATGAATTTTCATTATGCAGACAGGCGCCGCGTCCGAGGCCGGGCCGGGACGGGGACCAGCGGCGAAAAGGCAAGGAATGTGTTAGCCATTGGCCCGTTGCTCTCTTTTCCTTGGCGAAGCGCTTGTCCAAAGCTACGCCGGCTGTTTTATCTTTGTACTATGGATACCTTCTAAAATGACAGCGGAACCCGGTCACGGCAAGGAGAGGTAGCGCGGCCGGGTCGACCGAGGAACTGGGAAAGTCGGACGGGCCACCGAGAGAACCTCGTGGGTTTAGGGGGTCGGACGTTTTGCTTTTAATTGCAGCGCACGGAGGATTGGAACAGACTCTCGAGGCATTGCCCTTTCGGCTAAGTAAAAGTGAGGGGACGTGTGTAAACAAGATTCAACGATAAGGTGTACCGTGTAATAAACAAAACTGGACCAGAACAAGAGTTTGCAAAGCTTGGATTTCCTTGCCCAGACGGCGTGGGCGTGCCGTACGTAAGCCATTCGCATATTATGTCCCTCTTGCTTCATGGGAATGAACCCGGTATATCCGTTGCATGGATTTGCGAATACGGAAGCACGACAAAGGACCTGTTCACAATAGAGCGGATGACAACCGGTAAGAGACGATGATGCAATGCGGAGGGCTCGGCAAGGAGGTTTTGATGGAGATCATGGACCCAGTTTGCATCCGTACTGTCCTGTCAGGGAGGAAGGGGCTGGGGATCTGGAGCGTGCACGTTACGTAGTATACCTATGACAGAGACAATGGAGGAAGGAACGGCCCAGTGCAGTGTGCCAGGCAAGTACCGTAGCTCCTTCAGATTGTTGCGAAACGAACTTATTTCTCCACTCCGTATTACTTGCCCGTTGAGCAGGGAAAGAAGAAAGGAAGGGAACCCGAGGAAGAAGGAAGTGAGCACGACATGGTATGACGCCTTCCGTGGAACTGTCAACCTTCACCAGAGGCATGGCAGGGCAAGCATGGCGAACAAGGCTGGGGTTGTGAGACACACAGAAAGAGGCGTTTCTCTGCCCATCCTGTCCGCTTCAGTTGAACCAATGCTGCACATCTACCAAGACAGCCTCGGCTTGCATCATTCTCAACAAATCGCCGCGCAATCGTGGAGACTCTGAACAGCTCGACGCAGGCAGCCTGACTCGTTTCACCTACCTACAATGGCCATTGTTGATAACGAACCAACGAACCGACGATGAGTCGTCTTCCGCCTCCTTCGCCCCCTGTTTCCTCCCCAAATTCCAGAGGTTGGGCGGTTCGTCTGAGGTTAGCCGCTAAGGTCGAGGCTAAGACAGAAAACAGCAGGGACGCCCGTTGAAATCGATTCTCATCACGGCAATGAGCTTACCCCGAACGAGTTACGTTGCTCCGATCTCTCGGGACTATCCATTCTCGCGTTCTTCTGCATCGCTCCACGGCCTTTTCGAATACAGAAAGATGCTCATGAGGCTCAAGGAATGCAATAGAACGATATATGTATATTCATTAAAAACAGCAACACCGTCGCCACTATACCCACCAACTACACGAGCCATCGAAGCGGCATGTGACGATACCTTCCCAATTTCGGGGCAAGCCAGGCATCGCGGAGCAAGTCCACACGGCACGGGAATGCAGATGCGGAAGCGGCAACGGGATGTGCGTAAGACGTCTAGTGTAGCCTAGATTGACGAGGCGACTTTGATGCGACCTCAGCACGCGCCACGGCGTCCGGGGGTTCACAGTGTCACACAATTCTAAGCAAAAGCTGGAGCCTGGCAGTGTTGAGTTTTCGGTGTGTCGGCCTTGGAGATGGGATGAGATGGGATTTCTAGGGTGGGATTTCCGGGGTGAAGTGAGTTTTGTCCCACTTCACTTTCCTGGTTTTCAGTTTCTGTTCCTGGATGCTGCTGCCGCCAATGCACACACTGGCCGTTGTCTGTCTGAACGGCTGCAGCTTGCAGGTTCTAGCCCCGTCTGTGCCCAAGAAACCTTGCGTGGTCAGAAGGGTCTCGTCATGGCTAGCTGCATCAAACACCCCTCTCAACTTTCCGTCCGGTCCACGCTGCAGGGCGGAACGGGACTGCCAGATGGCCCCAGCCCAGCCTCTCGCCGACACGCCACAGGTCGGACTGATATGATGGTCCGGACGAAACGAGGTCAGAATGATGAGACCAGACGGACGAGAGGGAGGAGGATGAGCTACGCATACAGGATCTATTTGCCCGAGGCGGACGCCAGGCACGTTCACTATGCTTCGGCGGCCTGTCCCTGTCTTCCTCCCTACGAGACGACGAGCTGCCGGCTGGTGTGTTTTTGGGCAGGAAGATGGGCGCATCTTCGAATGGACTGGCTGTGCAGCATCAGCATTGCACATGATGATACGGATATTACTGGATGTCGGCACGGTTCATCGCAACCCCGCGAAACACAGCCAGGGCGAGATGCCATATGCATTGGCTTCCCCCGGACTGCTCATTCGTCGCGTTCGGGAGTCGTCGTGGCCGGTCTCCCGCTCCGCCACTTAGGGAATGGCCTGGAGCGTTGAGGGAGCTCCAGAACATCACCAACCCTGTCGGGCTGTTAACCTTGTTTTTTCCCAGGCTGCGGGTACAAGTTCCTCGCCAGAAATGTGGGCACCTCCATTGTATCGAGTTGAGTGCCTGGCACCTGCGGCCCATCGTCGATTGCTGGAGCTGGAGGTGCGAGACAAGCTAGACGAGGGGGATAGAGGGGTTAGATTACCCACACAATATCCAATCATTCATGCGACTAAGGCGCCTCCCAGCCGCTGCAGTGCAGAATGTTGTCACCATATTGCGTTGCTTTGCGCAGCTCTAGTAAGGGTTTTGGAGGTGGAAGGGCCGGGAGTGCGTGAGCGCCGAGCAGGGCTCTGACTTTTTTGTCTTGGGACCACGAGACCAAGATCCCAGACCGCAGACCGCGATTTGATGGGGACATTTCGAGCGTAGGATGGGGTTCTAGATTTCAAATATAAGGCACCCGGATGCACGAAGGCTGCGAACTGAAAGGCCCTTGCCCTCTTGCTTCCCTCGTCTTGTAATCTTTCACCTTTCCACCTTCGTTTGTTGGTATTGACGGCTTATAGTTCTCGGCTTCTATCGTTCGATCTCTACTCCCCTCGTATCCCCTTCCCGGCTCGGCTCATCTGTCATCGCGAATCCGCAACAGCTTCCTGCTCTTGATGGTGCTCTCAAGGTGGCTGAAGCGGGTTGGTTACTAAATTGAAAACCCACCCTCGCAACAGCGGCAGCTGGCCAAGCGATCCCCACGTCCGGTATATTAAAATTACGGCACAACGACCTCATGAAGACCCAGGTTGCAACCCCCTTTTGTCGGTTTAAATAAAAAGGGCCGCATCTCGCCAAGGTTTGGACGGCACGTGGACGGTCACAAAGCCCACGGAAGTGAAGACGAAGACGAAGAAGGAGAATATCAGTCGACACCGTACGTCGACAAGCGACGGTCGCGAACCTCGAATTTCAAACGGCATAATGATCAGCGGACGGCAGTATTACGAGATACCGCCTGCGAGCCAAGCGACCACGACTTCCTACAAAGGCAACAGACGGTTCGATCCTGATTACGGACTCAACTATAGCCACCACAGCTACGCTATTGAACAGAAAGACTACCGGGCCACCCGGGCAGTCTCTGGCCTTGGGCCTGCCGGTGCAAGGCAATCGCTGTCAGCGCTGGACGACAGTCGTGCCAACGAAATTCGACATGGCGTCTACGCACACGTTTTCCTCGATGTCAAAAATAGCAGCAAATCACACGTTCCGTAAGTCCCTCTTTCTACTACGTAGACAATTGCCCCATCTTTTTTCCCGTACTTTTCAACACTATCGACGACTGCATTTCCCCCATTCTTTGTTCCACGTACTGGTTTCCCCTACTGCTTCATTGATTCGCTCGCCTGTTGTTCAACTGCCTCTTGTCGCGCGCTTTTTTCCTTCTTTCTTTCTATGTCACCCATATTACATTGCATCGTTCGCTTGGCCTCGTATTCTATGCTGCGTTCTGTTTATTGACGCGATCCGTCACCTGCTGCATCTGAAATTTCGTTTCTGCACGATTCTACATGAGATGGCATTGGCGTTGGCTTTTGACGTGTTGGTTCAACCCATTTTCCCGTTTTACAAGAACTTTGGCAAGTTTCATGGCTGCCGTTGCTTCTCCGTCGGGATTGTTCTGCTTTTGCCCACATAAAGAACAGCGATGACGCCTCGGCCCACGGCTCGCGAGTGGGAGTCGCGTCGTTCGACGGACGAAAATGCTGGACGGGGCAGAGCCCCACGCCTCATTTATCATCGATCCCGAGCCTCTCTTTCCAAGTGGATCCAGACCCAACCGAGGCTGCTTTTGGAAGTGTACTCTGGATGTGGAAATCCGAGATCTTTGCTCCAGTGTCTAGCTCTTCCCACCGCGGGCACGCTTCTAGGCCGACCGACAGACACGGATTAGTACGCCGCACTCGGGCTGTGGCCTGCTGCAAGAGAATCCAGCTCAACTGAATACCTAAGCCACTCACTTCCTGCGATGCCGTGAGGTTCTCCCGGTTGGCTTGGTCTCAAGATTGCGTTCCCACGAGATCCTTCTGCCCTTGCTGGGCGGGGCGGAGACAGAGTTACCCAGCGTCGGCCTGTCACTTCTGAGATGGGAAATGCATCAACGCACGAAATGGGAGCTCGGATTACTCTGTACCCACGACTTTCCTCTTCCACGTGTCCCCCTGCCATGACCCCTGCATCTCGTCTCCAGCTTCAGTTGAGCGTAGCGGATCCCATGATCGAATGATACTGCTTCATCCTTGAGCCGTCATCACCTCCCCTCTCCTTGTTTCGCGGAAACTCGAACACACTTTGAGGTTTGAGTGTAACTCTACAGGATGGACGTCTGCGGCTTGCCATATGCGGGAACCATTGCAACGGGGGCCCGGCACAACAGAGGGTCTAGAGACCGCCAGTAGGTTGTCCTAATTTCCACCATGGACAGTGGCGCGCGTCTCTGTCAGTTGCAAAGCAAGGCAAATTTGCGCTGTTATCCGCCAAGCGGCACGCCAGAGAGACCAGTTTTGCTTCTCTGCCTCTACCTGTCCCTCTTCGCGCCGCATGTAGCGTAAGCCCTAGCGCAAGTGCTAAAGTAGGGAGTTCTTGTCGCCGCGCCCACGTTGCTGGGTCGCAACTTGCGCGACTCGACTAGTTCGTCACTGCGTATCTGTACGTCGCCGGCCAACAACAAAGGCGTGAGAGCTCCTGATTCCGACGAGTTTTTCCCCTCGAGGCGGGCCAACAAGGCCCAATGGTCAGGGGGGCCGCGAGGAAGGACGACCCCCAAATCACTCCCTCACCCCCCGGAAAATGTATGGGCGATAACTCGTCAGACTCCATCTGGATAGGATCATCAGAGCGAGCGCCGGTCCGGGCACAGCCCACGCACCTCTCTGCCCGCGCAAGCCTCCGTCAAATCCAGGGTGCACTTGCAGATTGCCCAGCGGCAGCCTCCTTGGTGTGCGCCTGTGCCGTTCTTTGCGTGTCCTTTTTGGGTTCTTCTTTTCATCTCCTTTTACTTTTCTCCGATTCTTTAGTATTAAACACGTTAGAACCCCCCCCCCCCCCCCCCCCCCCCCCCCCGCGCGTGTGTCTTTGCGCCTTCGTCGGTGCTCTCTCTCGATGTCTTTGCTCTGCTCCTGTGTTCTATGTGTGTCCAATGTTGACTACCCCCCCGCCCCCCCGTCACGTCACGTTGGCAATTCTCTAATTTTTCTTGCGTCTGGAATTTGCCTGTTTGCCGACTTCTGTTCCATTCTTGGCTTGAGACCTTGCCCGCTGCCGAATTCCGCTTGCTGGATAATCCCTGAAGCACCTACGTACTAATACGTCCTGTCTCTTCTCCACAGCAACCCAAGGGCTCTCCAACACAAGAGACGAGCTTCCGCTGCACCTGCTGCTTCTAATTACATCTTACATGATGGTAATCGTCTAAGAGTCCCTGGTCGTTTCGCTCCGTATCCAGCTATCGCCGCCTCCGTTTCCGTCCCGTCGTCTCCGGTTATGACCGCCAGCCACGGACCTGCTCCGGCATACTTTGGCGCCCCAGAATTGTACCACCACAAGGGTGAGCAGCAACAGTCGACGATGGCTACGATGGCGACGATGGCAACGATGGAGCCTGCGCGCTCAAGCCCACGCATCGCCCGCGTACCATATGCCTTGCAGACGGCCCCCTTGGATTCGAAAGTCATTTGCGAATCGATGCCTACCACAGCCCTCAACCGGCCGAGGAAACTTTCCCAGGCATCCACCATCACCGTCACGAGCGTCAACAACCCGAGGGAAAGCTTTGAGACACGATCCCGAAGCTCGTCGTACAGTAGCAACAGGACAAGCATCGATTCGAGTACCACAATGTGGCGGCCCGAGTACATGTACCAACGACCCAGCCAGACATCCGTCTTTAGGAAGAAGGCGAAGCCCGGGGAAATTTTTGCGAAGCTGCCCGGAGAGGTCCTGGAGCTGATTCTGGGCGAGCTCAAGAAGGTGCATCTCGAAAAGCCGACAGATAGCTGCGCGACATGTTGGATGAGAGATGTCTGCTCGGTAACCCTGACGGCTAGAAAATGGTGCAAGTTCGCGCGAGTGGCCTTGTGAGAATCCTGTTCCTCGTCACGGTGCGCCTCACTGCTAACTGTCCTTCTCAGGTACGAGGATATTCAGCTCGTGGGAGCCGACTCATCATCTCAGAAAAAGCGACACAAACTGACCTTCGGCACCCGCATGATGCTCCTCAGAAGGACATTGAGAGCGAACTCATATCTCGCGGGTATCGTCCACACTGTCAAGGTCCCCAATCCCCCTGCCGGGATCGCGCCGGAGGACTATCGCAATCAGGTAGCTGCGCTGATCATGGCTTGTCCCAATTTTGAGCGCCTCATCGGCCTTCACCCCTCGTATGACCACTCGTTCAGCAAGCTTTTCCACGCGCTCTCATCGCGCAAGCGCCTCAAGCATATGGATTGGATCGTCGAGCCATCGCCATTCCAGCGACAACACCGACTCAAGTCGAGCTCGGGAAGCAACATCGCCGCGATGACCCAGGCATCCTACGATACTTCCGTCACACCCGGCGACCTGCAACCGCACCAGAGCGCGGCGTTCCTCGACTTCCACGTCGACTGGGCCCATCTCACGACTTTGTCGATTCACTGCCTCCCCGGCGCAACTCTTACTCCGGATAATCTCATCAGCTCAGCACTGATGCACCTAACGTCTCTGCAGCACCTTTTCCTCTCGCGAATGCCGGTGACCGCCTTCAACGACAGCACTCTGCTCTCACTCCCCCCCTTGCGTACACTATCACTCACCCACGTGCCGGGTGTCACCAGCAGCGGCATCTCTGCTCTAGCCACCCTACCAACGAGCCAGGCGATCCAGAGGCTGACTCTGCGCCATACTAACCTCGACTCCCTGCCTGCCTTGGCTCGTATATTTTCCAACTTCACATACCTCGAGGTTTTTACCTTTGTACAAACCGTTGCGCCCACGCTTCCCGAGGACACCTTTATCTGGCTCATGCCATACCTCGCTTCCTCCTCCCTTCGCAAGCTACACTGGGACATCACGAGCAACACGACACACGCCAACGCCGCTGACTCCATCCTCGCCCGCAGCATCTCCGCCGCCGGCTTCCCCTCCCTGCGCAACCTCCGCGCCCCCAACGACCCCGAGGGCATCTTCCAAGCTCTCTGCCGCCCGCAGGAGAGGACTGACAGCGCGAGCGACCGCTTCCGCGGCCCCAACGGACCTGCCAGGAGCGCTTCGTTCCCCACCCCCGGCACAATCCACAGCCCCGTCTCGCCGACGAAGACGTCCCGCTCGCCCACCGCCCCGGCGTCTCCTGTCATAACCGAGACTGCTCGCGAATGTACCAACCTCCACGTAGCCCGGCTCGCGGCGCAAGCCCGCCTCGAAGCCGCGCGCGCCGCGCTCCCGCGGTTCTTTTTGAACGTCATTGACGAGGACGGCACGGTGCTGGAGAAGTACGGGCTCGCGGCTTTTATCGGCACGGTGGAGAGCCGTATCACGTATAATCTGCGCCCCGACCCTGGCGCCAAGGACGAGCGCGGCGGGCTTGTCGAGATGGCGGACCTGACGGCGGATAATGGCGAGGAAGTCGCTGTCGGGAGGGAAGGCTGTCAGGGGCGGTGGAATGTGTCTTCGACCGTCTCGGATAAGAAGGACCGGGAGAGGTGGTGGCACACTGAGAGGGGCCGGTGGCAGCAGCCGGAGCTTGTATGAGATGCTTGTTGACCGCGCAGCGAGCCCCGAGACATGGGTGGTTTTTCTCCATGCGATTCATGATTTCTCCATGATCCAGCCCCATTATTTAATTTCCTTGGATGCGCTGATGAAACGGCCATATTCATGATATCCAAATTGTCGCAGGGGGGTACTAGGGATGGTTCAAGATGCCTCCAAGATACCAAACGAAAACAGTTTACAGAACAGGATAAGATACACATGTAACGTATATAATGTTTATAATGGTATTCATGCTAAATGGTCACGATGGCGCGTTACAGAAAGGCTGTGATGCAGATAGAACAGGACTATTTGTCTGTACAATACCACTGACACAGAAAAACCGATACCCGTTTATGACAGAGGTGGTTGATTATTGAGCTGTCAAATATTCAAAAAAGAAACGCTTACGAGACAAGCTGTTGGAGGGCTGCGTGGTTTGTCAGCTTGTGCACCTGTCAATGAGCGGGAAACGAACCCGCACAGTCAGAAGGAGACGACGCAACGGCATGCGTTGAGACGGTAGGTAGTTTCCAGACTTGCTACAAAACGACCTAAACGCAGAAGGCGAAGCGTTTGCACTGCCCCAAAGCCCCCGTGCCGCTGTGCCTGAGCCCTCTTACCTCGACTGCCTTACGTACCGCGCGCAAGTTGAGGTTAAGGTAGTTGGTGGTGCTGACTGCTCCAGGCTGAGTAGGTTCCGCCAGAGTCAGCACGCAATTGAGTACCTACCTAGGTAAGATACCTCAGGTATTGCTCCGGGAGAGGGCGGCGGGACCTGAGCGTTGATTAAAACGTCCAGGGCACGTATGGTAGCAGAACAGCCACCCAACCCCCACCCCACCACCTGTTTGTTCTCTCCCGTCAAGTGCGACTGCCTATCGGTGTGTCTATCCCCTTCCGACGGTAAGCCGCCCGTCCGCCGCCCGCCACCCCACCTGATCTCTGACCAACTTCATACGTCCCGTCAGCCTGCCTTAGACGACAACCCTGTGACGACTTACTGACCGTTCATCATTTGGATAAATCCTTCACCCCACGAGCCAGTTATTGGTCTACGTATCGAGAGCCCCAAAAGTGCGTGAATACCCATTTGGACTCTTGTCAAACCTCTCTTCGAGCTGCGCTTGACATCGCACCGCCAACTACGGCGGCGATTAGGCCCCCCTGCTCCTCGGAGACCGCTTCCAGGGAGTTGTGCGGCACTCACCCACCTTACATTGCTTCACCTCATCGGCGTCCATCTGGGCTCACTCTGTTCACCAGATCTATATTCGTATTTGAGGTAAATCAAAGCCGGGGAATCAGCACCAGGAGCCCGGGACAGAGACAGGAAGAAAGGCCAACGACACCCCTGAACGGTCCCTTGGCCAAACGCCGTCAGTCTACCAACAAGCGGCGGGCCAAATTGCACAAGGCAGAAACCCCAAACTGACACTGCACGTCTACACGAGCAACCAGGCCCGAATACTGTGAGCAAGGGAGAAAAATGTCGAAAGACAAGACGCTCCGCATCTTTTGCTTCGGCGACTCGCTGACGGCGGGGTATTCGTCTTACGGCGCCGTCTACCATCCTTACTCCGTCGCTCTCACCAAGATGCTCGCCGTCTACCTGCCGGACACGCAGATCGTGGCGACGGATAACGGCATGCCTGGGGACGTCGTCTCGCAAGGGGCCTTTGCGCAGCGTTTCGAGAGCGAGGGTTCGTATTTTCGTTTATCACTCTCTTCCCATCTCTCACGAATCGTTTCAATATTCTGACATCGCTCCTCCCATCCCATGTTTTCCATCCTAACTACTCATTTTATTGTAGAAGAAAAACTAGTTGCTAATCCCCTAATCTAGCCACCCAAGCACAATATGACTGGGTCATCCTACTGGGAGGCACAAAGTACGTCCAAGTCCATTAAACTGAGTATCCTTGAAGTCGCCTCGGACTAACAGGACGCCAGCGACCTCGCATTCAACGTGCCAACAGAAAAGATATTCGACTCTCTCCGGAGAGTGTACGACTCGGCCATCGCCAAGGGGAGCAAAGTCCTCGCGCTAACGGTCCCCGAACGCTCAGCCAAGAGTGAAGAGCTTGACGCCCGCCGGCGGCAGCTCAACAACGCCATCCTCTCTCATCAGTCATCAAATTAGTATGTCTTGTCTTTCACTGTCTCTCATCCCATATTCCTATCGTCTCTTTCTTGGTCCCTTATCCAAAAGCTCCTTTCCCATTTATAAGAAAATCACAAAACCTCGCCCTCGGAGCACGTATTGACCACCAAATCCCAGCCATGCTTTCGACCTCAACCCCAGAATCCCATATCACTCCCTCACCGAGCGGGAGCGCAAGAGATACTGGGACGACGGGCTGCACCTAACACCAGCAGGCTACGACTGGATGGGCACGCACATCGCCGCGGCCCTCCGCGACTTCATCGAGCTCGAGCGGAACCCGCAATCCAAGAGGGCGCAGAGGGCGCGGCGCAACGTCGAGGAGGAGATATCCTTTGACGAGGAGGACGGGGACCCGCGCTCGCTCAGCGAGGGATACGTATTCGTGCGGATGAGAGACTTGAACTAGATACCTTTTTAAAAATGCGAGATGCAGAAAATCATTGTTCCTAAAACTTCTTGATTCATTTGTCGTCCATCTTTCTACAGTCTAGGTATCTACTACACTAGTTGGGCTACGTGATTGACGTACTTCTCTTAATTGTGTTATGCAGTGCGCTCTGTGTTGATCGCGTGAATCCTTAAAACGCCAATGATCCCCCTCCCCCGTTTTTACAACGCCGGTAATGTGTGTGTGGCTCAATTCCTTTATCAAATTTCATCTTAAATGACCAAATTGGCTTCCACGAATTCCTGAATATAGCTGTTAGCAAACGGTAGGTTGAAAAGAGGCTCACGGCAAGCGGACAAACTCACGGGAAACTGTTTTTGCAGAGCGTTGGTCACATTCTCAACCTCCTCGGCCACGCTCTGCACATTTGCATCCCATCGCCGCATCTCCTTGCCGACGACGACCTCGGCGCGTCCACTACCCTTCTTCCCAGACGCCTCGCCTCCCTCGAACCAAATTACTTCCTCGAGCTGGTCGATCCTGCCCAGAAGCCGGCCCTGCTCAATCATCCGCGCCGTCGTCTCCTCCGCCTTGTCGCCGTCCAAGCCGAGCAGGGAGCCCAGTGCCTCGAAGCCAATGTTGCGGTACAGCCTCGACGCACCGAGCAGGTTGTGCTCGACGACGGCCTTGGCCAGCACTGTGGACCCGTCGGCCGTGGTGGCGAGCTGGTGCGGCTGTAGCCCTTGCGCAAACTTGTCCACCTCCTCGGGGGCGAGCAGGCGGTCAAAGAACATCTTCTCCAGCATGCCAAACTCGTCGAGCCCCGCCGAGCGCTCGTCCTTGTACAGCCGGCCCAGGGCGCGGCTCCGCATGGGGCCGGCGGGGGCGAGGATGGCGCACTTGACGGCCATGCCGAGGGTGTGCAGGCGTTCCTCCTCGGCGATGGCGGGGCTGACGCTGATCTCGTGGTAGCGGCCGCTGGCGCCAAGGAAGTCGCGCTTGGAGTCGAGGATGCGGGCCTGGGAGAGCTTGAAGTGTAGGTCGAGGTCGCGGTCCTGGACGGTATGCATGATGTTCTTGAGCTTGTTAACGTACGTCTCGGCGGCGGTGGTGTCGTCGACCTCGAGGTAATTTCGGGCGATGCGGACCCAGACGCGGGCCTTGTCGTCGTTTGTGACCTTGCGCTGGGACCCATCGAGGGGAATCTCGGCGAGGACGTTGGCGGCGTCGAGAAAGTCCTCGGAGCTCTCGTGGGCCTCGGCGACGAGCTCGCGGACGGCGGCGGCCTGGTCGAGGAAGGAGGAGGGCTGTGTGGCGAGCTGGGCGAGGGTGTGGTTGCCGACGGCGATCCATAGGTCGTCGTTCTGGAGGGCGCGGAGGGCGGCGACGAAGGAGGCCAGGAGGGCGCGGGTGGAGACGATGCCGAGGGAGGCGGCAAAGATGGCGTCGAGGACGGCGTTGAGGTCGGGCGCGGCCGTGGGGGGGGACGAGAGGGTCTTGATGTCGGCGATGATGGACTCGTAGGCCGGCGCCTTGTCGCCTGGGGCCGACTCGGCTTGGGCGAGCCGCTCGGCGACCTTTTGCGAGGGCGCCATGGTTTTTTGTGTGTGTGTTTATGTGTGCGTTCTGTTGAGCTTTGGATGGGCGATGGGTGTGGAGTGCTGTCTTGGGGTGGTACGGTGGGACGAGGGGGCGTTTCTGAGCTTGAACTTCTCGATGTTGGTGGTTGGTCGTGAAGCCGTGAAGCCGTGGGGCTGTAGGAGCTGTGGTGAGCTCTTGGATGATTGTCATTGATCAAGTTAGGCAGGCATGGTAGGGTAAGAGCTCTGAGGGGCTGTTGGAGGGGCGTACAGGGACCCACGGGCCAAGGTCCCGGAGCACTTGATGTAAATTCGACTCACTTCAAAGGACATCGATCCGTTTCCACACCATTTGTGTTCCCAGCGATTGGTTCAAGTACAAACAAGGAATTTAACAGTGAAGTCACTTACTTGAAACTGGTATTGACATGGCGTTATCACGATACTCAGTGGCTGTCTGTACAGAACATGAATTTGGAGACTGTCATTACGACCGGCTCTCTACAGCTGAAGTAGTCATAAGGCACTCACCTGATTCTTAACTTGTGACTTTCAAAGTACTTTTGCAAGTAGTTGCGACTGCCAGTTAAGTCATAATCGAACTTGAGCTTTAAATATGAGCAACGCAAGCCATCAGGCAGACGACTCACCAGCCCGTACCCAACTTGGATATGACGAAGGAGCATGCTGCACAAGGGAGTCATTTATTGAACACAAAGCACAGACACTCAGTTCAGACCTGTGGTGTGCTGGTACCATAGGGTGGTGGTCATTCAGCATCCAGAGTCTACTGTAGTCGATCCAATATAGTGGTGTTCTCTCCGCCAAGATATTACTGTGAGTTGATGACATCGAAACCGATCTTGATGAAAATTTCTACCACAAGGAGCAGGTTGACCTCAATCTCTGTCTTCGGTGAACCACCGGAGACTAGCAGGCCGGTTTCACGAGGTTGCTGGGCAGGCTATTATGGAGGCGGAACACTTTTGTACCTCTGCAAAATATTACAGCTCGGGTTTTCTAGGGCAATCGGGAATTTTTACCAAATGTGACTAGTACTTTTCCGTCGATTTTGTCCAATGAACACAACAGCAGGGATGTGTGGAGACGAGCTGATTTATGTATTTCATTAGAGCTGATGAACACCGGGTATCTGCCACAATCGACCCATAATCGGCCCATGATGACGAGCGAGCCCTCTCATTCCAGATGTACGTTTTTCTCTCTATCTTTCGCCTTATCCTTTCTTCATATACTGTTGAGAAAAGCCCATCTTTTCGTTCGATTCGTTCGGAATGATCATTGCTCTTCCAGCTAATGCTGCAGAACAATTGGCTTCCCGGCTTCCCAATTATCCAGGCTCTCCTGGATATTTACCCAGTACCGGAGATTCACCGCTTCCCGCTTAGCCGTCTCAATATCGTCGTGCCGGAACGCCGTCTCGAGCACCTCCTCGCTTGCACGTATCCGTCCCTCGTTGGCGGCCCGCTGGCCCTCGAGCTCGCTCTCCGCCGTCGCCTCCTCAATCTCCTCGCGCGCCTCGAGCACAACCATTAGCAGCTCTGGGTCCTCCACTTTCAGCGTCTCGTCGTCGGCGACGTCGACACCGCGGAGCGAGAGGAGGTACTGCGCGCGCAGCAGCGGGTTCGATAGCGTCTTGTACGCCTCGTTGATGCGCGCCGACGTCGCTTCCGCGCGCGTCTTGAGCTCCGCCGGGTGCATGTCCGGGTGGGCTTTTGCCTGTAGCCGGAGGAACTCGCGGCGGAGAGCGCGCTGGTTGATCGGGAAGTGGCCCTTGGGCGGCGGGCCGTCGGGGAGGGTGATGGGGAAGAATTCGTAGTGCGTCTTGGGGACGTTGCGGTCTGGCGAGCTCGCGGTAGCGGCCGCCGGTTCACTGTTTGGTACCGCCATCGCCGGCCGTGACAACGGGACAGTCCCGGACATCCACCGCTTTTGGGTGGAAATAATTGATGATGCTCCTGAAGCCCATCGCGCGTGTGTCATGGCTAACGGACTGCTGCCATTCGAGACGGCTACCGCGCCGGATGGCCGGGCCATCGTCGCCAGTCGCTGGCACCTCGCGCATAGGTGAGAGACGTCTCGTACGCCGGTCTGGAGTGACGTGCGCATTTTGCTTGTGATTTTTGTGCAGATCGACTTTGATGTTCACGGCATACGAATCGAAATTGCAGGCTATTGCAGTTGGTCCTATGCGATCGCAAGAGTCGTCTCTGTAGTGTTGCTTGACGAAATTGACGTACTATTTCTGGGGCAGAGATATGGATGACGTCCCCGTAAAATCATTGCCGCGCCAAAGCGAGGAGAAGCGTCTAGCGCCGAGAGCCGCCCGATATGTCCGAAATCGGGGCATGTTCGGGGTTCTCTTTGCTCGGCCGCGGTCTTCTTTCCACTGGGCCTGCCCCACTCCTCCATTGCCTCCACGGAATGCACTGCAACCGCATCTCCCTAGAACGCTTGACCAAAAAGTGCCCTGTGATTCGACAACTGACTGGCTCCTCTGCTGCACGAACCCCAGATCAACCCCCCACGGACCAGTTCACCGACCCAGACGTTACGGGGTAATTCCCGCCGAATGGTTGGCGACTTATTATAATGATGTTCCCGCTCGGTCAGATGTTGAGGTTTCTCCCATGTTTCTCCAAGCTGTACTATCAATAGAGCTGTGAACTGCTAATACAATGTCCAAGATATTCTCTGCTGAAGAAGGTCGGTTCCACGTGCTTCCCTGCTGTACTTCGTTCGAGGTAATGCTGATACACTCTAACAGTGGCCAAGCACAACACGTCCGACAGCTGTTGGGTGGTGCTTTACGGCAAAGTGTACGATGTGACCGAATTCCTCCCTTCCCACCCTGGCGGCTCCAAGATCATTGTAAAACTTTCCGGCAAAGATGCGACGGACGAGTACGATCCCATACACCCGCCGGGTATCCTCGAGGAGAACCTCAAGCCCGAAAAGTGCCTGGGCACGGTAGACCCCGAGTCACTTGCGCTGCTACAACCTCAACCTGCAAAGGCAGAATCTGCCAAGCCCAAGGAGGGCCCGCCCAGGCTCGAGACGCTGCTCAACATTGACGAGATTGAGGAGGCCGCCACAAAGATTATCCCCAAGAAGGCGTGGGCGTACTACTTCTCAGCTGCTGACGACCTCTGGACCAAGGGCAACAATGGCCATGCATATAGGCAGATCCTTTTGCGGCCTCGCGTCTTCGTCGACTGCACACAGGTTGACACCTCCACAACTTTGCTCGGCAATCACGTAGGGCTTCCGCTGTTTGTGGCGCCGGCTGCCATGGCAAGACTTGCCCACCCTGACGGAGAGCGAGGCATTGCGAGGGCAGCAGCCAGGTTCAATGCAATGCAGTGCGTTTCGAATAATGCGTCCATGACCCCGGAGCAGATCATTGAGGGTTCCCCTGAGGGCCAGGTCTTTGGGTGGCAGCTCTACGTACAGAACGACAGGGCCAAGAGCGAAGCCATGCTGAAACGCATCAACGCCATGAGGGACCGCTACAAGTACATCACATTGACGCTGGACGCACCGTGGCCTGGAAAGCGTGAGCTCGATGAGAAGCAGCAATTTGAGGGCTCATTCGAGGTCGAGTCCGAGTCGAACGCAAAGCAAGATGATGCGAAGCGGCCAGGCGGCGGAGGTGTCGGGCAGCAGCTGTTCTTCGGCACGGCAGCGGACCTGGAATGGAAGACAACTTTGCCGTGGCTAGCCCAGCACACTGACCTGCCCATCGTGTTGAAGGGGCTGCAGACGCATGAGGATGCTTACCTGGCGGCTCAGTACGCACCGCAGGTTAAGGCTATCATCTTATCCAACCATGGCGGTCGTGCTCTCGATACGGCACCGCCTGCCGTTCATACGCTGCTGGAGATCCGCAAATACTGCCCCGAAGTCTTTGACAAGATCGAAGTCTGGGTCGACGGCGGCATCAAGCGCGGTACCGACATTGTCAAGGCTCTCTGCTTGGGTGCGAAGGCGGTGGGTATTGGCCGCGCTGCTCTGTTCGGTCTCGGCGCCGGAGGTCAAGCCGGTGTCGAGCGGACATTCGAAAGCAAGTCTTGATGTGGGAGCCGTATCTTCGCAAACGAGTCGCTAACCTTTCGCCCAGTCCTCAAAGCCGAGATGGAGACATGCATGAGGTTGCTCGGAGCAAAGAGCATCAGTGATCTGGGGCCCAAATTTGTAAGCGGCAAAACCCAAGGCTGTAATGACACATCGGATGCTAACAAGTGCCGCAGATCAACACCCGCGCGGTAGAGAGAGAAATCTACGACGGCGAGTCTGGCATCGAGAATAAGGTTAGCCTGTGGGTGAAGTCAAAGCTCTAGTACGAATGCTCCCCACGACCGAGTAACAGCTGAAGCGAGCTGATCCAACGTTGCGTTGGATAGTAGGGAAATTGTTCGGCCAACGTGGGGTAAATGGCATCATTTGGTCACGAAACCGAGCGATTGCATAAAGTCCAGACCACGAGGGTGGGATATGCTTCATTCTCGATGCAGGATATGCCTGGATATCTCAGGGCGTTGGGATGAGATGATTGAGAGACAAGAGCGGCTAGGGGGCCATCGCGGAATGCATCTCCCCGACATCAGGTACATCACAGCATTGCGGTTCCGCTGTCTCGTTCATTTTGGACGGACGCTTTAGAGTCATGCATCATCAATATAATATAGAACGAAGGTGAGGGTTCTGGATTTCACACGATTTGTAGGCTTCGGGTGCGGCGCAGTGTCATCATTGTCATCCCGTCAATGGCTGGTCTGAGGTCTCCTGAAACGAAACCCTTGGGAAATGGAATGGGGCCTCTTGTTTTTTCCCCCCGATCCGACGAAGTTTCCCTCATTCGTCATCCCGAGTCCCGAGAGGCAGCATCAAAGCCTACCATCCCAGTTGAAAGTGTCCCATGATGGTTGGTAGGCAGTGATGTGCCGCAACTTTCTCGGTCAGAAAAAATCAGGCGCGGCGGAGCGACTCGAGACGAATTACGTCGACATCGTGTCTGACGGCCGGGGATCGTGGTGAAGAATAAAGACGGCGGACCGGCGTAGGGCGGTTGGGAGTTGGTGTGTCTCGTCGCGTGAGGACTTTTCCATCCACAAACTTCGAAGCTTTCATTCCCCCGCCAAGGCCGGTGACGGCATAACCGGAATAGCTGTCTTTCACCTCTCTTCGTGAGCTGTCGGTGACAAATTTGTGCAGGAAGGTCTGGTCGGATCGGGGCATTCAGCCACAAAATACCTATCATGGGCAGAGTTTTCTCCATGAAGAGCTATTGGGGTCCCTGCGGTGTGTCGATGAGGTGATGGGCAGAAACACAATTGAGCTTTCTCATCTCCTTCTTTCCTCGCATTTCGGCGCCTAGCACATCAAGGTACGGGTTGAATGTTGCCGTCTTTGCCCATTGTCGCCATGACCCTAATGTCCTGACGACGTGTTGGCACAAGATTCTTGCCTAAAGTGGGCTTGGCTGATTCAATCGGCCGAATGTTACGTTGGGGAAAGGCAAAAAACTCAAAGCGGTACTAGGACCTGGACAGACTGGACATGAGGGGTAGGCTTAATTGACATGTTATTAGCATGCATCTAGAGAGTAACAATACAGAGTATTGATTCAGGATTGTTTAAATGTCGAAATGAGGTGTGATAAGGTAGTGGCTGACAGCCTAAGTGATCACTCTCAATGAGACCTTTTGTAATGGCAGCAGAAGGCATTGGACACCTGAGCACCGCGGGTAGCGTTCGGGTCCACGAAGAGTCGTTGATGTATGATTCCGGTGGGTTTAAAAAAAAGTCGTTTGGGAAGGGTCGCCCCGCTGTGGCTCCCAAGCTCTGAGGTGAGGTGCCCGTCCCCACCCTTTTGCGTAGGCGGGGGCGTCTCCATGTTCCCCCTCAGCAACTCTTGCTCTCTGAGTGGCCCCAAGGTGGCCCCCAGGTGGCTAAGGATTTGCTAGCATAAGTCCCCGTCCCCACTCCTACCCGAAAAGTGCCCAGACTCTGGGGGATGCTGGGGGAGGAAGGAGTGGGACATTGGCAGGGCGTAGGGGGGCGGGCAAGGCCAGCGGGACGTCGAATATCGGTTGTCCCTCGCCGGCTGCAGGTGCAAGGTGCAATCCATGCGCACCTTTCGTGCCTTCGGGAAACGTCAGGTACCTACGCACGCTACCTACCCTAAGGTAAGCACCTTAGGTACCTTAGGGCAGGCAAGGTAGCTCACGCGGGCAAATGCCAAGGTCCCTCCGTATCTCTGTACAGATATCCGTACAGATATGTTAATCATTGGCCTTCTGCGTCAAATCTCCGAGCCAATTCATCCTGGCCCGCCTGGCCCAGCCAATCCTCGCCCATTATCTGCCCTTCTCGGCCGTTCACAAGCTACTCCTTTCCGCGCCGCACTGCGTCATCCTGTTCCTTTTCCTCTCCCTTTTTCCTCTCCTTGTCTCTTATGTCTGTTCTATGTGTCTGCACAGCTTCTCCTTGAAATTTCGTGGCCATGTGATTGACAACCTCGTCGCGCTACTTTTCTGTCGTTTCCACGTTTGTCTAAGCCAAGACCCGGTGAGATTTCCTCAAAGTCAAACCGGCAAATCCCCAATATGCAGTTTGAGAACCTTCATTGGCCTTCCACATTGCACCTAAGAGGTTCACCAGTGGCATACGAGAGAACGAGCGCCCTCAGCCTCAAGACAACAATACTTTGATTGGGCAGCCGGAGATGCCCTTTGGAACGCTAGAAACCCGCCCGAGGGCCTCCTAGTGGGCAGCTTGCACACTCTTGAATCCTTGGAGTTGTCAACGTCCACTGGTTTACTCGTCTCCACCCTGACGCTTGTCTCATCGAGGGCACCAAGGCGTAGAGGGCTGTCTAGATCTTGGCTATTCACCCGTCTCATTCGAGGATATCAATCTCAGCCAGGCTGTCGTCACTTGCCTCACAACATAATCCAGTTATCGTCGCAACAGCCAGACCGCGTTTACGGCTCAATTCGTATCCGTTGCCTCTTCACTTCCCAAGGGGTAAACCCCATCAAGATCCCTGTAGGATTGGCAGACAAGCCATGCAGGCCAGTGCATTGCGTCGTGGTAACGCAGAAGGGAACCTGTGGGAACACCACACACCCTAACACACGACATCACTTTCATATGCTCAATCTTGTTCATGAGATGCCGAGGGACCGCACTCCGGTGGGCCAGCGGGATTGCAACTCTGATGTTAGCGGGCAAGGGCTCCCTCTACTTCTTCCTCGACACACAATGCGGGGCAGCCGCTTGGGAAGATGGTGTCGACCTTGTTGTTCTCGGCATCCCACCCAATTTGGCAACGCTGCCCCGGGCTGCCCTTGTAATTCGACCTCCCCCCATCGCAGATTCGGACGTCAAAGATTTGACCTGGCATATTCTTCTGTGTTGGTCTGTGGGTGGCCTGCCATCTGACTGGCCGATCCTTTCTTTATTGTTACGCAGCCTACCTTAGCCATGTATCCGCTCGAAAGGCACACTCGGCCAATACTTACACACACTCAACCGACTACATACTACCTTGCACTTATACACGATGCGTGCTCCTCGCCCAGGTACCTCATGTCTGCAGCAGCACATCCCAACCTACACTACCCTGCCTACCCATGCTACCCTACCGAGTCGAGCTGGGTCACTCGATGGGTCGGTAAAGAAGGGGAAGTGTTCCATACCTGATGTGGACATGAAGATCTCGAGCTATCGCTGCCGTGTGATGCTTTGGGTGCCTACTATTCCCTGGCATCCCCAGCTTTTACCCCAGAAAGCATCTCTCTCGGTCTCTGTACTTAAACGCCCTCGGTCCCACTCGATTGCTGCGTTATCTAACATCCTGGACACAAATTGTTGAGCTGTCATCGACATCGACATCGACATTAAGCGGACAGTTTCCTCCTATCTTTCCGTCACACACATACACAGTCTCTCCCACACACGTCGGGAATTCACGGAAGTGAACAGCAATTCTACAAACATAACCTACGAGATAACACGCATAACGTATAGGTTCGGACAACATGAGTAAACACAGTATTTCCCACTCCGAGAATGCTGTCGGTGGTGGTGGCGCATACGGAGGTGGCAAGAGGAAGACGTGTATGAGGCATTGTGCGAGGTTCTGGTGGATCCACTTGATTGGTGGCATCGCAGGAATCCTCCTCGTCACTCTATTAATGTAAGTTTCAACATCTATCCAGAGAGTAATGTAACCGAAATCTCAGTGGTCTAATGCGAAACTCAGAATTCTTGTTGCCGTGCCAAAAATTGCGCAGAAGAAGATTGATGATGCCCAGCTCACGGTTGACGGGATCATCGTTTCCAATACAAAACCGAATTCATACAACATGGCCATCAACTCGACGCTTAGGTCAGACGGCTCGGTCAAGGCCACAATTGAGCCTTTTGACGGCATCATGTACCTGACAGACCTTCCGGAGAAGAAGGCCTTTGTGAATCTCAAATTCCCCGAGACTAAGTCAGTCAAGCTGCAGACCGTCAATATTAGCCAGCCCGTCGAGATCACCGACATGGCGGCTTTCACCACCTTCAACACCTGGCTCCAAAATAACGAGTCTGTCAGGGTCACGGTTGAAGGCAATACACACGTCAAGGTCAATGGCATTGCCAGGCGTTACGGTGTTACTTTCAGGAACACGATGACCTTGAAGGGTCAGTGACGCCACAATGCTAAGCTTTAGATTGCTTCAATGAATATGTTGCTAACGAAACTTAGGACTGAATGGTTACAAGGGCCTCAATGTCACGGACAACACCATCTCTCTCACCCCGGACGCTCAAGGTGACAACTTCAAGGGCCACGTCTCCATCCCCAATCATTCTGTCCTCACACTGGAAATCGTACGTTTATGCAAAGTCCATCCCGCCAGGATACATACTAACATCAAGGTCCTCAGGGCAACGCCTCCTTTACCAACCTTTTGCACGGCCAGGACATTGGAACCGTCTACCTTGACAACCTCGTCCTCTACCCAGGCATGAACAACGTCACCATGCGCGCCAACATTTCCCAAGCCCCCGTCCTCGCCGCCTTGGGCACCAAACCAGCCTGCGATACTGGTGTCATTCCCTTTAGCCTCCGCGGTAAGGACGTCATCAGCAATGGCCAGAGATTGCCCTACTTTGGCGATGCTCTCTCTTCCGGCGAGGTCGTCACGGATATTAACATTGGAGCATCGCTGAAAAAATCTCTGAATATCACCATTACTTGCACCGGTCAAAGGTCCAAGCGAGTATTTTGAACCCCACCCTATTTTAAAGAAATGAGCGTAACAGGGGCACGCCATTCGCACCGCACGCTGGGTTACGGATTTGAGAGGCAAGGTTTTCAGTTTTGCACGAATATGAGAGTGTTTATGGATATTATGATGTTACTTGGAAAACCTTTGCGACTTGGAGGAGCGTTGCAATCGACGAACCAGGTATCTTGGCTGGGTAATGACTTAACATCCCCAAATAAGGCGGCCTAGAACCGCAAGATAGTTGAAAAAATGATGCCTAATAACATTTCTCGCGGCCAACATTGTAGATGTGAAAGTAAGGGTTGCTAGAAGAGACTGCAGAAGGTGCCACGATAACTTTCAACTGACAGCGTCACAAACTTCGTGCTCTGTTTTTTTTTTTTTTTTTTTTGTGAAGATTCGACGTCATTTCACCTCGTCCTAACGACTGACAGCCTCAACTCTGACGGAATGCAAAAAGTGACGCATATACCACACACAACCTGTCGTCCCAAAGAGACCATCCACCCATCTTCTCCATCTCTCTCGGTCCGTGTCCCAGAAATCGACCATCTGACAACCAAGAATGACGGTTTTCACAGCACCCCTTTGGAACGCACGAGCGCACACGTTTATACGGAAGCATTCATCATTTCAAATAAGGGGTATCAATCGTGATTTTTTTTTTTGGGCTTATTTGAGTTCCCTTCAAATCTGTCTCTCTCTCTCTAGCTCCCATTGCACTACTGGACGTGGGATCGGCGTCAGACATCCTCCGTCGTCATCGTCGTCCATTCCACGTGCTGAAGATCCCCGGCCAACGGTGACGCGCGCCTCGGCTCTCGAGAAAAAAAAATACAAGCAAACCTACACAACCCCAACACCTGAGACGTCGTTGCGAAACTCCGTCTCCATTCTAGACCCCACTGCGCGGCAATGCGGACCATGTAAACCACCATACTGGTATCCTGTCACGGCACTAGTGTATATGCATGTGTGTTTCTCGCTGGCATGTCAGCCCATCTTCTCCCCCTCATTGCATATGATGTTGATCGAACAGTTTGATGCCGAGGAGATCGACGATGAGGCCAGAGGGAAGCAAAGAGGGTTCCGGGACGACCATCAAGGAGATTCCGGATGACTCGAGGATGGGTTGCGATAAAAGGTATCAGAACAAATTGACCGAGAGTCTGATATCTTGGCGACGGAAGAGATGTAGAAGATACACCCAATTTTGACAAAAGTAATCTGATAGCTGCATCGTTGTCCTGTAAACTCGCCGATCAAGTCTAACCTTGAGCGGCATTGGGAACGAGAAGAATATGCTGGTCCTTGTGGGGGTGTCTGGCAACTGCCCGTGTATTGATCCTTGCGCAGAATTGTGAGGAAGCAGGATGCCATGCCGGTGAACGATGGGCATCCCCGGCAGTCGGCTCGCCGAGGTGCTGAGTCACCAAACTTGTGCCAAGCAGGATATCCATGGCAATGAATAGGCAAAGATGAAGCAGCTGACGGGCGTGGATGGGCGACGAATGCCTTGTCGAGGGATATCTCTCCAGGCCAGCTTTCACAGCACACCCGCCTTCCTCTTCCCGCCGCGCGAGACGATGCTCCCCTGCTCGACCCCAGTGGCAGGCGACGCAGGCTCCGCCAAACCAGCGGCATCGGCCCCGACGCCGGCGGCAGCCGGCACGAACTCAACAGGCCCACCACCCTTCCTCAGCCCCGCGTTGCGCACCTTATCCTGGCTCTGCCGCAGCGCCGCTCTGCCCGCCCAGGCCGGCAGGAGGTCCTCCGACGTTGGGTCCCAGCCCAGATCGGGCGGTAGAGTCGTGGCATAGCCCGCGCGGCCTTCGAGGTCGACGAAGGACATGAGCTTGTCCGTCAAGCTCGGGTTGCGGAGGGCGGCGGACTGCGCGAGCTTGGCGTTGAAGTGCACGCCCTTCTTCTTCAGGTCGAGGAACTGGGTGAATTTGGCGCTGAGGGCGGGGGGAGGAGAGCCTGGGGGCGAGGGGGGGATGTCGAAGTTGGGCATAGGGGGGAAGGTTAGGTCTCGGAGGAGTGCGCGGGTGGCGGTGTATGGCGAGGCTGGGGGTTGAGATGGGTCGACGCCTGGTTGGGAGGCGTCTGGTTGAGCTTCCATTGGGGGCAGGGACGGGCCTAGGGGGATTGAGTGTTGTTGGACTGGACCTATTGTCACGGCTTCTGTTGATAATTGAGGCTCGGTTGGTGGAGGTGCGGTGGCGGCGGCAGCAGATGGTGCTGGCGTGGGCTTAACATCATCTAGATGGTTTGTTAGTATGAGATTTTGGGGAGTGAAGTAGCCCTTGACTGGCTGATGATGTATTACCTGGGCCTCTTTGATCATTGGAAGGAGTGGGTTTCTCGGAAACCCAAACCTGTAAGTCGTGTAAGTTAACGGGGTCACCTCGGGGGATAAGAGGAGGATCTGAGTGACGGCACCTTTACATCTTCAACATCGTCATCCTCGTCACTGCTGGCATAAGCAACGAGACCACCCATTTTTGGCACTCTACGAGGTTGAAAAGGAATCAAGCAGCGAGATTCTGACTCCTTAAGTTGACGTGGATTGAGGTGTGAGAGTAAGTGAGTGAGTGAGATGGAGGAATAAGATAATTAGGTACAGGTGAGAAGCTCGGTGTGTTTAAATGCCCCACGCGACAGGCGACAAATCTGGATACTGCACGCCCCCCCCCTACCTACCTAAATCTTATACAACCGTGGGTCTTGCTGTTCTGGGTGCTGTCTCCCTTCCATCATCCTCGTAGCACCTCCCGCACAAGTCAGAATGACGTAAAAGAACGGTATACGCAACGATACTGGGGATTAAAAGAAGAATATTGTGCTCTGATTTAACTGCCTACCTTAGGTAAGCACGTGGTAAGATGCTCGTTCGTTTGCATCTCGTCACGCCGGCCACATTGGAAGTGTGGCTGAAGAGTGGTCTGTGCAGTGTCGCGGGTAAAACTCGGTGGAGTTGGCCTCATTTTCTGGCGCATCAACTTTAATCTGATAATCATCGCGTCGCAACTTTTCCGCCCCTCATCTCAGAATACGTCGTTCGCATGCCAACAGACCTTACTCATAGGGAGCGCGGCTATACACAACGACATTTGCCCATCAATCAGGATATCGGAAAGCTTTGAATCAACAGTGGTACACAGACACAAATACACACACGAGTGAAGACCCTGTCGAAAAAGTAGCTCGAGACCTACAACATGGCTCGGACCAGGGACTCGCGCTCACCATCGCCTGCAGGAAGCCAATACGCGAGACGCCGCAAAGACGATGATAGAAGGGACCGCCGCGATGATGGAGGCAGAGACTTTCGTCGTCGCTCGCGGTCCAGGAGCCCTGGCGATGTGAGAAGATACCGCAGAGAACGAGAAAGGGCCGACTCTGACAGGTGCCAACAGCGACGATACCGAGATCGCGAGCGCGATCGCGACTCTCACCGCCGAAGAGAGCGTTCCATAGACCGAAGAGACGACGACTCGTACCGCGGAGGCCGACGAAATGACGATCGCCATAGAGATAGCCGAAGGAGGTCTCGCGATAGACTCGCCGACAGAGACCGATCTCTCGATAGACGGCGGCATCGCGAAGCCGATAGGGACCATCGTCCGAGACGCGACGACTCTAGGGATCGGGCTCGTGCGAATCGAGAGGGAAATACTGACTCCCGTCCCCGTAGCAGGCGCGATGAAGGCGGTCCACGCGGCGCGGCGCCTCTAGAGAAAACCAGCACTCCTGGTAATGAGGTGAGATTGATCACTATACGTCTTGCAACATCGATCGCTAACTCGGATTCTCAGGCTACTAAGCCCAAGCCCGCCCCAGCCCAGACTGAAGCTGACAAGAAGGCCGAACGACTCGCCAGGCTCGAGGCGTGGAAGAAGAACAGAGAGACCAAGGCCAATAAAGAGAATGAGGTTAATCCAAGTCAGACTAGGAATCTCCTCGCGGAGATGGACAAGAAATCCGTGCCGTCCCCGGCTCCCGCTTCACCATCTGTCGCATCGCCCGCTGTCGCATCACCGGCGGCATCACCGGCGCCAACGCTCAATACTTCTGGGACCGCATCACCGGCTTTGCCTTTCGCGGGCAAGTTCGACCCAAAGGCCATTGCCAAAAAATCGGCAGCTTCTCATAAAAACGCCGGTACGAATGGTGTTTTGGGGGCTCTGGAAGGCCGGCCCGAAAAGTCCACGGCACCTGTTGCACCGATCACAAAAGGTACGCCACCACTCCCTTCTCGTGTAAACGCGCAAGGAACGACTATGGACGGGACGCATGCTCACGGAATTGCAGCCTCGGCGCTTCCCGCCAACCGCAATTTGAGTGCTTTCGGTTTTAGCAAAGCGACTGCCGATAGCGAGAAGCTCGCAAACAAGCGCAAGCTCGATCTCGACGAGGAGGAAGGGACGAAGAGGAAACTCACAAAGCTACCCGCACTTCCCCTCGAGGCTGATGACACTCCCTACGCTGATCAAGATGAAGACGACGAGTCAGACGGTGGCAACTTTGCCGAAACGGAAGAAGAGGCTGCCGCAATCGCCCGTGCTGCGCACGAACGACGCGAGAGAGAGCTGCAAGAGTCTCAAGAAGAGTCGAAGCCAGATGTCGACATGCAAGATGCTGCACCAACGCAAAGTAATGACCAGACCGAAGACCCTCCAGTCGCCGATGGGATGGAAGTCATGGAGGCTGAAGAGGATGACGTCGATCCCTTGGACGCTTTCATGGCCGATTTGTCTGATACCAAAGCCGCCCCAGGTCCCAAGGCAAGTACATCCACGAAGAAGGCCCAAGAGCCTGAGGCGTACTTCAGTGACGATGAATACGCATTCAAGGCAGACGATGGCCTCAGCGCCAATGCAGCTCTTGCCATGGCAGCTAAGCGCAAGAAGAAAGACATTCCCACCGTGGACTACAGCAAGATAGACCTACTGCCTATACGCAAGGACTTTTGGGTCGAACCAGCAGAGCTTGCGGCCCTCAGTGAAGACGAGGTCACCGAACTTCGCGCGGAGCTTGATGGCATAAAAGTCTCGGGCAAAAACGTCCCGAAGCCGGTACAGAAATGGGCTCAGTGCGGTCTGAATGAGCGGACATTAGACGTCATCGCAGGCCTTGGCTATGAAAAGCCGACGCCGATCCAGATGCAGTCCCTGCCCATCCTTATGTCGGGACGTGACGTTGTCGCTGTTGCCAGGACTGGATCAGGTAAAACAATGGCCTTCCTCCTTCCTATGTTCCGTCATATCATGGATCAGCCGCCTATCAGGGACACCGACGGCCCCATTGGTCTCATTATGACGCCGACTCGTGAGCTGGCAGTCCAAATCCATCGCGACTGTAAACCCTTCTTGAAGGCGATGGGTTTGCGTGCTGTCTGTGCCTATGGTGGGGCTCCCATCAGAGATCAAATCGCTGAGCTCAAGCGCGGTGCCGAAATTGTCGTATGCACCCCCGGCCGCATGATTGACCTGTTGGCTGCCAACCAGGGTCGTGTTACGAACGTGCGTCGTGTCACATACGCTGTCCTCGACGAGGCCGATCGCATGTTCGACATGGGATTCGAGCCTCAAGTCATGAAGATCTTCGCAAACATCCGGCCTGACCGGCAAACTATTATGTTCTCCGCGACCATGCCTCGCAGCATTGATTCATTAGCCAAGAAGGTGCTCAAGTCTCCGGTTGAGATCACCGTAGGAGGTCGCAGTATCGTGCCCGCAAACATCACGCAGATTGTTGAGGTTATCCCTGAAACTGAAAAGTTTTACCACCTACTAGGACTACTTGGTGAGCTTTACGAAAAGGATGAGGACGCCCGTACCCTGATTTTCGTCGAACGTCAGGAGAAGGCCGATGACCTTCTCAAGGAACTCATGACCAAGGGATACCCCTGCATGTCCATCCACGGTGGTAAAGACCAGGTGGACCGTGATTCCACAATTTCCGATTTCAAGAATGGCATTGTGCCTATCCTGGTTGCGACGTCCGTTGCGGCCCGAGGTCTGGACGTCAAGCAGCTCAAGTTGGTTGTAAACTACGACCCACCCTCTCATCATGAAGATATGGTGCACAGATCTGGACGGACGGGAAGAGCAGGTAACACGGGAACCGCAGTGACGTACATTTCTGAGGAACAGGAGAACTGCGCCACTGGTATCGCAAAGGCTCTCGAGCAGAGTGGCGTTCCTGTTCCTAAGCGTCTAGAAGAGATGCGCAAAGCCTGGATTGAAAAGGTCAAGGCAGGCAAAGCCAAGGACAACTCTGGCTTTGGCGGAAAGGGTTTGGACCGACTTGACGCCGAGCGCGAAGCCGCTCGTCTGCGTGAGCGCAAGACTCACAAGGCTGAGGGCGAGGAAGACGATGTCAAGGAGGAGAAGACTGAGGATAAGGGCAAGTCGGCTGTTATTGACATCCAGTCGAAGGTTTCGGCTGTTGTGTCTCGTGCCGCCAACAAGCCCGAAGAGACCAAAGGCAAAGACGCACCCGCTGCTGGCGGCGCCGGAGGCAAGCCGGGACAGCCTCTCGACATGGTCAGCGCAGCCATCAGGAATATCAACGAGCGACTTGGCAAGGCTGGACAGCTTCGGTCAGGACAGCCTATTGACAACAAGGGCCCTGACGCTGGCGCTTACCACGCCACCCTCGAGATCAACGACTTCCCGCAAAAGGCCAGATGGGCCGTCACGAACAGAACCAACGTGGCCAAGATTTTGGAAGCTACTGGGGTGTCGATTACGACAAAGGGAACCTTTTATCCTGCTGGCAAGGAAGTTCCGGCCGGCGCGGACCCGAAGCTGTACATTCTGGTCGAGGGTGACACCGAGGTTGTGGTTGGCGCTGCTATGACCGAGCTTACCCGACTTCTCAGTGAGGGAACCGTCGCGGCGGCTACGGCCGATAGCCGTGCTCCTGCATCTGGACGTTATAATGTTGTGTAAATTGCGGGTTTCTTGTAGTATGTCAGACAACGCCATGATAGCAACGGGGCAGTGGCGCACAGGAGTAAATAACAACGCTAGTGCTGATGTCCATCACTGGCGTTCGAGTATTTTAATCGCATTAGTTCTGAGCAGTGCTGAGGGGACCAATGACGATAGGGTGAAGCGCAAACCCAGAAGGCGATTGCAAAGCCAGAAAGGAAGAGTGAAAATTAACGAAGGAGAAAGAATCACGTAGAGAAACTACCTTGAAATATCTACAACATCTGATTACTGGGATTGCAGATTGACGCAACATTACGCTCATCCCTTTCGGAGCCAGTTGACAAAGAATTGTAATATACTTGTAATGTATATCTGCCTAGACGCCAGCAATGTTGAAAACTCCAAATTGAAATCGAATGCAAAAGCAAGGAGGTATTTTCAATAAACACCAACCACCCAAATCCATTATCTAACTTGTCGAGAAAAGTCGCTTGCTCGCTTCTTGTTATTCACCCTCTATTACGCATTTTGACTTTAGTTGTACGTCCTAGCCTCTGCAGCGGCATCGGCATCGCGCTGTCTGAGCTGTTGGGTGCTGGCATCCTTGAGTAAGTCGCTCTGGGTTTGCTTCTTCTGCGCGTTCAATTGCGAGGAGAGCTTCCCGGTTGACTTGTTTGCGGTTTTTGCTCGAGCCTTTTGAGGGTTATGGAAGTCAGCAAATCATCAGCTCAGCATGAAGAGAGAGGGACACGGGGAGTCTGACCTCGGCTGCCTCTGCGGCCTTGCGCCGCGCTTCATCCGCACCGGCAGACGATTGGTGACCCGATGCGCCGCCGCTACCGCCGCCGAGTGTCCGTGGTGGACCGCCAACTCTGGCGGGAATCGGTGCGGTCTTTGGCTGGGGCGGGGGAGCGGTGCCAAGCGGGCGACCCGGGGAGTCGAAGTTATCCCCCTTCTCCTTGCCGCAGACAGAGCCCATCACAGCGTAAATTCGTTTCCTGGGTTGTGCGATCAGGATACCTTGTCTTGGGGGTTTGGATCGTAGTGGTGTGCGCGCGCGCGGTGGTGAGGGCGTTTCGGCGCGAGTCGTTCGGGGGAGGACGGCGTGAGGTCGGGTGACGGAGGTGTTCTGGGCCGAGTGTACGTAACCTGGAAGGTATTGGAGCGCGGAGGGGTGCAGGGTCCCGGGGAGGTGCGGTTCAAAGGCGCGATGCCCGACGCGGTCGTTTTGTCGCAATGCGATTCTACGCTTCGTCTGGCGTTTTGGAGGTTCGCGGGTGCGATAAAAGTCTTTGCAGGTTGCGAAGCTACCTTTGGAGCAAGAATCCACGAGGAGGGAGGTAGTGTTGAGGTTGCTGGTTTTTAGCCGGGGATTCAGCGTGGCTGCGTAAGGTAACCCAACGTCTATCGATATGAAGGCCAAGACTTCCCAGGTTGCGACAGGACGTTCAGCAAACGGTTTGGTAAGTTAGTGCTTGCCCTGCCACCCGGCGAAGAGTTGTGAGGGGCACGCTAGCGGTGTTGGGTATAACGCGCATCAGCAGTCATGGACCCCTGTCTGGTGGTCCAGTGCACCGCAGTGACAGTCATTCCGTCCTCCCTGGCCGTTGTGCTCACTTGAGGCTGCAGCGGGGGCGGGGCTCATTGGCCCGAAAGAGAGGTGGGTCACGGTTGCTCCAAAAAGTTGACGGGCCAATGGCCGAAACTCCAATTCTTTTTTTCCACAAAGTTTGATGAGCTTGAATCAGCAGGTGGGCGATGAGCAACACGCATTCCGAGTAATGAAACGGTTTGCTTCTTTGGTGACATGTTTCTTGTTCTCTAACTTAGGGAAGGTAGATGAGAGACAGTGAGTTAAAATGCGCCGGTATCTGAGCGAATGCCCAATGAAAGTTGCATCCCACTTGAGCTGCCGGGTGGTTGGAGTTGAGGTCACTGCTGCCGCATAATGTAGAGCGTTTCCCCTTCCTTCCGTACCTCTAGCGGGTGTGATGCCGATACGACGTGGGGCAAACTACCTGGAGAATACTTCATCTGCCGCCCTATGCGCATAGGAACACGTCGTACCGATCACGTAGCCAACGGGAAAAAAGTTTCGTAGGTAAGGCATCTTGCTGCCCCTCCCCCTCCTTGATCGGAAGCCGATTTTGCGCAACCTCTCCTCCCGCCCACAGGCATCATCGCGCAAGGCAAATTTTTGCTTCACTCGATCCTCTTGTTCCCTCCCTCTCTTCCTCTTCCTCTCCTTTCTTTATTCTCTAACAACAATTCTTCCGTCCCCAAGAACTTGTCGTTACGAGAGCACCAAAGCAATAATGTCCGGTCAGAAGATTGCCATCGTTTCCGTCTACGATAAGACCGGTCTGCTGGATCTGGCCAAGGGCCTGAACCAGCAAAATGTCCGCATCCTTGCCTCTGGTGGTACGGCCAAGATGATCCGGGAGTCTGGCTTCCCCGTTGAGTAAGTTGCAAGTCCTTGCCGAAACCTTCGCGCGTCCGAACTGAAGCTAATGGGCTATTCAAATAGGGATGTCTCTGCTATCACCAAGGCCCCCGAGATGTTGGCTGGCCGTGTCAAGACTCTGCACCCCGCCGTCCACGCTGGAATACTCGCGAGAAACCTCGAGTCCGACGAGAAGGACTTGGCCGACCAAAACATCAACAAGGTCGACTACGTCATTTGCAACCTGTACCCCTTCAAGGATACTGTTGCCAAGGTCAACGTCACCGTCCCCGAGGCTGTCGAGGAGATCGACATCGGTGGCGTCACTCTTATCAGAGCCGCTGCCAAGAACCACAGCCGTGTCACCATTCTCAGTGACCCTAACGACTACGCCGAGTTCCTCAAGGAGCTGCAGGCTGGCGAGATCACCGAAGCAAGCCGTAACCGCTACGCCCTCAAGGCTTTCGAGCACACTGCCGACTACGATGCTGCCATTTCCGACTTCTTCCGCAAGCAATACGCCGCCGATGGCAAGCAGTTCTCCGCTTTGAGATACGGCGCCAACCCCCACCAGAAGCCTGCTGCTGCTTTCGTCAGCGGTGGTGAGCTCCCCTACAAGGTTCTCGGTGGCTCGCCCGGCTACATCAACCTACTCGATGCCTTGAACAGCTGGCCCCTTGTCAAGGAGCTGAAGCAGGCTCTGGGTAAGCCCGCTGCTGCCAGCTTCAAGCACGTCTCTCCTGCCGGTGCTGCCATTGGCACTCCCTTGACCGACGATGAGAAGAAGGTCTACTTCGTTAACGACATTGAGGGTATCGACTCCTCCCCTCTCGCCCAGGCCTACGCTCGTGCTCGCGGTGCGGACCGCATGAGCAGCTTTGGTGACGTGATTGCTCTAAGTGACATTGTTGATCTTCCCACTGCCAGCATCATCTCCAAGGAGGTCTCCGATGGTGTGATTGCTCCCGGCTTCGAGGCTGCTGCACTTGAGCTCCTCAAGAAGAAGAAGGGCGGCAAGTACCTCGTCCTCCAGATCGACCCCGACTACGTCCCTGCCAAGACCGAGACCAGGACCGTCTATGGAGTCACCCTGCAGCAGGGCCGCAACGACATTGAAATTGCGCCCAAGTCATTCAACAGAATCATCACTCCCAAGGAGTCTGGACCTCTTTCCGAGTCCGCCCTCCGAGATCTGACCGTCGCCACCATTGCCCTGAAGTACACTCAGAGTAACTCTGTCTGTTACGCCTACAACGGGCAAGTCATTGGCCTTGGCGCTGGTCAGCAGTCCAGAATCCACTGCACGCGTCTCGCTGGTGATAAGGCAGACAACTGGTGGCTTCGTTTCCACCCTCGTGTTCTGGGTATTAAGTGGAAGAAGGGCACCAAGCGCCCCGACAAGAGCAACGCCATCGATCTGTTGGTCAGTGGCGAGCTTCCCAAGTCTGGTGCGGAGCGTGAGATGTTCGAGGCTGTCTTCGAGGACGTCCCGGCCGCCTTCACTGACGCCGAGAGGGAAGAGTGGCTTGGCAAGCTGACCAACGTCGCCGTGTCAAGTGATGCTTTCGTGAGTAAACTTCGTGCCTGCTTGAGTGTAAACCTTCTGACGATAACCAGTTCCCCTTCGTCGACAACGTCTTCCGCGCGTCTCGATCCGGTGTCAAGTACATTGCAGCTCCCGGAGGCAGCCAGAATGATGGCGCTGTCTTCGAGACTGCGGAGAAGCTTGGTATCACGTTTGTTGAACAGAACGTCCGCCTTTTCCATCATTAAGCGTCTGTTATTTTTTACCAAATCGGTGTTAAGGGATTTCAACTTGGGCGTGAGATTGGACGAATATTGGTCCTGAAGGGGGAATAAAAGTTGACTTTGATGATGCAGTGGGCAACCAAACAGCCACTGCAACTCAATACGAGCGGCTTAACAGCGGCACCTTAGTCGAGATGTAGTCTCACCGTGTGAGGCTGCAGGTGGCAGACGAAAAGTCCTGCTACGTACAGAGAAGAAGGATATGCTGGGGCCGCTCTATCGAATGACTGTGATATTCAACATATATCCGGAGTAAATGGAATGAACATAAGGGGTTTAGTTTAGCGGACTCCGGATCATGGCTGCATGGAAATGCGAGCCATCATGAGATGAAATTCGTTGATGTTCACGTGTTGTGTACTTGCGCCAAGAGCAGGCGCTTCAGGCGTGTATGATTTAGAGTTTCCTTCATCGATGGCATACCAAATACCCAATTCCAGACTCTTAGCTTGTCGATCTTGTAATAGCTCCCGACACGGGATCTAGGCTCACGGACGCGAAAGTAAGACGTTTTATCACGTCAAGGCAACTCTGGACGGAAGTTAATTTGCAAGGCAACAAGAAAAGATGTGATTCGATCGCAACCCCCTCACGTGTGGCTGGCTTCTACCGCTCCTAAAGGCTGGATATCATGCCCGGGCGCCACTTGGAGCAAGTTGAGTTTGGTGTTGAGGCGGAATCACGGAGGCTAAGCAAGTGCGCAGTTCTGAACGTGGGGAAACATACGATGGCGTCGCCTCAGACTTTCTTGCTCGTCATTGTTTTTTTGTGTCTGACAGCCGAGGGACTTGCCATTGTTCAGGAATCAGACCAGCTTTAGTCGGATGTTGCATCGCAACTCCCTTACCCGTCAACATGTCTGCTGCATCTGGCCGCCTCTCTTCCGGTTGGCCAAGGAAGGTTCCTGGTGCACTGACCACGAGTGTATCCGTAACTAGGTACCTGAGGTATCTTCGCGATATCAAACGGACCTCTGATGGTGCTTACATATGCATGTCCTTGGAAGTGAGTCTGGCCAATGAGAAGCTGCTCATGTGCTAAGAAAGGGCACCATAATGGGGCTAGTACCAACCACGGGCCAGTGATCACAGAACCCCCGTGTGACACCCACCCCCCCGTTGTCAGCCTCTCAGAAGTCCAGGAAGTCTCTTTGGAGTAAGGCCTGCCAGTGTTCTAGAGAGACACAGGCGAGGGTATGAGGACCGAAGTAGGGCCTCACCTCGGCGGGCCTCTCATTCTGTTGCGACTTTAAGGTTTCGAGGTGATAATCCTATCGAAGGTCAGTGTCGACCTTTATGACTATATTAAGGGAACGGCAATCGGCACCGTGGGCGATGGATTTGAGGAGCAAGACAGGCACAGCAAGACGCGCATTCAACGTCTTGGAGCACTGAGTCAACCTAGCAGCGCATTCTCGCGAAAAAGAAGGGAAGAAGGAACCCGTTGCAACACCATCGCTCCTCAATTATACCGACAGGTACGTCCTATTAAATCATAAAGCGCATATTTCGAATGGTGTTTGACAGCAATGACAGGGGTTCTGTTGTTACGCTGGCAGATTAGCCCCTCCGTCACCAGACAGAGAGGCCGCATTTTCGCGCCAGAGGCCATCAAGGTTCTCACGCCGCACCGCACCTGAGTATCGCGCCTGCAACACCGCCTTCCCACAACGTGGGTAGGAAGCTCCCGCTGTTACCCTTGGTCCCTGGGAGAGAGAAAGAGGGAGACGGAGAAAGGAATCACTGGTGCCCAGTCCAATCCGGTCTTTCAATTCTCGACTTCTGGCCCCCCCAGCCTTGTCAACGGTTGACTCGCCTTGTCTCGCCTCGCTTCGTCCCAGACCTCCATCCCACTTTCATATTACCTTTTACCCAGTGCTGGTTCTGTATCGTCAGGGTATTACTGGATCTCCATCCACACGATATCCCTTTACTACTACGTCTACCCTCCCCGACTTTGGAAACACCTGGAGGAATTCTCCGTCCCCAGGGTCTCGGTTTTGCGGCTCTTTTCTTCCCTCCTTCTCCAAGAACCTTCCGTCATCCCGTGGCCCAAGCCGCCTGTCGATCGACGATCTCCGTGGGACGTCCCCCAAGGCGCATGGAAAAAGATACAGAGGTCCTCACCATCATCATATTGGAGCCATGGACGACCAGCAAGATGGCTTACCGACCTATGTTGGTCAAGGCCCCAACGCATTTTTCGACATGCCAGACCTGGACCAAGTTCACAACCACCTTTTTGCAGTAACATACATAGGATCGCACGAAGAGTCCTGTGCTGACATCAACTTCGATCACATTGCCTGCAGAGGCCCCGACAGCAACAACCAACATCATCCCGTACCTAACCACAACCACCCTCGAAGCAACTTGAATACCATACCGATGAATGCGCGAAGACACCACAGCCTGTCAACGATGCCCACGATGCCCAACTTCTTCGACCCTAGAGGCCAAATGCCCTTGGGCTTTGGCGCGGCTGCCATCATGTCACCAACAGCGGCCATGGGCTTTCCTGCCTCGACTCCCAACTCCAGCCCTCAACTTGAGGACGATAGTACCTCCGCGGCTTGCAGCAGCTCGGACTGCAACCGGTGTGTGAGCGACTGCGGCGCGAGTGACGCTGGCGATATCTGCACTGATATAGAGTGCGCTCAAGCTTGCGACGATGACGACTGCGATGAAGCTGCTGCGCAGTGTATGGACGCACAGTGTCCAGCTAACGAAATTCTCTCTGAGAAGGACAAAGCTGCAGCCGATGTGTTGGCATCGATTGGAGGGGATAACTTCGGCCAGGATGGCATGTTTGCTCCGTCGATGCCTTCGATGTCTGCTCAGTATTTCGCGAGCCAAGGCTCCTACGACAACGAAGGGATGCCAGCAGCAACTCAAAGCCACTTCCACCCCGGCGGGATGTCGATGTCAATGGCTCACTCCATGAACATGAACAACTCCTTTCAAAGTACACCCGACTCATTTCAGAATACTACCGACTCTTTCCCTATCAACTTTGCGGATCCTGCCATGCCTTCCGAGCCCGTGGAGTGGATGTCATTTGGCTTGCATCTCAGTGAGCATGCGCAAGCTTTGACAGACTGTGTACGCCCTTGCCTGTTAAACAACCTAAGTCTGCCAAACAGGTGCCCCCTTCCTCATCACGCGCATGCCCATCCAGGTCAACAGGATTTCTCTTTCTGCCTCCCCGACTCAAACTCGACAAACTTTGTACCTTGCGGTGTTGAGCTTAACAATATCCAGGACTGGGCGAACCATTTCCAAGAACAACATGTTCAACCGCAGCATCTCGATCTTCTTCATGCAACACAACAGTCTTACACATCCCTGATGGCGCCTCATGCTCGCCAATCTCTTGCTCTACCGCAGTCACCGGGAAACCTATTCGTCTCGACAAATGTTCCCCAAGACAAGGAGTCCCCGGGCACCTCCCCTCTATCAGGGCTTCAGACGTCCTCTTCACCGCAACTATCCCCGGCTACTGCGCAAACTGTGCCCAGCCCTGCCAAGATTCCCATCAAGGCGGAAGTGTTCATTTGCCAATGGGAAAATGCTGGGCATGTTTGCGGTATGGTTTTCCAAGACGATGAAGGTCTGCAGAGACATTGCAAGGAGAGCCATATCGTAAACCTCGCCAAGACAGATGCGGGATACAAATGCTGCTGGGAGGGATGTGCACGCGAAGGCCATTTTACACAAAAGAGCAAGCTTGAACGTCATCTACAGACACATACCGGCTGTAAGTCGCCATCCCAATATAGTATTCAGGAAAGAATGCTGACAACATGTCTAGTCAAGCCAGTCAAGTGTGACATATGTCATATCTCGTTATCTGCGAAGCAGTCCCTTGCACAGCACATGCGGATCCACACTGGAGAAAAGCCTTGGGATTGCAAGTTTCCGGGTTGCACCGCTTCCTTCAAGCAGCAGAGTGCACTAAGTGAGTGATGACATCATGCTTGGATTCGTACGATTGCTAACCGTCTTCTAGCAATGCATTCGAGAACGCATACGGGCGAAAAGCCCCTGAAATGCGAAGTATGCGGCAAGGCGTTTGGAGAGTCTTCCAATTTGTCAAAACACCGTAAGACGCACAACGTCAAGGGAGCATTCAAGTGTGACTTCTGCGACAAGGACTTCCACCGGCTCGATCAGAAACGCAGACACGAGAAGATTCACAGGAAGGAGGTTGTATCTAATATTGACACTCCTGCTCAGTCTATCAAGAAGACACAGGGCGGTCGAATTACGAAGGCATCAAACAGTAAGTGATTGGCTTAGGCATAGTTGATCACCTCATTAGTAGGTTTTATGGTTCTTCTGTAGGTATTTTTACACCACGGATGGCTTTGTCTTTTGTCGACGTCTCATGAAATACCCCTGTAGGCTCCAAGTTTTCGGACTGGCGTTTTTTAGAGACATGGATCAGGTCAGGACGGCATACCAGGCTTCGGTGTTCAGGATGGCGGCGAAAAGTCCAATAGGCATGGACTTACTCTGCTTTTGGTTAGCATGGGGAGAAAAGTTTTCTTTTTCAAGTGATGAGTTCATGGGAGCCACGGTCAGAACCGGCGGATAGAATCAGTAACGCAGTAATACAGTACGAATGATGCTTTAATTCATGCAACCTATCGAGAGTGTTCTCCAATCTATGACTTTTCGTAACGTTCTGATGTCTGTCAATGTCAGGAAACTTGATTGCGTCGATATTCCGGATCAGAGGTCACCACGGTACCACTGATTAAGATACCTACATCAACGAGCAGCTGATCCTTCCGGAATCACGGGTGTCACAGGCAGAGGGGCACGTGAGGGGTTTCTTATTCCTGATATGGGATTCTTGGAATGAGAGTTCGGAATCACTGGAGATGCTAATCTACGTTCCGTCTTCGGTGGGATCAACGCGCCATGTAGCCCACCTCGGAGACTAGGTTTGGAAATCCACTGAATCCTGCTGGGCAATACTGGAAGCGAAAGGTAAGTGAGACGAAGGGGAAAACCGCTCCCCCCCACCCCCCCCCCCCCTCTAGAATGCTCATGCTTCTGCAAATCGGCGGCATATTTCCACGGATACAGCACCAGCGCTCAAGCCCAAGGAGCTCAAGGAGCTCAAGGACAACGGAACCTAGATTCGCGGTCACTGGCTCAACGCTGCTTTGGGAGAGTGGCAGGTTTTGCGGCGGCGGTGGCAACAGTACATGTATCCAACTTCCTCTGCCGGAAGGGAGAAATCGAGAGAGAAAGCTAAATGCGGAGCGTTACTGACACACGAATGCTCATCATTGCGCGAACGGAGTGGCCTCTCTGCTTTCTTGACCCTGTAAAGGCTTCTGGCTTGTTTGTCTGCCCGTCTCCGAACGCCTATGAGGACGGAGTGGGGATAGGGGCACTGGGAGAGACTAGGTTTGAATAGACACATTGTTAAAATGATCCATGTCTATTTTATTTTCCCTCTAGCAGTCTGTAATTTTGCTGATGCTACGATGCCTTGCACTTCTTCTCATCCCTTTCTGTGTTCTGTAAGAAGTTGTCTGGCAGCAGAGAAAGTAGTGGTGGAGATGAGAGTGCCATGAGATGAAGTAGAAGTCACATCATACTCGGTTTGTTGGTTTGCATATTAGAATAGGAGAAGACTCATCGGCCGCTTGATCATGCAGCCAGGAGAACAATGAGAACCTCATCGCATCGCAAATATCACTGTCTCCACATTTGGCGAACCAAGCGGAGGCTTCCTCGGCAGATCATTACGAGGGATATAAGGTTTGTCTCGTGAGCGGTTTCTTCCGTGTGAGGCGTTTCGGTCAGAGAAAGTGGATGTAAGTTTAGAGGCGTCGATCAGGTGTAGAGGGTTATACATAGGCGTATCCTACTTGGCGAGACATTCTCGGATGAGGGACACAATGTACCTCAGGGGCGTGAAGTCGGAAAGGGGGAACCCCCCCCCCCCCCCCCCGCGTTAGCGCGGGGGGGGGGGGGGGGGGGGGGGGTTCACTTGGGGTGTACCATGTGGGGGGACGATTGCTGAGCAGGGGACACAGGTTTCCAGAGGGGGGGGAGGCCGGAAGGGGGGAACCCCCCCACCCCCCCCCCTCGTTCTCTGCTGGTGAAGCTTCGGCGAGATTTCGAATCCTGGCTTCACGGGGGGAAGATCACATGAATATGAATATGCCTTGTGGCATTCGTTGAGGAGTTTTCGTTGAGGAGTGAGTCAGTCCAGAGTACTTGGCAATGATCCTCAGGGCTGGGCTGTGGGCGTTGTTTGGCAATGCTCGCTGAGTTTGTGGCCACCCAGGAGGTCCGGTGGTACGTCCACCGCGCCCAAGGTAAGATACAACTGATGACGAGGGCCATACGCCATGGAATAGTTACACGACCCTATTTCCTGCGACTGACTTTTGACCTACCGTACCATGATGATCACGGCACACTCTTCGAATTGGGGCTGTCTCCCGACTTACTGCGCCTCGCCTACGAGAGCTTCCGATTACTGGTGGAGGCTCATACGAAGAGGGAGTTTGAATTCATTCTCTGCCGAACGAAACGGAACTCACGTATCATAGTTCATCGACTGTGCTTCGCTGTAAGAAATAGGCACCTTTCGTTCATCTCATAGTATTGACCAACTTCACTCCGTTCGGATGAAAGCATCGAGGGTAGAGAAAGGGATAGGCCGAGTGAGGTAGCCGACAAATAGCACCCAGAACTCAGCACCTCACGTTTCAGGAACTGTCAAAGGTTCTCTTTGGTGTTGTTCTTTCCCGTCTGTGAGCGTGTCAAAATTCAATAGACATTATATAGGTCTTGCCTAAAAATGACGAGGAATCTTAAGGCTAGCTTCAACAGCCTTCATTTGTCCATATTAACACGATCCAGGTAATGACGACATTGACTTATTGATCAGAAATAATCTGATCGGCCACGATGTGCGTCATATGGGGCACAGCTTGTCGACCGAGAGTGTCGTGTTGCGACTTTCGTTTCTCGGTGTAAAAAACGACCACGCCTGTGCTGTTGGTATGCTTTTACATCGCGAGCGCACCCTCCTTCCAAGGCCCAACGTGTTTGTTCTTAGACTATTTGTCTCCCACCCCGTAAGGAACGGTGAGGTTTGGGCGGAGAAGTTGACTTGAGCAGGAAGAACAGCCGAGACCGGAGCACGAGAGACCAACTTCCAGTATCAGTCTCTTTCATTCTGATGACGACTTGATCTACCAGACAATTTAGATTGGACTGATTAGCTGTCATAGTTGTAGGTTTTGGTGAAGACACTGGACGGCCTCACCGTCAGGAGGACAAAAAAGAGGGTCATATATTGGGACGCAATCGACATAGCCACCCCATCAAAAAGCCTTGCGACAGAATTGATGAATTCAGCATTCTGTCAAATCGAATTTGTAGTGAGGCAAGGTGTCCACATATTCCTCAGTTGGAGCCTCTATCAAATTTGAGCTTGAGCATGGAGGGTAACACTGGAGCGCAATGGAGTGTAGTGGAGGCCCCTGGAAGTTAATACAATTCATCGATTTATTACGAAATTATGCGAACAGTAGAGGAGTAAACCTTGCCATTGAGATATTTCCAGGTAGCAAGTAGCTAGGGCGGAAGAAGCAGTGAATTGAGACAAAAAGTTTGGATACGGAGAGGCATAAACCAGAGAGACACCAGTAGTGATTAAGAGCGAGTGAGGAAGAGATATATAGAAACGAGGAGGCTGTGGGCTACAGGCTGAACCCCCTGCCTGGCTCTCGTTCCATTGCTGCGCAGGTGAGAGCAACCGAAACCATCACATGAACATCATATGCCAATCCAGGGAACCCGTCACAACGCTTGAAGAAAAAGAGCAAACTTTTGAAGTCGGGACATCTTTGGGCCCAATTCGACATTTCGGCAGCTCTATGCTACCTCAACACACACCCGGGGAAGCCTCTTCTCCCACCACGCAAGAAAGGAGGGTGGGAATGACAAGAGGATCTGTGAGCCCATCCTTTTTCGTTTTCGCTTGACCAATGTCTTGACCCGTTTTGAGAGAAATCCATTCGTGTTTTGCAGCACTGGGGGGAGAAATGATAAAGTGCAAATAAACCCTTAATTTCCCTCCGTGACCATGCAATGCATCATCGAGTAATTCGGGATCCCCGTGTGCCAAAAACGTGTTACGCCTCCGTGACCATTTTCATTGTTCCTCATCCCCAGATCTAACCCAGCAGCGGTCGGTTCCATTTAAGCAGACTGGTTGAAAAAGTCAGCCATGATATTCGTCACTCAAAGGTAGATGTCATCCATGGACTCGACCTGGGAATACGAGAGCGCTCGGATAAGAGTATTGCGGTGGAAACTTCCCCTCTTGCATGACTCTCGGCCCTTTGCTATCCTCATGATTCCCAAGTCTCGATTCGAACGGCGCGGATCCGGACTCAACTGACCTTGACGGCGAACTTGCGCTGGGGGAAGTGGGTGGTGCGCTTCTTGGCCTTGTCGGTAACGGCGCTGGCCTCCTTCTCGGACAATCTCCGGCGGATGGCACGGGTCTGCTTCGCGCGGAGGTCGAGGGGAGCGTACTTCTTGTTCTTGTAGAACAGGCGGAGCTGGGCGCGTTGCTTGGAGTTGATGACGGTAAGAACGCGAGCGATCGACTTGCGGATGTCGTGGCTGTGGAGCGGAAATTTTCACCGGTCAGTCCTCTTGGGTTTCTTCTCAACCGACCATTCCTCCAGTTGATTCGAATTACGACGGGGGATCAAACGCACATCTTGTTCAGCTTGCTGCCGGAAGAGGCGATCTTCTGGATGCGGAGCTGACCGAGCTCGGTCTTGAGCTCGCCAAGTTGCTTGGTCAAATCATCCTTGTTCTTGCTCCAAAGGGCAGCGGCCTTGACCTTTCCGGACGACTGGGACATGATGAAATCTCGTCAGCGAAACGGGTTCTCTTTTTCTTTTCTGGCTCCTTGCAGATAGGTCCTCCTGCTTTGGTGATCGCTTCTTCGTCGGGAAGGGGGTAACTCGGGTGCGGGGTGTCGAGAATTCGGCGGGAAAATTGCGTCGTGCTATTCGGGAATCGCAAATTCCATCAGGGAGACAAAAAGGGGTTCACTCACCATCTTGACTGATATGGGGGGTGGCGCTGGATATCTGGGTTAGTATCGACACGTCGTGAGAGAGGCTGAGGTGATCGGTCGTAAATTTGAAAGTTTGGCAAAAAGCTGTTGCCCTAGTTTGTGCGCAAAAATTAGGGACCTGGCGCGGGCCTGCTGTGATTGGGTGCATGTGGGCCTTGGGGTTTGTGAGTCGCCCGTCCGGGACTGCGCCACAGCAGCACCAGCCACATTCTATCAACAGTGCTGCTGTCTTCGAGACGGCCTCGCTGAGAAAGAAACCGATGGGCAATGGCATCGGCATGTTCTCAATGCAGTGTGACTGGAGGTCTCCCAGAGGATCTGACGATAGATTTCCAAAAGTTCGGCTTAGGGTAGCTGAGCGGTACTCTGTCTCTGGGCATGCAGATGTAGGTAGAAGTCGAGATTCAATTACATGTCCCGTTAGTCTTGCTTTAAGAGGGCATTGCGAGTATGAGCCCCTTCTGAGGAACGACAGAAAAGCCTTTGCAAGCAACTATTCATCGCGCACTGGCATGGCCCATTATCAAGTCTTCGATGCTCTCTCTACTGGTGTCTAATGCGACTCTACCCGCACCAGCGTTTCTGGTGCGACTCGTTCGGTACTTACATAATCATTCGAGGTGCACGGTCCATGTGACGCCGAGCTCCTCCCTGCTGCATCTGGTCCCTGCCGACAGCCCCAGACACGCAGATATATCAGAGTCCATCGAAAGACGACACCTCGACTTTGAAGGCCGATTAACACGCAACAACTAGCAAGCCAGACACAATCAGTATCTAGGCGTTATGGCTGCGGCTTCAGGAAACACGGGCTGGGCCCAGCTACGGCAACAGGCGCGAAGTCTAGAAACACAGGTACGGGATCACTCCGCCCAGAACGTCATCCAGGCTTCCCTGACATCCGGCCTCCACAGACAGAGACACTATTCCACACCTACTCCCAGTTCTCGACGGTATCGGACATCCCGGCAAAGCCCACCGAGGAAGAAAGGACCACAGAGGCAAAGCTGCAAGATCTCCTCGAGAAAGTACGTTCAAACCCGGAGCCGAAGGCTCTGCGTCTCCCACCTCCTTCGCTGCCTAGAATGTCTACAACTAACATGACCATCAATCCATCAGCGTGAGAACGTCATCTCACAATTATCCCGCCTTCTCGACTCAGAAGCGACTCTCACCTCCTCCGCCCTGAAACAAAACAACCTCGCCCTCCTCCGTGAGAAACTCGCCGAGCACAAGCGCGACCTCGTACGCTTGCGCAATACCATATCCCAGGCCCGCGACCGCGCCCACCTGCTCACAAATGTCCGCTCCGACATTGACGAATACCGCGCCAATAATCCCGAGAACGCCGAGGCCGAGTACATGCTCGCCGAGCGCAGCCGTATCGACAATAGTCACAACATGGCCGACAGCGTCTTGTCCCAGGCCTACGCCGTCCAGGACAGCTTCAACATCCAGCGCGAAACCCTCGCTAGCATTAACCGTCGTATCACTATGGCCGCTAGTCAGGTGCCGGGTCTAAATAGTCTAATCGGCCGCATCTCGGCCAAGAAGCGCCGCGACGGCATCATAATGGGCGTCTTTGTTGCGTTTTGTTTCCTGATGTTCTGGTGGTTCTTATAGTAAGCGGAAACCCGGCATGGCTGAGATCAAGTCCCTCGTGTGTTTGTTATGTTTTAGAAAAAGCCGTTACGACTGGGGAATTACTGGCATAAGGGAAATGCGAAGGCGTTACTGGAATTGTTTTGACTTTTTGTCGGATTGGGGGTATCTTTGGTGCATACTGTACACTATAAGAACACGAATATCTGCAGGCAAAAATCAGGTTACGTAGGCCTGACCGCTATACAAGCTTGACTTTTGCCATGCCACCCGAAAAAGCTCCTGTCCTCCCAGTCAGGGGTTTTCCTTCTTCCCACATGCTGCGTCCTTGACTTTTGCAGCCTCCTGTGCAGCCTTCTCGTTCTTACTCCATTCATGGAGAACTAGCTTCATACCTTTCACCAAGCTATCGAGTTCATCGGGGTGGCTGGGACCACTGGCAGCCCATCTTATCCTGCACAGGTTGTCTACAAGGTAGACATAGCCTACTTTGCTGTTGAGATATCCAATAGACTCGCTAATCTCGTTTGTGATACCGCGGGGCACCAAGAAGTACTTGCCCCAGTTATGCTCGGAGATCTGTTTGCGCAGATTGCTCATGAACATCCTGACGATCCATGCCTTGAACTTGTTGTCCTCGATGTTGAGCTGCAGGACCTGCGTCTTGCCCGGTGTCTTGGCTAGAAGCTCGTGCAGCGCAGGGTTCCCCTCGGGTGAGATAAAGGTCTTTGTCTGGTCGTCAGCCCACTGGCTGCTGTAGACGGCGACGATGGAGACCTTGTTGAGCAGCGTCCGCGTCGTATCGCGCGGATTGTTGGCATTCTTCTCGAGGGTGTCGCCGACGAAGTTGGGGAAGAAGAGAGACATGTCGGCCTTGAAGGGCAAGGGAGGCGCGATGAAGGACTTGCCCTCGTGAAACTGCATGTTGCGCCAGTCGCGGAAGTAGGGGCGTGCCATCTTTTCCTTACTACAGTAGGGGGAACATTGAATAAGCCAATGACTCTCGATACATTCTCCAGTGCATTGTCATTGAGAACCTACAGCTCTTTGCGGCGCACGAGATGCTTGTCGTAGTCGACAAAGTCGTCCCTTCGCTCCTTCAGTGACCTCCTATCCACGCCGGAGTTGTCCTCCGGGTGAGGCGGGTGCGCCATGCCAATGGGTCGCGGCAGAGGCTGCGGCGTGAAGTTGTTGACTTTCTTGCCGTACGCTCTCGGGGCGTGAATGGCAGACCCGGGGAGGTCGGGCTTCGGCGCCTCTACGGGGGCAGCGCCAGGTGCCGGGATCGGGGGCTTGTCGGCCAGGTAAGGTCTGGAGGTGCTCAGGTGCCGTCTCCATGAGCAGACTGTGCAAGGAGAGAAGGCCCTTCTGGAGGCGCCCATGGACAGGGCCATTGTCAGTAACGGGATGACTGGAGCCATTGCACCTGGTTTGAAGTAGCTGGCTGCGACTTTCAGGTTCTATCGAGAGGTCTGGTCATCCCTCTTTCGGTACTTGTTGCACATCAAAAACTTCGCGCCACATTGTTCCGGTTCACCTATCCCGCGAAGCTGGCGCCACAGTCTCCAGCCACAGAGGGCCTTGAGCCGCGAGCGATAACAAAGTGGATTAGCAACGCTTCAATGCGGAGACGAGGGGCAGAGCTAAGCGCACTGAACCGATTCAGCGGGTCTCGGGCCATCTGCGGCTTCCCTGACCGAGGGGCATTTCACATTGTGTCATGGGGGACTCAATCGACCTTCACTTGCCGAACACCGCGAATAGCCGCGTGTATGGGGGAAAGCACAATGCCGCCGCCGAGCGGTTTCTCCTCCTGCAAGTGCGTTCGCACATTCCTTGGGCGCATTCCCTTTTCTCCTCTTGGGAACAAAATCAGAAGCTTGGAATTGGTTTCCTGCCTTTTTCTCTCTCTCTTTTAACTATACAAAAAATTAAAACAAAATGTTTCTCCAACGCGCCGTCCGGACGCAATGGCACGTCTCCAAGAGCATGGCTCGCCTGGCCGCAGCGAGAGCTGCTGGCGTCTACCCCTCCAGACAATTCCACGACACACGGCACCTACGGGTTGTGAAGCCTGTCCTGCTGGCAGACATTGGAGAAGGTCAGACGTTTCCCTTACCACTCCTTGTTACACAAAAGTTGTCAGCATGAAAGGATTTCCCTAACAACCGCCGATTTGCACAGGCATCGTGGAGTGCGAAATCATACAGTGGTTCGTCGAGCCCGGCGCCCGAGTCGAGGAATTCTCCCCGCTGTGCGAGGTCCAGAGTGACAAGGCGTCAGTAGAGATCACCAGCCGCTTCTCGGGAGTCGTCAAGAAGTTGCACTACGATGCCGGCGACATGGCCAAGGTCGGCAAGCCTTTTGTCGACATTGACATCCAAGGCGGGGCTAAGGAGGACCTGGATGCGCTGACGGCCCCAACGGAAGCGGCACAGGAGAAGCCTTCACCAAAAAAAGCAGATCTTCCTGTACAGCCCAAGTCGCAGCAAGAAGAAGAAACAAAAGAGCAAACGAAACGAGAGCCAGAAGCGGTGTCTCGGGATGCTACTAGTGCAGAGGATACCCCGCGGCCAAAGGGCACCCATGCCTCGCTGGCTACACCGGCGGTGCGGCACCTTACCAAGACTCTAAATGTAGACATTGCCGAAATCAACGGCACGGGGAGAGACGGGAGGGTTCTAAAAGAGGACGTACAAAACTTTGTCAAGCGCCGCGACTCCGGCGACAAGCCGGCGGCAGCGGCGGGGGCGTCGACTCCATCATCGGGCCCGGCTCCGCCTTCCGGCGCCGAATCCACTGCACAGCTCGAGACCCGCGTTCCGCTCACAAACACGCAACAGCAAATGTTCAAGTCCATGACCCGCTCCCTCGCTATCCCCCACTTCCTCTACGCCGACGAGATCGACTTCTCCAACCTCGTCCAGCTGCGCACCCGCCTCAACCGCGTCCTCGCGACGTCCCCCGAGGTGGGCGGCGGCGAGACCGGCGTCGCAAAACTCTCCTACCTCCCCTTCATCATCAAAGCCGTATCCATGGCGCTCTACCAATTCCCTATTTTGAATGCGCGCGTCGATCTAGACCCCTCATCGTCGTCCTCGAAGCCGTCCCTCGTCATGCGCAGCCAACACAATATCGGCGTCGCAATGGACACCCCCGCCGGCCTTCTGGTGCCGGTGATTCGCAATGTCGGGTCCCTCAACATCCTCTCCATCGCCTCGGAGTTGAATCGCTTGCAAAAGGCGGCTTTTGCGGGCAAGCTTGCGCCGGCTGATATGAAGGGCGGGACCATCACCGTCTCCAACATTGGCAACATTGGCGGCACCTACCTCTCGCCCGTCATCGTCGACAAGGAAGTCGCGATCCTCGGCATCGGCCGCATGCGCGCTGTGCCGGCGTTTGAGGGGGAGGACTCGGACAGGGTGGTGAGGAAGCACGTTACCAACTTTAGCTGGAGCGCGGACCATCGCGTGGTGGACGGCGCGACCATGGCCCGGGCCGCGGAGGTTGTGCGGCGGGTTGTGGAGGAGCCCGACGTCATGGTCATGCATCTGAGGTGAGCGCGATATTGTTCGGGAAGGAATCAGGAGCAAGCGCATATGTATCTATGGCTCTGGAACTGAGAGATACCCCTTGGACGGATGGGATGGGTGAGAAAAGATACCTAAGTATCCGTACGCTGACGCCGCTCGGCGCCGCGTGATGCGGAGTAAGAGGCCGGGGGGGTCGCAATGGTCACGGTGTGGGTGGGAGGAGGTTGCCAGTTGGATGACTTCCCAGACTTGACAATTAGAGGTCTAACGATTTGTAGATAAAGACGAGAAAGGGGGGCTAGTGGTGCAACTACGAATAGGCACCGATTGAAAATGCTTGCGGTATTAATCAAGGGGTTCAAGAGAGATCATCATCACCTTCAAAGATGGGCTTGCTGCCCGACGCATGTCTGACAAGCATTTCCTGTACGGATACAACCAACCAACAACAGTAAGGTAGTGTGTGTACGACGTAGGCATTGTGTGTCTGAAAGCCTTGATACCTCGACCGGGCTCCACAAAGCCAAGCTTGGAACACCTCCCATCCCCCCTCGTCGGTGTAGGCAAGGACGAACGAATGTGACCGCCCAGTTACGACGGACGAACGCTCTCCACAACCTCACCGAGTTGACGCCAGCCAATGCCGAAGAATCCCTGAACGGCAAGTGACGATTATGCCCCGTAGCCTGCAAGTGCCTTGATCCGGCAGGATGCCCACCCACTCCGAGGAGCGGCAAGGGTTGCATAGGTACAGGAGGGAGGGGGGAATTGGGCACGTTGAGAGGAAGATGTATGGTAGCAACAGTCATATTTCGTCAGCTTTATTATTCTGAACTGGAGACTTGCAAGTGACAGAAAACCCAAGAACCTCCCGGCCAGGCTCAACCACTGAGCATTCTCTGTTTTGCGACCCCTGCATGGAAAGAGGAAACAAGCGCCAACCAGCTCGTGGTCGCCGGTATCGCCCTATGACCAATTTATCAAGCCTGTCGGGCCTTGATATGTCGCTGTGCCATGTGTTGTCCTCATCTCTCCGTTGATGCATAAGTCCATCCTGCTGATTGGACTACGCAGAGCATACCTCTTGCGGCGCAGCTCCTCGTGACACCTTCACCTCCGTACATTGCATGCAGGCTGACTTGTCAAAGTCAACACTTTTGTAGACCAGATCCCAGTGCTGACGCCATGAATATCCAAAGTCAACGCTCATACTTCTATGCCCGTAACTCCAACATCCCGCAGGATGGTTTGCCAAAAGCAGGGGAAAAAAAAAGACCAATAACAGTGCTCCTTCTATAGGCAGTGTACAGCTCATGCCTCTTCTTCCATCGCAGCCTTGACGCTGGCTAAGGCGTCATGCTTGACTTCTTCGAGGGAGCCGCTGACATCGAGGCTAATGACGTCGGTTTCGTCGTCCATGGGAGGCTCGAGGGACTGAAACTGGCTGCGAACCATGTTGGCGCCCATGTAGTGGTTGGTAGCAGCACTGCGAGCCGTGACACGCTGGACTAGCACGTCTTCGGAGGCCGACAGGTAAATGAAGTGAATGAGAATCGAACGGTCGTAGTATCCAGCAACGCGGATCACGTCTCTGTACTTGCGCTTCAGAGCCGAGCAAGTGAGGACAACTCCGTCTGAGCCGGCGGCCAACTGGTGGCGAGACTCTTCGCGCAGGGCAACGAGCCAGTCCCAACGGTCGGCGTCGGTCAGAGGAATGCCGTTGCCCATCTTTTCGATATTCGCTTGAGGGTGGAACTTTCCCGCGCGAGTCAGACCAAAAAACCAGCATACGAGGCAAACAGCACCACTTACACTGTCACCCTCAATGTAGGGCAGCTTCAGAGCTTGGGCGAGGTACTCGGCAACAGTCGTCTTGCCGCAACCAGCAGGGCCAGTAACTAGCCAGATGTGATGATATTTGGTTTCGAGAGGTCCGTTGACGTGGGCGCCGTTGTTTGCGGAAGTCGGAAGACTCGTGACTCTAGACTGTGTCTTGGTTGCGACGGCTTGTTGCACGCCATTCGTGAGCCCCGAAGGTGATTTGGGAGTTTGTCCATTTACAGGCATCGGGGAGTCGTAGGAAAGCATCGTTCGTGAGATTTCGTGAAGAGGAGTGGGTGACGGGTATCTTGTTTCCAGAGGGGCAGGTTTATGGCACTACCGCGTTGTCCGGAGCAGACAGTTTGAGGCGGAACAGATGATAGGTGAACTCTTCGAAACAATCCAGGAGGTAGGTATATAGTGATGAACGAGTCCAAGAGACGAAAAGTAGCTAGATGCAAGGCTTCTTTCTTATTGCGAGTGTGGGAACAGTTCAGAGACAAGGCCGGAAGTCGGAAATCAAGTGTAAGTGCAGGGCGTTCCTGTCTTATAAGTGACATGGACGAGACTTCTCTGGGCCCGGGGGATCGATGAGGTAAAAATTCCAACGGGGACTCAAGGGGTGCCCTGACGGCAACTAAAACGCCCTGGGGGAGCGCACAGCAGGTTCCAGTACCTGGACTTCAGCGGACTTCTCTCGGGCCAGGGGTGGGGAGGGACAAGGGGACAAGGGGCGTGTCACTGAACAGGATCCCAAAGAGCGGCGCGTCCCCTAGTCGTCATGATGCCCAATGAGCATGCTGCATACTCCAGCGGGGAGAAATCCGTACTCCACAAAGTACTAGGGGAGGGTGGTCGAGCCCATGTCCGTGGGGGTGCGTTCAGGAATGACCGCGTGCTTGCGTCCGATGTACTTGACTGCTGTTCGCTTTGTGTTTTTTCTCCGCGGGATCCAAATGCCAAGGAGGTAGCATCTGGGGCAGAGGTGGGACGAATGAAACAAGATCGAAGTTGCAGCCTGATGGAGAGGAAAGAGCAAGTCGTTGGACGAAGTGAATCCATCGTCGAGTACCAGCTAGCTATAAGATCATGGGATGTTGCGACGGATAGCTGCATGCAGGTGTGTCTGACTTTGTCTTATTTCGGAGACTGAACGCCCAGTGATGGCGTGCAATCGAGTATCGGTATCATATTTGGTTGTTGGCGTTCAGCTAGACGTGCTCAGGCCGGCCCGTCGAGATTGTCCACACTGGTGGGCGAGGCTAAGGTATGCTGCTGCCGTGGACAGACTTGATGGTTTTCGAAGCACGCTGAAGCTGTACCATGATGGCGGAACGGCAAGGGACGTCAGTAGCGGCAGCCATCAAGGACCGAAGAGCGGCGATTCGTTCCTGTGATCGATTCGTTCCTGTGATCGATTCGTTCCTGTGATCGATTCCCCAGTGTTTTCCCAAGTGTACCACTCGCCTACCTACTGGTCTGCGGTGCGCGGTACGGTGCGAATCGGTGCGGTGCGGTCGTGTGCATTGCGGGATCTGAAGGAGCTTCGAGGTCCCCGCGACCAACATGGGTGAGAATGAGAGGGTCGGCCGTCCATGAAAAGGGATTGTCCAGGACAGACATCATCACACCGATATCCGTATCTACACAGTAATGATCATTTCGGGGGTTACCACAGAGCAGGGCGTATTGTTAGTCATGGGACAGGGGGGGAGAGGGCAACGCCGGCGGCGATGACAGGAGTTGCATCGCGGGTCCCGGGGAGGGCGGAGGACGGGGCTTAGCCAGGGAAGATGGAAGGCTCCAGTTGGTCAGAGGCAAAGGAGATGACGATGCTCAGGATGAAAAGGGTCGAGAGCCCAGAATGGCGGGGGGCAGAAGAAGGGGGGAAATGATGGGCGCGGTCGGGCAGGGTGGAGGAGGGGGTGCCACGGGTGGGGTGTAGACTGTGGAGGAGGCAGCGTGGGGGGACACACTTTTTCTAGAACAGACACTAGGGGACAATTTCCTGAACTGGGCAGGGGCCACGGAAACGAGCGAGGTCACTGGACACGCAAGAAAAAAAAGAAGAAGAAGAAAAAACTTTGGCCCTAGTGTAGACCAAATCTCCAGCCTCGGTGGGGGGAAAGTGTGCGATGACGGGCAGTGCGGCAAAGCTTGAGCCAGAAATGTAAATGATATTACTACCTAGTCTACCTAGGCAAATGCAATCGAACATCTACTTTCCACTACTTACGCGATGTGAGGCAAGTTAAAAGACTGTATTGCTCAGTGGGGGGATAACTCGGTGAGTATCCGGAAGCACGTAAGGTAGCAGCAGGCCGAGAAATCCTGCATGCTCTGAGACGGTAATTAGGATCGGTAGCTCGGAACGTCTATCCGTACCTTACTCATAAAGTATCTTTGTACCTTACTATCCGTACTACGTAGGTAGACCTCGACAATTTGCGGATACCTACCTATCTTACCTTGCGTGCTTGCCTGCAGCTCCACGCTGTTTCTCTGGAACACTTGCGAATGGGATTAACCTGTCCGCTTCTTGCCCAACCAGCTAACACCTAAACAGTGTCGAGGTAGGATAGTAACTTGAGGTGCAGCCGACACCTGGTCAGCGGACCTGGTCCCGGTCTGGAGATTGGTGATGAATGTGAGGGAAAGTCCCGTCAAGTGCTTCGGGCAAGCACCGAGAACCTCTAATTACCTACATCATAGCTCGAAGGGAGGTACGCGGACAAATACCTCACTGAACCGGCGTGCCTGCTCCCACTCCAAGGCTCCTACCGCTTTTTCGTTTCCGTGAAGGTACCATGCCTTACCTGCATGAGATCCGCCAAGTCCCGAGCTTCTTTCTCGAAGTCAACGAAGTTGATGTTATGTTCTCTTTGGACGTTGCATTTCCCATGATGTTTCGAGTAGATGAACGATTCAAACGTCAATTACCTACTTGAGTCCTCACAGCAAAGCACTTTGCGACCCGAGGATAGTGCCCGCCGAGGTAAAAATCCATCGTCCATTCAGGTCTACACTACTTGCGAGACGCCAGTTCGTCGGCTCCAGGGCTCCAATGCGTCAATGCACCAATGCACCTGCATCTCAACCTCCCAGCCAAGCACGTCCCCGTCGCCCTAAACTCCCGTCATAAACCATGAGGTGCAGATGCTCCGACTCTGGCGTCTGGTTTGCCTGTTTGCTTGTGTCTCGCCCTGCTTCTTCGGCTCGGCTGGAATTCCGGGCGGGGCACAGAACGCTGAGCCGGACCACACCACGACAACGGCCCGACCCCATCGACGAAGGAAAATGTGATTGTGGTTTGGCACCGTTTTCCTACGGATACGTGCATTGCCGCCCTTCACTCACCTCACTGACTCCTTTCCAGCCATTCGGATTGCGTCCTAGAATCCTGAGTCTGTTTTTGCTCTCCCCACGCCGCCCACGTTCGGCGCTCTGTGGGCCATTCTTTCACACAGCCCACGAATACGCTGAGCAGGGCTCCAGGTCCCTCTGGAAGCCTCCGCTAGGCCTTGGTCATGGTTTCGCTGCAAGCATGCAACCAGCCCGGCTGTGTTACCAAGTGCTCATCCTGCTGGCACGTCGCGCAACCAATTGCCCGCTTTCTTTTGCGGCTTGCCTGGCTCGAACACGTCTCCAATTTCCCACCATTTTTGCTTTCGACCGCCTTCTCCGAGTGGATCGACCACCGCTCCAAGCAATTCCCCGCCAGCTTCCCCAACACTGAACCCAACCCAACGGTCAGAGCATGCGACACGCGAGCGGACAAGGATGGGCCCTTTCCACAATTACATTTTTCTCGTACATAGTAAAGTCTCGATGCATACGGATACGTGCGTATGTATTTTCGTCCCCAAGTACCGATACGAATCGGTACCGCGCACGTCGGCACGTCGGCCTCACCGCTCTCGTGATGAGCCAGCTGATTTGCCTCTTTGTGGAGCATGCTATATGTTTAAATTGTGCGGCGAATGCGAAAGATGCATCGGAAACGACTGTATCCGTCGAGCATCGGCTCGGCTACTGACCTCAACTCTGACGGGAATGCACCATACCCTCGCGGTCACAGACGCGCGATGTGCAGGCAATATGGCACCCTTCCATCCCGTCTGTTGCGGGGGAATCAGTTGCTTGACATTGCTTAAAGTCAAGCTCCACAACACTAGAGTTTTGACAAGGGACGAGAAGGACTGGCGATGCTGGCAATTGTCCACGGTCCAATACCCATCAACTATATTACCCCAGGTACTCATGTTTGGGTCAAGCAGGGGTCGATCTATCGGTAATATATCCATCGCCCAGCTTGATGAATCTCGTCCTCGTCTGAGCGTCCGTTCATCACTGCTACTGATCGAACCAATGGTATCATCCTCGGATCCCGCCTTCGAAGCCCCTCTGTGAAATCCTACCACCTTACGAGAGGCTGCGGCAAACCCGCTGTACTTTTCCAACCCGGGAGGAAAATGGGCAGCGAGGCCGTTACACCGATGTTGGCATCCACGGCGCACGATAGAAGCTTATGCAAGGCATCGCAGGTCAAGCAGACCGTTCCCGACGAGACCTTGACGAGGAATAGGTGTAATGCGCGCAGCAATTTCACACACCGCAAACACGAATTTCCTCATTGACACTGAAGCAACTACAGTGAAACACGAATGCTCAAGCCACGGTAACACGGCGGATGTTTCCCGGCAAACCCCTTTGGTTTGAGCATCCATGTCACCGTCGTTGGTTCCAAGGGCGCTTAAAGTGACCTGCTGGCTCCGAGACGCCAAGGCGAATGGTCCGAACACTCAGAATTCCCGGGATCTCTCCTCAGTTCCCCGGTCGATAATTCGGCGCGATTCGAAATGGCGTACGGCACCTGTCGGCTTCTCCTCCCAACCGAGTCGATGCACTTCTCCTTCCGTGGGTCCACACACATCCTCCGTATAGCAGACGTAACATCAGCGACAGCCTTGCGTATCTTGGAAGAAACATGTAGGCATTCCGCGACTGGCTTGTACCGCATAGCCATTGAAACGCCTGGACAAGATGTTGCCTGTCAGTGTCGCTTAGAGGTATTGGTTTTAGTTAAATGTGACGCACATTTCCATAAGGTACCTTATGTACAGGTACTAAGGAGAAGAGCCCGCATCGTGGCCGCGAGCCTTGAAGACACGTCAAACTTCGCTAAGCTGACACTTCGTGGACGAGTTCGCCCTTGGTGGCTTGAAAAGCCGAATGCAACATTCTAGAGAGTAGGAAGACGCCTAAGTTCTACATCAGCCTATGTGAAGGCGGCGTCATATTACTCTTCCTGCAACATCCCGCCCGGCCGTCTAGCGTCCTTGCCCGCGTCTTGATTGAGGGATGTAATAAAAGCGGCGTCGCCGAGTTCACTCAATGACGGCCCCTTCGAAGCCGCCCATACCACCCCTCGGGTGTTCCATTTCCACGACTTGGCAAGGAAATATGCAGGATAGCTATGTCCGAACCAAGGCGAGATGATTCGTGTCAGTTATCATCGCGAGGACCATAAGCAAACTACTATTCAAGACGGGCGCGGTATAGCCTGCCAATGCTGTCGGCCAGATCAGGTTGCACAAACATGCAGATCTCATGAAGTCTCCCATTGGCTCTTGAACACATGCATGCAACAAAACTCGACAGGCATAGTCCACAGTTGTCGGAATTAGGTGCGAGCAGGATCCTCTCGGTGAGCAGGGCGAGTGGCATCGACGGCGGGAGTCGGCATCGCGTCGCTGGCAATGAGCTGGGTTGTCAGTGGTCAGTGGTCAGTGGTCAGGTAGTATATAGTATATTTGCCACAGCTGACTGGCCACACCTCCCGCAACTTGAGTAAGGTAATGATCGTATGCTAAGGCAGCCATGCTGTTCCGAGAACGGCCGTTGCGTGCCTTATAATAAGTTCAACCTCCCACCACCCTGGTTCACTCAACTACCAATGCTCTCATATGAGCTCACAGATCTCAATGCGAGTGAAAGAAAATATGAATCAGCCAAACACGCGGCCCAGCCCCCGTACCCACTTCTCCAGATAATGCCCTGTGGTGTGTTTGCGTCTCAATAGCAGACTGTATAATTTACATTTGAAATTAATTTACTACCCATTCAATCAGCCAAGCAACAGCCTCTGTGTTGAAGTCTACTTGGAGCAGTTGAATTGCTCTCACAACGAGTCGCAGATGGACGACGACCTACTATACACGTTCACAAGCCAACACTAAGCGCAACAAACCGAGCTCTCTACCAGAGGTTTGTGGTTCTGTTATTCCGACTGAAAACACTGCAAATCATGTGCTCGGGAGTATTGTAATATTCTGTGGGAATATCGTCAGCGTTCTACCCTCACTTGCCCCTCCTTCTCCATTGGTCGTAGTTTTGTTAATGAATCAGTTGCTTCGTCGACAAAAGTACCTGAATTGCCCCTCATTGTGGCTGAAGCTCCAACGTCGTCTTCTGCCTCCAAGCCTCTTTGGGGAGGTGATTATGTTCCCTTGGCTTCAGAGATTATCTACAACCTGGGGAGATATTTTCACAGGTCTCATTGTCGACAAGAGTGTTTTCGTAGAGAATGGCCAGTCGTCTGGGCCAAAAAGTAGTCAAGCCACAGAGCGCCACAACAGAAGTGCTCCTGGCCTGTGCGTAGATGAAAGCTTCCCTGTTTAAATTACAGATCTTCGTCTCCGGCCTGTGTAGCTCTTCCCCGCTGCTGGCGGCGCCTGAACACAGTTGTTGTCTGCTCCTCCACTGCACTTGCCTCGTCAGTGACCAATGACCAGTACGGCACCATCTCGACTCCTCATGCGGGTTTCATCCATTTCCGCCCTCCAAAGGCTGACATCTTTGCGAGCTTCTTCTTCCTTATTTCACACTTCTCCTAAGACTGTCAGATCAAGAAATTGCTTTCCCTTGCTAGCGAAACCCTGGCGGCAGAGATTTTCCACCATGAATGCTCAGGAGCTCAAACATTACCTTGCTGACGCGCCACCGAGCGTCGTCCGATTGGAGATTGAGAAGCACTTTGAACCCCTCACCGACAAGCAGAAGCGCTATGCGCATTTCATCAGCAAGTAAGAACCCCGTCATGGTGCCATGTGATCTTGGTGTCAGCCATGCCAAGCTTTTAGGGGGGAACGGGAGCTAAAAGACATGCTAGAGCCTCTTTTGCAGGAAGCCGTATTGTGCTCAGACAGCTATCGCCAGAGTCAGAGCCAATCTACGACTTCATCATCGCCTTACACAAGAGCAGCAGCGGTGACTGGAACAGCCTTGCCAAGAAGGCTGGAGTCGACGAGAGCCAATTGACCTACTTCCTCGAGTATGCTGCCCAATTCTTGGGCAACAATGGCAACTACAAGAGCTTCGGCGACGCCAAGTTCATCCCTAGAGCCGATGAGAAGACTTTTGCGGCTCTTGCTGCCACCTCTACCAAAGCTGAGGGTTTCTACAAGGCGACCAATGGTGCCATCTTCAGCTCTGACAAGCAGGCTTTGATGCATCTCGGATTCCCCGACAAGGGTCACATGACTACCTACTACCCCGACTCTCCTCACATTACTCAGGAGGATATCGAGGCTGTGTCCGCTTGGATGGAGAAGAAGGGACTTCTCCCCGAGAATAACCGTCTCCGTAAGACCAACGAGGGTAGTTTCGAGATCCTCATTGCCTCGGCCGTCACAAGTGTCCCTGCCGAGGGTGGTGACATTGGCAAAGAAACTGAGTTCCAGTTGGAGGATGGGCTTCTCAAGGGTAAGACGATCAAGCTGGTATACGGCGACTATGCCGCAGAGATGAAGGCTATTTCCGAGTATATCAAGAAGGCGCAGGAGAACAGCGACAACGAGAACCAAGCAAAGATGCACGAGGCCTACGCAAAGTCATTCTCGACTGGCTCCCTCCTCGCGTTCAAGGACAGCCAGAGATTCTGGATCAGAGACAAGGGCCCCATGGTTGAGTCCAACATTGGTTTCATTGAGACCTACAGAGACCCTGCTGGTATTCGCGGCGAGTGGGAAGGTTTTGCCTCTGTGGTCAACCTCGAGCGTACCCGTGCCTTTGGCGCCCTCGTCTCCGCTGCGCCCGAGTTGATTCCCCTTCTCCCGTGGAGCAAGGACTTTGAAAAGGACAAGTTCCTGTCGCCCGACTTCACTTCCCTCGAGGTTCTGACCTTTGCCGGCTCTGGCATTCCTGCTGGAATCAACATTCCCAACTATGACGACATTAGGCAAACTGAGGGCTTCAAGAACGTTTCTCTCGGCAACGTCCTCAGTGCCAAGGCTCCCAATGAGAAGATTCCTTTCATCTCAGACGCCGACTTGGAATTGTACCACAAGTACAGAGATCCTGCTTTTGAGGTGCAGGTTGGCCTTCACGAGTTGACTGGTCACGGCTGCGGAAAGCTTCTCCAGGAGACCTCTCCCGGAACCTACAACTTTGACGAGAAGAACCCTCCTGTCAGCCCCCTTACTAACAAGCCTGTGTCCACATGGTACAAGCCTGGACAGACATGGGGATCTGTATTTGGCAGCCTTGCTGCTTCGTACGAGGAGTGCCGCGCTGAGCTTGTCGCCATGTATCTTGGGTATGCATCTTTCAATCGCCTACAATCTAGCACCCCCGGACTAACCTGGAGTTAGATGCGAGTTCCCCGTTCTCAAGATCTTCGGCTTCGGCGATGGAAGCACTGACATCAACAACGAGGCTGGCAACGTCCTGTACGCTGCTTACCTACAGATGGCACGCGCCGGTCTCGTGTCCTTGGAGATGTGGGATCCCAAGAGCCAAAAGTGGGGCCAAGCGCATTCGCAGGCTCGCTTCTCTATCCTGCAGGTTCGTGACAATGACGTACTCGTATGATTACTCATTTGCTAAATACTACTCCACAGTGCTTCCTCCAGGCTGGCGACGATTTCTGCAAGCTGGAGTACAAGAACGATGATCTGTCTGACTTGGAGATCAAGCTTGACCGTTCTAAGATCCTGACCACTGGTCGTGATGGTATGTACATTCAGTCTCACAACGCGCACCTTGGGACCCAACAATGCTGACTGATATGCACAGCCGTCGGAAAGTATCTTCAAAAGCTTCACGTGTACAAGGCGACCGCCGATGTCGAGAACGGCACTGCTTTCTACAAGGATATGACCAACGTTGACATGGACTTCTGGGGCACCAAGGCGAGGAACGTTGTCTTGGCCAACAAGCAGCCCCGCAAGGTCTTCGTCCAGGCCAATACCTACCTCGACGAGGCCACTGGCAAAGTTAGCATCAAGCACTACGAGGCGTCTCCAGCCGGCATGATCCAGAGCTGGGTCGATCGTGACTTGTGACTAAGCCCAGTGTCCAAGATTGTCAAGTTATAATGAGGCTGGCTGTAAAGAGACCTAAGGAGGGTCCAGCATCTTTGATAATAAACCTGTAATATCATGCTCCAAATAGGGGCCAGAATGTTTGACTTCGTGAGACTGCCCGCAATACGCGAAGCCCGTTGAGTTTTCGCCCAGCGCATACGAAGTATTCTTTCAGTTTTTATTTCAAATCTCGATGTCATCCATATTAGTCATCACGAAACTAGAGAGCTCGTTCTTGTGTGTCAAATCATGTCATTTCCTCATGGGATTGTGTTGGCAACGTGCAGAGAGACATTTCGCCGTCGCGTGGGTTGTGTGTTTTGGACCGGATGCGTTATCTTCTTTGTGTGTTGGATTTGAAGAACCTCATTACAGACGCCAAATGTGACCGATGCCGTCGACTTCCAAATGCAATTGGCAAAACCAGCCCAGCCCGTAGCCATAAGATCTTCGTCGTCTACAACAACAACATTCCTCAACCGCGAACTGGGCGAAAAAAATGTTGGTTCTTCTTTTTTTTAATCCCATTTGCTTTGCCCCTTCCTTTCCACGGTTTTATGTCCACATCTCCGGAAGCCTTCAACGACCAGCGACGAGAGAAAATCCCGAAAGCCCACACGTTAACGAAACCCCTCTCAACAGCTTTAGAAAACTGTTTACCAGGTCATCTCGTGGGGCTTGTCGCCCTTGCGCAGGCTGAAGGAACTCGCCAGGTAGGAGGCGAGCAGGTCGACCTTCTTGATGCTGGCGAGCAGGGCCTTGTCGACGGCCTTCTGGTCGGCGGCACGGCTGCTGTTGATCTCCTTCTTCTGCAAAGTCACACACACACACACACTGTCAGTCTGCCATCCTCTCTTTCAATATCCTGGTGTCTTGGAGAAAAATCGTACCTGGGGCTTCTCTCCCTGCTTGAAGAAGGCGTCCTCGCTGGTCTGCTTCTTGGCCTTGTCGGCGGTGAAGTACTTGGGTTGCGAGATCTCCTCAATCTTCTTGGACTCGACGCCGGAGACGTCGACCTTGTAGGATGTGGCGATGACGTAGCGGGAGTTGACGCGGCGGAGGGGGACGCCGTTGATCTTGAAGGGGCCGGTGACGAGAAGGACACCCTGGTCGAGGGTCTTCAGGAGAACGACGCGCTTGCCGCGGAAGCGGCCGGCGAGGAGGATCAGGATGGTACCGGGCTGGAGGGTCTGGCGGGGAGCCCAGGGGCGGACGGCCTTGCGGACCTATTGACAATCGTCGTCAGTATCGCCGTCGTCTTTTATTTGATTTGTGCGTTGCTTGAAATTCGAAAGCTGTGAAAAGGGGTATATGTCATTCCGTATCACGAGCATCCTTCTTCTTCCGTCTCCATAGGCAATTCTGTGTGCGGTGGTCGATTTGCGATTGGTGGTGCCGACGTTGACTTGGTGTTTCTCTTGGGCTTTCTCTCGGCTCTCCGACTTGAGGCTCTTGAAGGTTTTGCATCGTAATTCGAAAATGTTGCGCTCGCTTGTCGTGTCCTCCCAATTACATCCCAAGACCACTCGTGACCGCTCGAAATGACATTTCCTCTCCCCATCGCAAATGCGCAAAGGTTCCAAGCAGCATCGACACACGGACGTAGTAAACTCACCTTCTTGGCCTCGGGCTCATCGTCGGCGTTGTACCACTTCTGCGCCTTCTGGGAGGGGGCGGGGACGACCCGAGTCGACGAGCCGAACTTCTTGGTCGTGGATTCCGTCTTCGCCGACATGGTTGCTCTCGGTCCTCGTTGAGGGCTGTGGTGGTTAGCGGAGAATGGGGATCGTGAACGAAAAAGAAGGAAGTGGTTGATCTCGTTCGAGAGGCTTTGGTTGTTGGGGTCGGGGCAGCGGGAAATCGATTTCTCAGAAAATGTCTAGCGAGTGTGGGCGGCGGGTGTGGAAGGCAAGCCCTCCGCTAGTCCGAATTTGGCAGAGTGCATGCGGCAGAAACCTCTGCAACCTCTGCAGGCGCGGGCGGTGAGCCAGGGTCCTTCGCATGGCGACAATTTTGTTCCAACGGGAGATTGTGCGCCCGATTTTCCGGGGCCAGACCCCCAGGGCCCTGCGGGAGAGAGCAGATCCACCCACTGACCGATCTGTCATTCCCAGCTCTTGCCTCAGCCAGCGTCGGATGTCACTGTACGTCAACTTACTCGAATCAGCAGCTCATCGCTCTCAGCTCTGCTCATCCCTGGATACTCGGGCGATTTTCTACACTGGGGAAATCTATCATTGTTTGAGAGCTTCCGATACGATATTCTCCCGACGCCGGCGGACCTCAGTCTTACACAGTGAATGCACTGGAAAAACCAAATGGGCAAACATGCGCTGGCACTGGCAGTAGACGTATTTCGTCATGCGCATGGACCCATTGTTGATAAGATAAAGCTTCGGAATATGCTAGACCTCACCGAAAGTGCGAGAATGTACTCGTGAAATCTTCCAAGTTCGCGACTTGACAGCACCAGAGAGTTGTCTAGAGAATATTTGAGGCCGGTGACTTTTCTATCTTTCATCCGGTATATTAGTCTGATATTTGGACGACTTTTTGCACCATCTGGCATTGACCAGTAGACACAATGCAAGCCAGAAGACAACTCATCTCATCAGCCCGGCGCATCGTCGGGTCATCATCACCGAGATCTCCACGACTAATCTCAAGAGCCATCATTAACGAATCTGCTGCACTCAGAAGCAGTAGCAAGCTTCTACCGTCGATAGCCATTCGGAGTTATGCAAATGGAAGACCTCATCCTCCAGGCGGTACACACCGCATGAACATGGGTGGCGAACCAGAGAAATCAGCACTCGAACAATTCGGAATCGACTTGACGGCCAAGGCCAAGGATGGAAAGCTTGATCCGGTCATCGGACGCGATGCAGAAATTCAAAGAACGATCCAGATTCTCTCGCGGCGGACAAAGAACAACCCTGTCGTGATTGGAAAGGCCGGCACCGGCAAGACAGCCATCCTGGAAGGCCTCGCACTGAGAATCGTGCGCGGTGACGTCCCGGAGAGCATCAAGAACAAGCGTGTCATTGCCCTGGACCTGGGCTCGCTCATTGCGGGCGCGAAGTTTAGGGGTGACTTCGAGGAGAGGCTGAAAAAGGTCTTGACCGAGGTTCAGCAGGCTGAGGGCGAAGTCATCCTCTTCATCGATGAATTGCACACCTTGCTAGGTCTCGGCAAGGCCGAAGGATCCATCGATGCGAGTAACTTGCTGAAGCCAGCACTTGCGCGTGGTGAGCTCCAGTGCTGCGGCGCGACTACCTTGGAGGAGTACCGCCTGATCGAAAAGGACGTCGCCCTTGCCCGCAGATTCCAGCCGATCATTGTCAACGAACCCACCGTCCAGGATACAGTCAGCATTCTGCGGGGTATTAAGGACAAGTACGAAGTTCATCACGGTGTTCGCATCACTGATGGTGCCCTGGTGGCAGCCGCTACCTACTCTAACCGGTACATTACCGACCGATTCTTGCCGGACAAGGCAATTGACCTGATGGACGAGGCTGCCAGCCATCTCAAGCTCGAGCACGAATCGAAGCCTGAAGATATCATGGCCCTCGACCAGAAAATAATGACCATCCAGATCGAACTCGAAAGCTTGCGCAAGGAAAAGGATGTGGCCAGCCAAGAGCGTCGCGACAAGCTGCAGACTGACCTGAAGAAGTACGAAGATGAGATATCTGAGCTCACCAAGCGCTGGGAAGCGGAACGCGCCGAGATCGAGGCCGTCAAGAAGACTCAAGAGGACCTCGACAAGGCCAGGATCGAGCTGGACCAGGCACAAAGAGAAGGTAACTTTGGCCGCGCGTCTGAGTTGAGGTACAGCGTCATTCCCGCCCTGGAGCAGAAGATCCCCAAGGACGGCGAAAAGTCGGACGGCAGCCTCATCCACGATGCCGTCACTGCGGACGACATCGCAGCAGTCGTCTCGAAGGTGACCGGCATCCCCATCTCTAAGCTTACTTCTGGCCATATCGAGAAGCTCGTGCACATGGAAGATTCTCTACGCGAGGCCGTCCGCGGCCAGGACGAGGCCATCAAGGCCGTCTCCAACGCCGTGCGCCTCCAGCGTGCCGGCCTCAGCGGCGAGAACAGGCCGCTCGCGTCCTTCTTCTTCCTTGGACCTACCGGTGTCGGAAAGACGGAGCTCTGCAAGAAACTCGCGGGCTTCCTCTTCTCCACCGAGTCGGCCGTCGTCCGCTTCGACATGAGCGAGTTCCAGGAGAAGCATACGATCTCCCGCCTCATCGGAGCACCTTCCGGCTACGTGGGCTACGAAGACGCCGGCCAGCTCACCGAGGCCGTCCGCCGCAAGCCTTATGCGGTCCTCCTCTTTGACGAGTTCGAAAAGGCCCACCGCGATATCTCGGCTCTCCTCCTCCAAGTCCTCGACGAGGGCTACCTCACCGACGCTCAGGGCCACAAGGTTGACTTCCGCAACACCATCATCGTGCTGACGTCCAACCTCGGCGCAGACATCCTCGTCGGCGCGGACCCCATCCACCCATACAAGGAAACGGCCGACGGCGACATCGACCCCTCCATCCGTAAGGCCGTCATGGACGTCGTCGCCGCAAATTACCCGCCAGAGTTCCTTAACCGCATCGATTCCTTCATCGTCTTCAAGCGCCTCGCCCTCGCCGCCCTGCGGGACATTGTCGACATACGCCTGCGCGAGCTGCAGCAACGCCTCGACGACAAGCGCATCGTCCTCGACGTCGGCGGCGAGGTGCGGGACTGGCTCGCGGAGCGCGGCTACGATCCCAAGTACGGTGCGAGGCCGCTCAACCGCCTCATTACCAACGAGATCGGCAACGGGCTCGCGGACAAGATCATCCGCGGCGAGCTGCGATCCGGTGAGACGGCGGTGGTCAGGATCAAGGAGGATAAATCAGGACTTGAAGTCGCAGCCCAGCCAAAGGCATAAAAAGGCAATCACGATATGTACGACTAATTTTTTTTGGTTGAGTAGTTTATTTTGGAGCACGGAGTACATGGAAGGAAAAGACTGAATTCCCCTCAAGAAAGTGTTGGACGATTAGCACCACAGCGTTGTGTAGGACTGTAAAATAAGAAATAGCCTGTCTTCACATACGTGTTCCACTCACAGAATACATTCAGCAGTTGGCATTCGTGCTAATGCAAATTAAATTGTGCACTTTTACCCACCTTTCGCGTGTAGCCATATGTCCTCTTCGATCGCATCTGCTTCCGTCCGTCCTTGTGACGTCGAGTACCCACAAAGACGCGTCCAAGACAGCATTCCAGAAGGGGGCTCTGCGGTGTCGAGCTGCACGCTTTGAGGGGGGCTAGAATTGGGGGTTTAGGAAGCCGCGAGACATGCCACTAGGGGTCGGCGAGGGAGTGGATGGGTTGGGATGGCGGAAAGAATTATGAAATATCGCGTGGCACCACGAATTTTGAAAAAAAGGAAGACAAGTCTATAACGATTCTGTCCCAACTCAAGGCTAGAACTACCTGAAACCCCTCCATACCTAACAACAAAGACGACAAACTGGAGGAAAGCAGGGCGAACCACCCCTCATAGGGGTACTAACCAGTCATGAAGAAACTCGTTAAGCCCATGTCTCATCCCTTCCCCTGCCGAAAATGGTAGGTAAACCGGACCACCAAAAGAGCAGAAACACCGTATTCATGGGATTGCGGAGGCGAGAAAGCCAAGGTGTTCATGAGTAGGCTTCTCCGTCACATTTGGACGGAGAAACGTATAGAGTTGCTGCGTGAGGACTGTACAGATTTCCCAACCCAAGACGCCCCCTTTCTTCCAAAACGAAACTTGTCCTTTTGAGACCAGAATGTGTGTGCTTGCTGCGTCGAGAGAATGCCAACGGAATGTGGCTCACGTGATGTCAGGTACCACCATGGGGAGGAGGGGATGTAAGGACGAGAAGATGCGAAAAAAATAAGTTATGGACTATTCGATTGCCTTGTGACCGGTAGCTTTGCGAATTACAACCGTCCCAGAGGGATGACGTGAGAGTATAGCAGAAGAGAGGTAGTCCGTTCGGCTTCTCTTCGCGGCATTTACTGGTGACCCGCCTTGCGCAGGGTGGTGGCAAGCCACTCGAGACCCTCGTAGAGACCATCACCGGAGGTGGCGCAGGTGGACTGGATGTACTATTGGGGGGATCAGTATGGGGATAATCGTACTCGGTCGTGCTCGAGGGGAAACATACCCAGGCGCGTTGTCTCAGAGAGTGGAGGCCAAGCTTGTCTGTGATCTCGGCGGCATTCATGGCGTTCTGTAGGAAAATATGTCAGCCGCATGATTCGTGTTGATGAAGGCTCGAATAGCCCCGAGTAAGAGGGGATGGCGGGGTAACGTACAGGCAGATCCTGCTTGTTGGCGAAGACCAGGAGAATGGCATCCCGCAGCTCGTCCTCGTTGAGCATGCGCTGAAGCTCCTCACGGGCCTCGACGATACGGTCGCGATCGTTGCTGTCAACGACGAAGATGATACCTTGGGTGTTCTGGAAGTAATGTCTCCACAGAGGGCGGATCTTGTCCTGACCACCAACGTCCCACACGGTGAACTGGATGTTCTTGTACTCAACAGTCTCGACGTTGAAACCTAGAAGAGGCCCGATGTTAGCACGCCATTCGCCTCCTCGATGCATTGACCCTATTGATAGCGGGTGGCGCGAAATTACATCATGACACGAGGTAGCAAATAGTGTTAGGGGCGGTGCGTACCAATGGTAGGAATGGTCGTGACGATTTCACCGAGCTTGAGCTTGTAGAGAATCGTAGTCTTTCCGGCGGCGTCAAGACCGACCATCAAAATTCTCATCTCCTTCTTTCCCCAAAGCTTGTCAAAAATCTTGGAAAATGCGAGACCCATGATTGCGGTTCGGACTGTGATGAGCGTCTAGGTGTCGGTGGCGTTGTATAGGAAGAAGTTTATCTGTTGAAGACGGATAGTGTGAGCAAGCGCGCAATTGATGCAAATTAAATTAAATGGAAATAACGTCGAGAAAAGGTGCGGGCGGGATATAAAGCAGTATAAAGCAGACTCCGAAAGGACAGATAGTAACGGAGGCGGGCAGGATTGGGTCACTGACTAAAGTCTGCCTGGGCGCTGGGCGAAGGCAAGGTGTTGCGATGATGATCTGGTCAAGGTTGAAGTTGAGAACCAGGCTGCCGCAATTCGCAAATGGAGGAGAGGAGTAGCGGGATAGAAGAAGTGGATGTGGACAGGCGACGTGGAGGGAGGGAGGGATAGGGATATTGGATTGGGTTGGGGGGTGTGGTGGGCTGCTCTCTACCGTATCCTGAGGTGTCGTGTCCAGACCAGACCGATGCAGGCACGCGCGCAAGAGCAGCTTTGGCCGAGGGGGTGGGAAAGGGGACTGGAGACCCGACTGAAGATGACACAGAGGCTGGAAAGAAAGGGACGGATTCGAGACAAACAGGTGATGGCAAATAGTGACTTACTTCCTCACGACGTCCCTCTGCGACAGGAGACCGGAGTGTTGGTTTTTTTTGGTCGTGGGTGTGATTGTCGGTGAAGGGGGGGAAGACAGTCAAGTGTCAAGAGGGTTAGTTTAGGTAGGTGGAATAGAGGCGAGTAGAGGGGGTGGGCTTTGGTAAGATAACTTGGGCCCGGCGAGGTTGGTGGTGATTTTTAGAAAGGCCATGTTTTTCAAACTCTGTGTCCCCACTCTACTCGACCATCGCTACAAACGGACGCCACCCTGTGGCCCGCCGAGGTACCTTCCCTAAGGTAGCAGGCCGCTGTCTGCGAATACCCCAAAACTGCCCACCTCACGCTGTCATGTTGCGTGCTGAGGCCCAAGTCAAGCTAGGCACGGACCACAGGCTACTTGAAGCGACGTGGTTAGGTACCTGTCTCTCCCTGTTGGCTACCCCCTTCTAGCGTTGTTAACCACTGTGACTGGAAGGGCCTTCTGAAGCAACAAGTATCCACATCACGTGCAGGGGTCGGCTCCAGCTAAGGTACCGCGAGAAACAAGCCGGAAAAGCATCGGTCCATCATGTCTAGTCCCGAGCTAGACCTCTTTCGGCTCAGCCTCAAGTCCAACCAAACGTCGCCAGAGTGTCCAGACTCAAGGAACAGGGATCACCTCCAGGAACCGATCTGGAGAACAGCCTGGACACAAGCCAACGTCGTTCCATTTACCTCCCGGCTCTGAACTCTACCCTTTGAATACAGAACAGCTCGCCTCTGCTGTGCCTGTCGACCAGCTCAGTCTGACGTCCTTTCCTTTTCCCCCTCGGCCTCGACACGGAGCTCTTACAACACACATACAGAGAGAGAGACAGAGAGACGGAGGGAAAAAAAAGGAAGCTCCTGTCATGTTCTTCCCTTCGGTCACCAAGCTGCTCCTCGCAGCTGGCCTTGTCCACTCGGCCCTGGCCCACAACATTCAGCTGCCCGCCCACGGCCGCGAATGCTTCCACGAGTCGCTGCACCGCGATGACAAGATGACCGTCACCTTCCAGGTTGGCGACCGCGAATTTGGCAGCGCCGGCAACCTGGACATTGACTTCTGGGTATGAACTAAGCTCTAGCCCACCGCACCCCCTTTTTGACCGCAAACGTCGCGCACAATTGCATCGTGACGGAGGTACCGAGGCTGATTGTCGACTCTCTACACCCGCAGATCACGAACCCCCAAGGCCAGTACGAGACCTTTGATAAGAGCGTTTCGAACGGAGACTTCTCCTTCGACGCGAAGCACGACGGCAAGTACACCTACTGCTTCGGAAACGAGCACTGGGGTGCCCACAGCAAGGAGGTCTCATTCAACGTCCATGGTATCGTCTACGTCAGCGAGACCGAAGTCCCCGCCGATCCCCTCGAAGTCGAAGGTAAGCAGAACAATGGTTTATTAGCATGGTTACAGGCTCTCTTAACACATCGATTGTAGTACGCCATCTTTCCGAGCTCCTCGCCCAGGTCAAGGACGAGCAGTCCTATATCGTCCTACGCGAGCGCACTCACCGTAACACCGCCGAGAGCACCAACAGCAGAGTCAAGTGGTGGAACCTGTTCGTCATTGGTCTCGTTGTTGGAGAGTCTGTCTTCCAGGTGTGGTGGCTTCGCAGATTCTTCGAGGTCAAAAGGGTGGTTTAAAAAAAACAAGGCGTCGTCATTTTCGTTTTCCGGATACCCGTGCTGGGGATGACAGGTCGAAGGCGCACAAAAAGGAATGGAATCCAGGATGGCAGAATGCTGATCGAGGCAGAAGCTGATCAAGGCAGAAACCAACCACCCGAAGATGAAATTGACATGTATATTGTATCATAGATCACATGAATGACACGAACGGTTCTGAGTATGAAGCAGAGCAGGCCAAGGGGGCAACTGAATGCTTGGGCAGCGGATAGAAGTGGCTTGGCTTGTTAACCTAACGTGCAATGTCGACGACGAGCCTTTGAGCGTCTTTTACAAACGAGACTCTTCATCATCGGAGCACAGATGAAAAGAAAACAATCTAGTTATGGTGGCATTCTGGCGCCAAGTTTGCTTTCATCCCATGAAGGCTCTCGGCATCATTGAGAACAATTGGCAAATAAGTTCGGTACTCCAAGGCATCCAACTGTCTGTGTCACAGCGTCCAAAAACAGGTTGCAACATTTTATCCCTGGCATCGTCAGTATATTACCGCCAAAAGCCGTGACCAGGACACGCTGCACCAAAGCACAGCGGCCCATGGGCTCCTCTAGGAATGCACTCACCGGCTACCTTGGACGAGCTCGAGCTCACTACCGTGTCCAGAAGACAATGTCTCAACTGTAGCGCTAGGAACCGTTTGCTGCGCCGCTGCATGTCAGGCCGAAGCAGCAAGCCAGGATAGTGACTAACTGACCGGCTGCCTGGCATAGCTCCAATGCTGAGCATAGTGGACTGACTGCCTTTACTCCGAACTTGACACTTGGCCTTTCAAGCTGCCAAAGCGGCATTCATGCCACAAGGCAACAGCTTTCACCAAAGAACAGGTAGTAATTTTCACTCAATCGAATTGTGATGCCAGTTTTTCTTAGCCATCCTGTGTGGCAATCATGACTCCCTCTAACCTGACAGTCATTATGTACATCATACATCATGTATAAGGCAACGCATTATGCCTTTCCTACAATAGCCACGAGTTCGTCTCGCGAGCATCAAAAGTATGCGTTATAGAATCCAACAAAGCTAACCCCAAGACGCCGTACCATCTGTATGTCCCAAATGTAGCCCTTTCAATAAGAGCAAAACAACACTAAAGTGCAACGCAAATAGGTCATGCTTCATACACCTCCGAGGTCGCCTTCTCATGTTCATGCGTTCGGATCCGATTCGGGTACGCTCTCCTTTGTCTCGTCGGGTATCTTCTCCACAGGAATATCGACTCCCTTGACGGGATGGATTAGCATTGGAGGCAGGCACATGCGGCCCTCACCACCCCGCATCTGGCCAACGCTAGATTCGTCCTTGCTCAGGTCTTCCGTCTTCTCGAACTCCTCGCCACCATCGTTATTGACTTTGAGGCCGAGCCAGCGCCGGTACAGATTCGGGGCAAAACCCGAGTTGTAGAACCAGCTGAGCCCGCGGAGGTTGTGCTCGCGCTGACCAAACACGGCAGTACGAGCGCCACCGCTAGCTCCGTTCTTGCCGCCATTGAGGACCTGGGCCAGATATTCTGTAGGCCATTCTCTGTCGACGTACATGGGATGAGGCGCAAAGACTGCCTTGTAGCCGTGCTGGAATGCGACGGTCACAGGCCACATTTCGGGGAAGGCGAAGTGCTTCTTGAAAGCAGTCTCACGGTGCATCGTCATGAGCAGGCGGCGGGACATGCGCGAAGCCGTGATGATGTGGGCTCTCCTAGGCGGCATAGGCTCGTCCCGATTGTTCTTGTTGTATCCAGTTATATCCTCTGACAACAACCAAGTGGTTCCCTCAGGGTCAAAAATAGGGTTGAAGGCAATGTAGTCGGCTTCTTCACCGACACCCCAGGTGTACTTGTCCTTTTCATACGTGGTAGGTGGCTTAGGGTCGTTCTCGATCTCAAACCAATCATCCTCATTGATAGGGCGTTCGGGTCCCCAGATGGTCTTCTCTCCTCGTGTAATCTTGGTAGGATCTTGGTTCTCCTTGTTCTTCGCGCCAGGAATGTTCTTCCAAACATTGTCGGCGCCATCTGTACCCATTTCAGACTGAACACGTGCCATCTGCCTGAAGTCCTCCCAAGAGCCGTGAACGCTGGGAATGTAGAATCGAGCGTTGCGCTCCCAGAGTCCCTTTCGTGGTTGCTCTTTGCCCCAATTCTCCATCTTGGAGAAGAGGTCATAGTAGTGACCAGTGTAGCGAATGTCCATCTCCCAGGACCAGTAAAAGTCGTACTCGGGGTGCTGGTAGGCGAAGTACTGCATAGCCATAGTAAGACCGCGGTAGACTCCGTGAACAGGCAAGTCAGGTCCACGAGTGTAGAGATCAAAGATGCCCTGGTACAGAGACAGCATCTGTGTCTCTGTCCACAGCGTTACCAAGCCTCTGAACTCCTCGGGGATACGCTCCCTAATACGGCGCTCGTAAACATCGTGATCAGCCCAAACCGGGTGAGCTGCGTCGTTTTTGATCTGAACGAGGAGATGGACGTCATAGCGTCCGCCTGAAGCCAGCGCCAATTCGGATATGACTGAGCGAACATTCATAATGTCCTCCTCGCGCCAATTGTACTCATCCCAAACTCGAATTACTATAGCAGTTCGGGAGATTTTTTCCTTGTTGGACTTTTGTTCCTCGTCGGCTTTCTTGTCTGCCTCGGTGGCTTTGGCGTCGGGTTCCAAGTTATCGAGGGGATCGCGCGTCACCAAGGTCGCATTCTGAGCAGGCTCGTCGACGAAGAAACCGCGCGCGGCAGGGGTTTTGGGAGGCATTGGTTTGAACCTATCGTTGTTGGACTGGTAGCACCGGCGCTGAGCATCTGCCCAGTCAACTTGGCGCCAGTCCACCTGAGGGGTCTTCTCCCACACGGCGTCGGAACCTTCCTTCTCGCCGTGCTCGCCAATTCCGAGGCCTCCAGCGGGAACCGAATATCCAAAGCCGTAAGGCGCATAGCGCCCGAATCTTTCGTAGCAAACGTCTTCAGGCAAGTTCAGCAGATCGTAAGAGCCTTCGACGTGCTGGGGGAACCCTTGGGGGCGGCCGTCGAGGTATCTTATGGGTGGGACGCGAACTTTGTTGTCCTTGTCGATGAAGCATTCATTCATCTTCTCAGGCTTGGTTACGAAGATGGAGCCTGGGTGTTCGATGAACTCTTTGCTCTTGGGCACAGCGCGCCTGACAGCATCGTCCTTGCCATCCTCGCTCGTCGTTGTGACGGTGGTGTTGATGTCGAGCTGGTCCAAGGGAACTTCGTCTGAGGAGCGGGGGTAAGAGGGAATGTACTTGGAAGGCGCGACAATAGACCTGACACCGCCGTAGTATCTCTGTATGAACCCGAAAGACTCCCACACTGGCGGGGGGTCTGGCTTCTTTTCCACCTTGCCCTCCATGATCATCTTGTTCTCGACGTGACTTGCGCGTACCAGAGACATGATCATGACCACCATAAAGGTAAGCAGTCCTAAGCATAGGTATCGGATGATTCGATTTGGGAAACGATACAGGTGGGTACGCGGGCGGCGGGCTGTCGCGAGAGCCCTCTTCGGGAGCATCATGGCTGCGCTCGAGAGCGATCCAGAGGTCTGCCTTGAGCTCTTAGCACTTGGCGAGGAGGACGTCGAGTAGTCTTCCGATTCGTCGTCGGACGAGTAATAGTCGTCGTCATCGTTCGAGAGGCGCTCCTTGGTGCGCAAAGGACTGAGCTTCTCGTATTTTGGTAATCTGCCCGTGCGGTTCTCGCGAGACCGCAATGGGTTTGAAAACACACCCATTTTGAGGTTGGACTGGAGTCTAAGGGGCCCCCTAGTCAGCTTCTGCGGCAAATGGCAACGATAATGAAGGTGCCGACTAGCGGTTGCTTACCACGAGAAACCCGTGAACACCTCCAGTTGTTGTCGTAGAGGCCCGTGGGACGGGCGTCGCGGCTGTCCTATCACTCGTCTGGGTGTAGGCGATCCAAGTAACAATAGAGAAAGACCCTTGTGGTTTCTTGAGTAAAAGCTGTCGGAGAGAATACTGCGAAAGCGTGGTAGGTGAAGGTGGAAATGGATGCTTTGGACAGAATAGAGCACACAGTAGAGGTCGCAAGCCAGAAAGATGGAGATGAGGTTCGGGGGGCACGGTGCTAGGGCATCATATGGAAATGAAGCGCAGCAGGGGAAGGAAAGACGGAGGTTAGCTTGGGCCAACAGAGTCCACCTCGAGTAATATGGATCTATCAATGTTGGATATGAGCGACCCAGCGACGGCGGGACAACATGATAAAAAAAGGCAGGAGCAAAACAGCCAGAGACAACCTGGACGGTACGTATTCCAAGCTGCTAGCCAAGTAATGCAACACACGAGTGGTCCGGCAGTCCAAGTACGTAGACATGTAAGGTATTACCCATTAACGTACGGATACAGACTGTCTATCCGTATTATGGGCGGGATGCACACACAGTGTGTGGGTGTGGTCACTGTGGTGTGTGTCCTTGCTTTGAGCCTTTGAGATGACGGGAGTCCATGGTCTTTGTTGAACTGGGACGGTGTGGAGTTGGTTCCTTCCCCCCCTATCCGCGTCCCACGCCATCGCCACTAAAAAGATTGGATCTGATTGGGGAATTGGTGGGGGTTCCAGACGACGACTGGCCAACTACATGTTGCTCTGAGCAACGGGGTGATACGGGCGGTGTCTTGTGGCAGAATTACGAACACTCCACTCCCCTCCAGCTTGCAGCGTTGCCCCCCCGGTCCTATCGGTGCCAAACTTTTTATTCCCTTACCTCATTGGATATTGGCCAGGAAAGGTTTGAGGGCCGCAACGCCGCAACGGACCTTGACCCAAAGCAGCGACGAACAAGATGCAAGATGCGCGCCTGCCCTCGCCTGCTTTTTCTTACTGGACCCGCGACTGGATTCTAGGTGCGCGCCAATGCGGGTCGCCCAGGACTTGCAGGAGCAAAGCAGGGGTTGTCGCCGGTCTCGACTTCCTCGCTAAAAGTTTGACTGGGGTATCCCTGACAGCCAAGTCAACCTCCTCCGGGGCTGGTTGCCCGCTACGGACTACGGTTCGGCTCCTTCCAGGTTGATTGAAGGTGCGTTCCACTTCCCGTCCTCCTGCAATCCAAGACGCAAGACGGTTGAAGAAGAAGGATCCTGACACTGTCCAGACGCTCCTCTCTGGTCCGGCTTTGGTCCTTGGTCCATCACATCACGATGAAAGAAGACAACTGACACCGACGCTGACTGGGTTGCGAGTTGCGACTGATTACGCAGTAGGGAGCGAGGTAGGGATCACTGGCCGGCCCCCAATCGCACTTCGCTTCCAACCCACAGCCTACAGGAGGCTGCAATTTGCAAGTGCAGCCGACGACTGAATCAGTTACAGCCCGCGCCACACACCGAATTCGTTTCCCGTCTTGTCGCAACTCTCATCTGACCTACCAAATGAGACTGGACGAAGCTGCAACAAGTTCGGACGCGTTGCTCTGTTTCGTCTTAACCTCTCCTCAGCCCTGAGTTCTGCCCCAAGTTCCCAACACTCCTGGCCCTCCCATGAGACACAGCAGTCTCTCCATAATTCTACGAGGGTACAACTGCCGGTCCGATCAGGAGGCAGAGGCATTTCTTCAGCCAGCTTCAATTTCGAGTCTGAATCCTGATCCATCCATGCACCCCGCAGTGTCTCCTCACTGGTCCCCAAAACCGACGTCATGCTGCCAAGCTGCTTGGTGAGGATTCGAGAAAGGGCAGCATTCAAGAAGGCCATCCCTACGGACCGCGACTCGTCTCAATTTCAGACATCACACAGAGAACCGACGCAGTGCGACAAAGGAGATTATCGCAATGAGAGACCATACCGGTCCGCCGATCCGTCAATCATGGCCCGTCCGCCTTGGAGATTCCAGCAGAATAAATTTAGAATATGCCGAGATTTCGCAGGCCAATATCGATTCGCATACCCAATTTTCATCTTGTCATGCATGTGGCTGAGGGCGGAAGTCGTTACGGAGCATCCCCGTACTGTGGTGTGTGGTTGTGTGGTAGCACTACCTTCCAGTGGCACGCTGTGCACAGAGGAAGTCGCCCCCATCCATACCTTACGTTCATCCCTGATCTGCGCCTTCTCTTGAACTCGTGGCTACCAGCTGGGGATGCAATATGCATTTAGCCCAACCCCCAAGTTCCCCCAAGCTCCGCATAACGGTCTGCCTTATCTACACTTGCGTGAAAGGGGCGACGAGATTGGCCCTTTCCGATGGCAAGGCCTAGACGCGTCCCGTCTCACCTAACACGGCCCGCGGTCGACGAGAATAGTCTTCCTGTCTCAGCAAAACTTCATGACAGCAACAAGCCACATTCTTGATGGGCTTTTGCCGGTTCATGTACTGTGCCGTTTGTCCAGTCCCCCGTCCGGTCGTCAATCGCTGGTTGCTCGAGGTGAAAAGAGGAGAACAGCTTCATACTTTTGCACGAGTAAGGTATGCGTATCCGTACATCCGCAAAGTCTACAGCCACGGTCAACCGGCCTCCTCCCCATGGCGGTGGTATTGGATTCGCAAAGTCGCGGTCACCCTGACAGCAAGACGCAACTTTGTTTTGAATTTATCGCTGCTGAAATTCAGAGCTTGTTTGCTGTCAATAGTTTCCGACGCAGGGCACCGCCAGCGCCGGAGAATACGAGCTGATGGATCAACAAAAATCAGCTGTTGAGCGAAAGAACAACTGTCTCTTGAGCATCTCTACGAGCCTCGTCACTCCGCAGCCAGCCAATGAAGACATAATCGGAAGGGAATCGGCTGGCCCGCCGCCGTCGAGTGGTACAGGTGCGCCCCTCACAGTGGGGGCAAGCATCCGTTGGCCCCAAAGTGTTCCGGCGGCTCCTTTCAAACTCCAGCACATCCTCCTGACCTCTCACCGTCCCGGGGGCCCCAGCAAGCCCTCCGTCACCGGCGGCCTGGGTAACATTGCCCCGAACTGGCGGTGGAACCTTATAACCTCAACCCAACATCATGGCCTGGGACAGCTGCCGTTGGCGTTGGGTGCCCATCGAAACTTACTTTGAATATCTCGAGCAGGCGGTTCCTGTCTCGGAGCGGTGCACCTGCAGAGCGGTCGACAAGTGCACCGCTCCAACGCGCAGAGTAACTTTTTCACGGCAGGGGTCCAGTGTTGACTGACAGCTGCATTATAACGGCTCCTTGCCAGCCTCAGAAAGTCGGTGGACAGGAGGCCTGATGCTTACCTTACCGAGCCACGGTACCCGTACAAGGCGCTGGCTTTGCCCTAGCTTGGTCGCCGAGGCGGGAACTTTCCCTATCTCTACCTCGCACGAGCCTAGTGTAAAGAGTTGCAGGCCAAAGGCTATGTGCCGGCTTGCGGTTCTGACTTTCCCTTCACCAAGAACTGGCCACTTAGACTTGACGCTTTTGTCAAACACCGTCACTTGATCAACCGTCACCTTGACCCCCAGCTTCCACGACCCCGCATAAGGTAGCCTGACCTGCGACAAGACGACAAGACCCCCCAGGTGGCTAGTCGAACCTTGTGGTCATTCCTTCGTGTGCCATGTTAGCTTGACCACATCACTCTTACTTTGCAATCACTCACTGCTTCTTGCATTTACTTTCTCCTCACTTTCCTTATTTATATCGTGCTCCAGCTCTTCCTCATCATCGACAATATATCTTTTGCAGTCATTTCATCTTATCTCTCCCGAGGCTCGTGGCCGTGCATATTAGTGCATATGCGTCTCAACATCACGTAAGAACAAGAAAAGTCAGCCATGTCCGTCGCTATCACCACATCGTCGGCCTCACAACTCCTCCATGAAGAGCCAATTGCCTCCTCCAATGCGTGCGGTGTGGGCCCGGAGCTCGACCAGGCCGTCGTGAGCTGCATCCTCAAGCAGGAAGCCATCTCCGTCACCCTCGACGGCCCGGCCATCTTCATCGTTTCCATGACTCTGACCCTCATCATCCACTTCCTCGAGCCCAAGATCGCCGAGACCCTCATCGTCATCGTTCCTATCCTGCTGCTCGTGCGGAACGACTACCACAACTTCCTCGGCCTCGGACCGGGCGGCACGCCATCTACGTTCCAAGGCTACGTCCGGATAGCCTGGCTGCGGCTCTGGGCCCTGCGTGACCCCTTTACGGCGCCGGAGCCGAGGCCAAACACTCTCCCGAGGCGAGGCATCCTTCGCCAAGAGGGAGGAGACCTCTCCCGCCTGCTCCCCTACCGCCCCGGTCCCCGACCCCACGTCGCCGGCATCGCGCCGCAGAGGCAGCTAGACCAGCACGGCACGGTGCCGCATTACCACGCCCTCCGTACGACGCTGAAGAAGCTCGCTGTTACGAATCCAGCCCGCTTCGGCACCGCGCGGTCCTGTCTTGAGAAGCACGGTCTGGGGCTCTTTGCGCGGCATCCCCTGAATGTCTCGTGCAATGGCGAGATCTGCCACGTCCACGACTCGGACCATAGCTTGCACATGAACCTCCACCCGGAGGACATTCGAGAGGTGCTGGCCAAAGGTTGGGGCCAGCGGCATCCTCTGGCATGGAAGGGGAGGTTGGTGAGGATGCCTGTGCCGGAAGAGTTCGTCATGGTGTATGCACCGCGAGGTACGTTATCACAAATGCTTGGGTCTGGTTAAAAAACGCTGCTTGTTTCCATGGCGGCGGGTGGCGGCTAGATCACGCAATTCACTTTTTCTGGCGTTCCAGCACGGCCATTACGAAGGCTGAACAATGATCAAAAATTGCAGCCGGGAAGGAGAGGAAAACCTCATTATCAGGTCTGACCCATATCGATTTTCACTAAAGCTGACTGTGCCTTACAGATGATCACGAATTGAAGATCGTTTGCAGAATCATTGAGGCGGCTATATGGTACGTCGTTTCCGAGAGAACAGATATTCAAGTCGAGCGGGCTGCTTGAGATTTTTCCTTCGTCCCGAGGAAAGAATCCAGTGGTTTACCCTGCTCGCGTTCAAGCGCTTATCAAGACACACATACACACACGCACACACAAACACACAAACAGTTTCCGGCAATTAAAACTCAGGGGGTTGTTTTGCTATTTGAGGATTGGCACGAAATTGACATTGGGCCTGGAGTTGGAGGAGTCTTGGGTAGATCAGACACAAGTAGATAAACCAAAAAAACTTGACTCATTCATGTAACCGTTTTCTTTGCCGCTTCCTCTAAGCTCATAATGCGGCTTGGTCGTAAGTATTTCTAGGCAATTGCTAGAGATGTTCGAGTAGAGCTGGTACGAGCATGAAAATCCTCTAACGACATGTCTTCGACCACCGTTTGGCTACCAGCCGGAGCTTCAGCAAGCTTTCTACCTTTATCGCGTTGCACCAACTTGGAACCGTCTCAGTCAGTGTCCGTCACTGTATCGTGTTGTTGCCAGCCTAAATAGAGTCGGGCACGCGGGCCAGAAACGGCATTCGCACATATCAAACAAAGCTGCCCCCAAAATCCGCGTAATATGGTGCCTCCAAGGGCAGATCTGTCCACGCTTCATCCATCCTTGCGGTCTTCAGTAATACAGTTCTATATATACAAGCCCCTCGCCCTTAAACAATCCCAAAAGAAGCTTAGTCGCTGTCGCTCACTTGGCCCCTAGACATCCTAAACTTCTCCCTGGGCTTAGCTATGCTCGCCTCCACAATCCGCCCGTCAAACGCCCGCCCGTTCATGAGCTGAATACACGCCTGGGCGGCCTGGGCGTCGGAGAACTTGACACCGACGATGCCATCTGGCTCCTCGTCGTAAAGCACCACGTTGGTGACCCTGCCCAGCTTACCGCATTCCTCGCGAATGTCCTCCTTGATCTCCACCAGCGCCGCCGGGTCCTCCTCCAGTTCCGCGAGCGTGAACATGTGCCGGAGGATCACTGTCCGGTTCCGCTTGGAGGTGCTCTCCGCGGGTATCGCCGCCACGTCGTCGTCGCTCCAGTCCGCCAGCTTCGCGGCCATCTTTTGCGTCTTGCGGATGATCTTCTGCTTGTCCCCGTTGTTGTTGCTCCGCTGGGGCCGGGCGGCTGCTCCTGCCTGCCCGTTATTCCCCCCTTCCCCGGCATTCGTTTCCTCGTCGTACTTTGTCTTTTTGTAGCTCGAGTCCGCAGCCTGGACCTTCATCCTCGTCGGCGCCGCCCCGTCCTGGCCCAGTTCGAAGCGGAACTCGGTGTCATCCAGCAGCATGATGGCCATCTCCACGCTCTGGGGTTTGAAGAAGACGACGAGCGCATCGCCCTTGAATTTGCCGCCCTCGTCCGTGTACATCTTGATCCGCGGCCGGCCGCTATCAATCTCCTCCGCGATCACGCCGGCTTTGCGCGAGAACAGCTCGTGGACCTCGTCCACCGTCGCATTAGCAGGTAGACCTGTGACGTAGACTGCGGTGTTTTGGCGCGGCGGCGGCGGTGCGCGCGCCGGCTTGGCCTTCTTTGCGGGACGCGCCCGGCCGTTACCGTTGTCGTTGCCGCCGTTGCCGTCACCGCTGTGTTGTCTGTCCGCACCGCCGCCTGCATCTGCTGACGTGGGCGAGTCCTTCCGTTTCCTGGGATTGTGGCTTCCGTTGCTGTAACTCGGGCCGGCGCCTGCTCTCGAGAGGTCTGCTAGTTGCGCCGCGGTCTCGTCTTCGTCATCGAGGGGCTCTATGGGTTCGTCCGCAGCCTCGGCCCACGCGGATGTTGCCGGGTCGAACTCGAGCTCAGTGCCGTTGTCAAGGACGGCAAGGTATTTGTTGTCGAGTTTAGAGAAGGAGATGCGCTCATCGTTGCCGAAGTCCTCGACGAACGTCGGCAGGGGGTCCTTCAGGTGATCCGCCATTGCGAGGAAGGATGTGAGACGCTAGAGTCGAGTCCCGCGAGGCGTGTACTTCAAGGCTGCGGATTGCCAGGATAATGCTCGAAATGTCTGTAATTGCATACAAGTCTAGGCTTGAAGCTGTGGACGAATTCCAATCGCATTCTCCAGTGACGTTAGTGGGCCAACGGCGCAGAGACTAGGTACCTAGGGGTCACTGTGGGGTCGTCCCTCGTGTACGTACCTTCCATACCTTAGCACGTGCCTACCTACCTTAGCTTATGTACCTTACCTTACCTTACCTCAGAAAAGGAAGCTCGGGTTGTTCAAACCTCAGTCCGCTCTGAAAGACGACTGATGAAGTTGAAATGGCTAGTGCTGGGATGGACCGGACGAAAAGGGGTCTCAAAACCATAAACATAAGCATGGGATTACTTGCAAGTTCCAGGATCACTGTCTTTCCTATAATCCCTGGAAATCTTTCTGGCTTGCATATATCACTGGGTTGGGGGCCTTCACAAGATACATTGTTATCATTGCCTGATACCGGACGAGAGTCTATATGTCGAGCAGTCTATCATATCGATCTCTATTATTCCATCCCCCAATCCATGCACCCCATATTGACCTCGGCTAACCCTGCTTCTTCTCCTTGACAGTTGATTTGACGCCCTCGACAAAGGCCTCAACCGCTTCGCCGCCGCCCAAGGGCATAGCACCGCCCCTCATATAGCCGCCATTGGGCACCTTCACGCTAAGCGCTTCCGCAATTGTAGGAAGACCGCCATCGCGAAGTGCCATTGTCAGGCTTCCAAGTGCCTGGTGGAACTGGGGGCTTCTGAGGACTCTCTCCAGCAGACTCTTCTTCTCTGCAAGACTCAAAGTGGCTTTGGCAGCAGTAGCAGCGTCCGCCGTGGGTTCAGAGTCGCCCAGGTCATCTGCTTCCGTGGCAAGCACGATAATTGCGGGAGGCAGAAAGCTCAAGAGGCTGTCAATGAACTCCTCTGACGCCGATCGAAGCATCGGAATAGTAATCTCGTTCGGGAGTAGGTGACTGAGGTATGGGAAAGGCTTGTCTGCGTGTTGCTGCTGCCCGCTTTGCTGTGAGCCACCCAAGTTGGCGTTGCCTTGCAATGATGCCAAAAAGTTTCGAACGGCAGCATCCGCATCTGTATTGGAACCACCGGCGGCACTGGCAATCGATTAGCACATGAACATGTAATGAGAGAGTCAAGCCATGGGCACCGCGCTGAAAGGCAAAAACTCCGAACCCTCTTGTCTTTTGAAAGGCTCTAAAAGTACATGTGGCGCCATAAGACGGGCCTTCTTTTTCCTCGCCAGTGCCCATGTAGCCCGTGTAACTCTAACGACCCTGGACTCCAACCAATAGAGACATGCTTTAGGAAGTAACCTACGCTCGTGCTCCGTCGCCTCCACCCTCTCTGGCATTCTCGCCTTCTTCTCTGATATCGCCTCCTGTGGCACCAGGGCCAGCACCACCGCTGCCTCCCTGAGACTGGTCGTGTCGGTCTCCCTGGCCCTCAGCATCTTCCATCGTCTCGTCGTCGTCGTCGTCTCGCCTGTCGTCGGAGTTGCGGACTTGTGCCAGTTCGCGGCTAATATTGACCTCTTCGCCCTGGAGAAGCGCATTGACAATTTCACCAATCTTCTTGTCGCGAGGGCTGAACCAGCTGGGGTCTCCGTTGCGCGACTGGGGTTTGGACTGGAGCCAGAAAAAGTGCCTCTGGGACGAAGAGCCGAACTTGAGGACGAAAATGCGGCCGTTGGTCTTTGCTGATGGTTGATCAGCGGCAGCGTGAGCGACGAATTCGCCGTCCATGGGCACCATAACGAGGTCGAGATCGGGATTCTCCATGGTGGCGGTGCGCTCTCGCCAGCAGAAGTGGATCAAGTCTGTAACTCGTTAGGCATCTGCAAGAGGTAGCGGTAGCGGCAGCGGCCAAACGAACCATCTTCAGAGTAGAGGTAGATGTAGCCAGGTGTCGCCTGTGGCTTGATCTTGTAAGGCTTGCTGGAGGTCTATGATAGATGTCAGCGAACCGGGGTCTGTAATGCGGAGCTGCACCACTGACGTCTGCATCACAGATACCAGCCTTGAAGGTAATTATCGGAAGAATCGACGACATGATTTGACTTCAATCCGTTTGCGTAGTGGGTAATGGCGGGTTGTGTGGTGAAGTTCGGATTTCCCAGTCGTTTTTGTATGGTGATCTGGAGACTGGCAATCGGCGTGAGATCGAGCTCGTCTCGTTTGGAGCTATCAACTGCAATTGCGTAGGAGCTCCCTGCCTATTGCCTGAGACGGGTTGGCGGCGCCGGATCCATCTATCCCACCTGCAGGGGCTCTGCTCTTCCGGCCCGTCCTTAGTCCGAAGAGGGGTGCTGCGCTGGGCAACCAGGATGGTGGGGTCCGTGCTGCCCAGAACCTGAGTGAAGAGCACCGCAATCTCAAAATTTTCGACCTGGTCCTTCCCAACCCCACCTTCACCTACTTATTTCTACCTGAACCTCAACACATCCTCCATCTTTTGCTTCTTCCACAGATACCCCTTTTCCTTCCCTCTACACACCCTTCAAAACGCAACAATGGGCTTCGCCGACCTTCTCACTGATGCTGGTGCTGCCAGTAAGTTTCTGCAGCGATGATTCTTCTTTCTTTCACGGGCTGACAATCGAGTCAGTACTGAACAGCTGGCTCACCACCCGCTCCTACATCGTCGGGTAAGTTCCCAAGTCCCTCACCGCTCCCTAGAACCCTCTCTCGACCCCCTTTGGCACTATATGATGAGGAAAATTGGTCCGTGTTTCGGAGGCAGCCTCAAGACCTGCTATTTGACGACGAAACCAGCACTTCGTGCAACTCTGACCCCCGCCTTACCCAACCACTTTTATCTCGCAAAAGCAGTCTTGGGCAGGACATCACCGCTAACAATCGGTACAGCTCCACCCCTTCCCAGGCCGACGTTGCTACCTTCAAGGCTCTTCAATCCGTTCCTGATGCGGAGAAGTACCCCCATGCCGCTAGATGGTACAAGCACATCGCTTCCTACGAGAGTGACTTCGCCACCCTTCCCGGCGATGCGTCCAAGTCCTACTCCGTCTACGGCCCTGAGGCCACTGAGCTCCCCGTGAACCCCGCCAAGGCCCCGGCCGCCGAGGAGGATGACGACGATGTCGATCTGTTCGGCTCTGACGACGAGGAGGAGGATGCCGAGGCTGCTCGCATTCGTGAGGAGCGTCTCGCCGAGTACAAGAAGAAGAAGGACAACAAGCCTAAGCTTGCCGCCAAGTCGGTTGTCACCATGGATGTCAAGCCCTGGGGTATGGTGTTTCGCTTGAATTCTGAACCTAGAATAATATGCTGACTGGTATCGCAGATGACGAGACTGATATGGCTGCCCTTGAGGCTGGTGTTCGCGCCATCGAGCACGACGGTCTTGTTTGGGGTGCCTCTAAGCTTGTCCCCGTCGGCTTCGGTATCAAGAAGCTCCAGATCAACCTTGTCGTTGAGGACGAGAAGATCAGCTTGTCTGATCTTGAGGAGGAGATTGCCGAGCTTGAGGACTACGTCCAGTCGGTGGACATTGCTGCTATGCAGAAGCTGTGAGGTGCTTTATGATCAACGGGAGGGATGAATTCACGAGGCATGATGGTGGAGAAATGAAAAAATCCATAGAATCCTCATAAGAAAGGGTATGGCTCAGGAAACGCAGAGTTTCTGGCACCAGCAAAGGCAGCGTCCTTTGCCGAACAAAGAGTTCGGGCTCAAGGCCTTTTATGAATACAAATGAGGTTATGAAAACCTTTTGAAGAAGTAAACAACCTGGCACCTATTCGTAACAACTACGAATCTGAATGTGAATCATGAATGACGGGTAAAATTAACAACATCTCTTGACCATGATGGCCATCTTACTACCTTATTGCCTGGTCAAAATCTGACATCGATGAAATGTGTATCGAAGTGGGGCGGCGCTAAGTGAGGGGCAATTCTTCGCTTCTTTTGAGGGCCTTCCCGGGAGGGTAGGCAAATGCAACGCGACTCGAGTACCTACCGTAGCTTGTGAACCGTGCCTGCAAACCCGCCAGCCTCAAGCTTACAACGCGAACGTCGACACGAAACGCGCCAGCCGCAGCAACACAACTAGGTCTCTCTTGTTTGCTCGTCTGACAGATGATCGGTCAATATGTACGGCGATTTAGGCAATAAGCTGGTAAGACCTCAGCAAAGGACAAACTTTCATCGCGTAGTCACTAAGAGCTAACGCGTCTGGCAGGTGCAACATGCTAAACGAACCCAAAACCTCGCGCATTTGCCGGCGTATCAAGCCGAGATAGTACGCGCCGTTACGCGCGAGGTTAGAGACCTCGACAAAGATGTTACGGAGCTCCTGGAGCCTTTCCAGGGCTCCTTTGACCCGACCGCCGACCAAGCGACAGCATGCACAGTACTTGTCAACTACCTCTCCATGCGGAGGAACAAGCGATGCCTTCTAGCATACCACCGAACCCGAACGGATAAACTTGAAGAGCTGGCATGGAAGGGAGTAGATGTACTTGATTTGGCCGGGCAACAAATACGAGGCAATGCAGGATCATCAACGGGGCCCAAAGGCACCTCCGACGTTCCTACGAGCAGTCTGAGTCCACAAGAAGAGGAGTATGTGAGGCAATACGGTGATCTGTTGGCCGCCTTCAAAGGGCAATGGACCGATATCGACTTGACGGGTAGCTTGGAGCCCCCACGAGACCTTTTCATTGACGTGAGAGTCTTGAAGGATGCAGGAGAGATCCAGACCGAATACGGGTGAGTTTGAACCTCTTGAGCCGCAGATAAGGATTGCGTCTGACGCCGGGGATCTAGCGCCATCAACTTGACCAAGAACAGCCAGTTCTATGTCAGACAGGGCGACGTGGAGCGGCTCATAGCACAGGGTTATCTCCAAAAACTCAGCTGATGCCTAGGATCATCTTCGACCTGGCTGGCCAGTATCAGAGCCTCGAGATAACGATACTAAGAGGAATGTGTCTTCATTTCTCCCATTCTTGGAGATTGGTGGAGCTTGGGTGGTACGGATGTGCGGCCACCTTGACAAGACCCTTGCACGGATGAGATTCGACGTTGTCGTCCGAAGTTAGGCGGGGCGCCATTGCCGGCGAAATATCGTTGTGCGATGCGTCAAGATGATGCGAGCCACTCGAAATCTGAGCAATATTCTGCTGGCACTTCGCGGGGTACGCGGGGCGCACACATGCAGTTTCAAGAGGTTGAGTGACAGGACTCACCAGAGGAGACTAATCGGTGCTGACTACTTCTCTCCTGCCATGAGCCAAAGTAACGGTGTTGCGAACAGGAGCCTGATCCAGAGCAACATGGTGCCAAGATGTGCATCGCGGACGGCTTCCGATGCGGCCGGCTCTGGCTCGCAGTGCAACACAATAAGATCCGCAAAAGAGTCTGATGGAGGTTCAATTAACGATATCCGGTGCCAAGATGGCATGCGGCTTATCTAGGTTGCTGGGCTGACTGAGTCTGTAACGGGCTCCTTGCTCTTGGCCTGTCAGCGATGGGGGGAGAATTGGGGATTATGTCTCGCAGGTGGTAGCCAAACGTGCACTCCTTGGGCCATAACAAGCCAATGTGCGGCAGCTTGGACCAGTTGCGGTGGCGCGCGGGGAATGGATATCAGATGTCGCGATATCGGCGGCGGATGAGCAGAGCAGAAGCGATGGCCACATTGGAAGATCGGGCTGCTATGTACCTCAGATAAGTCTACGACCTTGGACGTCTCATGCGGCGAATCCAAGCAGGGCCGCCATCTAACGAGCCGCAAAATGGGTAGCCAGTCAGTCATCTACAAAACAGCTCAGTTGCAAAGCACAGGCATGGCCTTGTGCGCTGCATTGCATCATTCGCCGCATGACGGTTGCTGTTGGCCGGCTTATTGGACATGGCTAAGCTAGGCCGACCCTCCTGATCGTCAGCCCAGGGGAGGGCCGAAGTATGCAGCAGGCCGAAGTAGGAGACAACAGGTTAAGGTAGTCTTACAGAGTAGGTAGTCTGCTGATTGTTACCGTAGTTCGTCTTGCAGCGTTGCAAACACCTCAAGCCATTGAAGGAGACGATGACGAGCAACTGACGCCGAATTCTCCAATTGACAAGTCGTATGTATTACCCCACGCGAGTTGTAAAGGAAGCACAGTTTGAGCATGCATTGCATTGGCTCTTTCAGACGTGAGCTTGGGCTGGGATATGGTCTGTCTTGAATCTTGATACATCAGGGAGACGGACAGTCGACGGTGCGGGCGTCTGCCCCCCGTTCACCTCCGCCTACGGCCCACGGTCCAGAGCTAGCCTCGTTGTTATTGGAGAGCTGCGAATACCATACTTTGTACTACGATGATAGACCTACACTAGGCGAGGTAGAATGAGTAGGTAGAGGGAGAAGAAGTGTGGGTGTGGAGAGGGTGTGGATGGGGATGTGGAGAGGGTGCGGTGCAGAGAGTGGCCCCGGCTGCCGAAGAGCAAACGACAACTGGAATCCTGGATCCGAAGTGGGGGAGCCGACTTTTGAGAGGGTGGCTTCCCAGTTGGTCTGCCGTGCTTCCAGTCCAACCATTGTACCCATTTCGCCATTCCAGCGTCTTGCAGCGGCTGCAAGTGGCTCACTGGAGGGGGCACGAGGGGTCGCCGTGCTGTGGGTGCAGGGATTGTTGCGGCGTTACCTAGTGGGGTGCAACTCGAGCACCATCGGCACCTACCCGCGGGCGGTCAGCAAGCAAGCACGCTGCACCGCACCTATGGCAACCCGGAATACGATGGGCTGCGGAATGCCCGCACCAGATACCACGAGGATTTGCGCTAGCTTACCGTAAAGAGAGGACAAGCACCTCAGGAACAGCCTAGTCGGTACCTTGCGTGAAGTACCTCAATACCAGCCCGAGTTACCTCACCATGCAGTGCACGCAAGTAAAAGTGGTAACATGCCGTAGGAGACACGCTACTGAGGGGCGAGGGGCCACATGCAAAATGCAAATTTGACCTGGATCAAGGTTTGTCGTTCGTCTAATTCTGCGTGCTGCTGCTGCGTTGCACACGCGCCATGCCATGCCATGCCATGTTGACGACAGCCTCCAACTCTACGTAGTATACACATGGATACGGCTCACGCTTTCTCCTCACGCTCTCCATCTCCGTCCCGTCTGCTCTAAACCAGCCGGTCCACCCACTTGGTAATACATCCAGGTTCGTGCTCTTCTCCTCCATCCAACCCTTCTTTGGCTGTATTAGCCTTTAGGCCTTTCCGCTCACGACCCAGATCCAGAACAACTTACACGGGCCATCCTGGCTCTGCCCGTAGATCTAGCCCCCGTCCGGCTGCTATCTCCTAATACACTTTCTCGTCTCTTATCTGCGCCGACGCCCTCCACACATTTCTCTCCTCAATAACAGCCGCACCACCGGCCTGGCACCCTGACGATTGGCGCCTCCAAAAGGTGCGACGGTGATTTCTCGGTGCCCTACCACCGACTCTTAACCCTCATAGTCACCAAGCCAGCTATCTTCGCCATGTCTTCTCCCAACTTTGCCGGCTTCTCACCATGGAGGAGAAGAGCCGCCTCCTTGAGCTCCCAGAGGTCCCAGAGGTCCCAGAGGACCAGCACCGAGATTAACCCGGAAAACCCGCTCCTCAGTCCCGGCCGGAGCTCTCAGCATGGTCCGGATTCGAGAGCCCTTCTGTCGTCTTCCGTGAGCTCGAGTCACCGAGAGCCGATTCGTTCCTTCATCCACGGCAACGTGAGGGACCACCTAGGCAAGCACCCCGTGGTCCGCGCATACGTCACCCAGGTCGCACAACCAGCTAACATGCCGTCCGTAGCTCCTGTCGACAGCGCCCAGTCTGCCCGCAGCGTGCGCGAAGACACGGCCGAACTCGCCTCATACCTCTTGTCCGACAAGAAGACGGGCCAGAGCCCAGCATTCCTCTCGCGCCAACGCTCCCAGTCGTCAGCTCTCACACGGGAAACCGCTATTTCAGATAACGAGGAAGACGACGATGACGAAATTGCCCATGTAACGAGCTCCGAGACGATACAAGAGGTATCAGAACCTTCCTCGCCGGATGGAGATGAGGAGGAACTGCCAGATGATGGTCCCTCCATTTTGACGAACCTACTCAAAAAGTCACCTCCCCAGTCGCACCGCGATCCGTCACCGGAACCACAACCCGAGCCATTGGAACCAACGACCCCTGAACCGAAGCGAGCGCCCTCCGTGGAGAGGCAGGAACGAGAGCTACAGCGACCGACGAGGACTGCTGCCGAGGAGCCTACCGAGCGCACTCCTCTGATCCCCAGGTTGTCGTCTGATAGTTTCGAGAGCTACCATACGAGCGGAGCCAGCACCGAAATCGACGTGGAAGGGCAGAAGCCACGACCTCAGAAGCGGTGGCTGCATGGTTTGAAAGATCTCACCGTGAATGTGGAGGAGCGCATCGTTCATGGTATTCAAATCGCGACGAGCCCCAAAGCTTGGGACCGCCAAGCCTTATGGCAGAATGCCGTGGTCGCCCCAGTATCTTGCCTACCGGCTGTTATTGTCGGATTGTTACTCAATGTTCTTGATGCGCTGTCTTACGGTACGCCCTCTCTCACCATGGTCTGCTAAACCAGATCATTTGTTCTAATTGGGCTAGGCATGATTCTATTTCCCCTCGGCAAGCCCATCTTTGCTGGGCTGGGCTCGGCGGGCATCTCCATTTTCTATGTTAGCACCATTGTTTCTCAGTTGACCTTCTCGACTGGCAGTATTTTCAAAGGAGGCGTTGGCTCCGAATTGGTGAGTTATCCTGAACCATGCAGCAGGACCCCTTGCTGACCATCCCAAAGATCGAAGTTGTACCCTTTTTCCATAATATGGCCCAAACAATTACGGACCATATTGGCGAAGATCAACCAGACGCTGTGATCGCAACGACGATTGTCACGTATGCAATTAGCTCCATGATGACAGGCACAGTCTTTTACCTCATGGGAAAATTCAACTTTGGCTACATGGTTGGTTTCATCCCAAGACACATCTTGATCGGCTGTATAGGAGGTGTCGGCTGGTTCCTGGTTGCCACGGGCTTCGAGGTGTCTGCCAGAATGGATGGCAGTCTGGAATACGACATGGACACACTTCACAAGCTTTTCCAATCCGACACGGTACTTCTCTGGCTGACACCCCTTTTGCTCGCTATCATACTTTTCTACAGTCAGACAAGAGGTGCTTCCAAGTATTTCTTGCCGCTGTACATCATCTCTATTCCGATTGTCTTTTATTTCTTTGTATTCTCCCTGGATGCGCTTGAGCCAGACTCTCTCCGAGATCACGGCTGGATTTTTGAAGGACCACCAGCGGACGAGCCATGGTGGTACTTCTACACGTTATACAGTAAGTCGATCTCGACTCAGGTGTCCAACTATTGCTAATATTCTACTCTAGAGTTCAACCTAGTTGAGTGGGATGCCGTTTTGGGGTGTATTCCTGCCATGTTGGCACTCACCTTTTTCGGCATTCTCCACGTTCCTATCAATGTTCCGGCCCTGGCTCTGCAGACTGGGGAGGATAATGCGGACCTTGACCGCGAGCTGAAATTGCATGGGTACTCCAACTTTATCTCTGGCTTGTGCGGCAGTATTCAAAACTACCTCGTCTACGCCAACACCGTGTTTTTTATGCGATCCGGCGGAGACAGCAGGCTCGCTGGCGTCATGCTAGCAGCCTTGACCTTTGGTGTCATGGTCATTGGCCCCAAGATCATTGGCTTTATCCCTATCATGATGGTTGGCACTCTCATCTTCGACCTTGGCTTTGAGCTTCTTCTCGAAGCTGTGTGGCTTCCGAGGAAGAAGCTGAAACTGGCCGAATATTTGACAGTATGTTTCTTGACCATGTTGTACTTGTCAGTGCTAACTAACTCTCTTATCAGGTGATTGTAATTGTCTTGGTAATGGGCATTTACGATTTCGTCATTGGCATTGGTGTGGGCATCATCCTCGCATTTGTGTCACTGATTATTCAGACATCGAGAGTATCTGCTGTACGAGCAAGCTATACAGGCGAAATAGTCGGCTCTACCGTGCGCAGAAACCCTTCGCAGCATCACTACCTGCAGGAAGTTCGTCGACAAATCTACATAGTCAAGCTCACTGGCTTCCTCTTCTTCGGCACCGTCGTCAGTGTTGAAGAGAAGATCCGGGCTCTCATCGACGACAGTGCCTTCACGGAAAGGCCTATTAAATATCTCGTTATCGACCTGTATCACGTCACAGGCCTGGATTACTCTGCTGGTGAAGCTTTCAATACTATCAGCAGGTTGCTCGACAACAAGGGCATCGTCATGGTGTTGAGTGGAAAGGACGCGGAAAGTGAAGTCGGCCGCAATCTGCGGGCCATGGGGCTGGGCAACGAAAGCATCGAAGTCACCTTACTTCCCGATCTCAACTCGGCTCTAGAGAGCTGTGAGAACGAGCTGCTCAAGACTCTTTACACAAGTCAGGATGCGCTCCACAATGGCTCTCGTCACGCACCAACCGCCAACCTGGACGTTCCTTCGAAGCCAGACCGGGGATCGTTTGATTTGGTCATCAACTCGCCGAGACGTAACCATTTGCACGAAGCCGCCAGAAACGCGCTGGCGAACACAGAGTCTTTGGGAACAAAGAGGTGGCAGAGCTTCAAGGAGCCTCTGCGATTGATGTTGCAAATCTTCCAGGGCCTGAGCGAGAGGAACGAAGATTTCTGGTTCCGGGCTGTTGGATATTTCTCCCGCAAGGAATACCAGGCCGGTACGGTCCTATTCACGAGAGGTGAGCCCGCCAAGGGTTTCTATCTCGTGGAGAAGGGCATCCTCCGCGCCGACTACGACCTGCCACAAGGCAAGCTCGCGGAGAGTATCGTGGCGGGCACGACGTGTGGCGAATTGCCCTTCTTCTCAGAGACGGACCGCACAGCCACGGTGACGGTTGATAGAGACTGCGTTGCCTGGCGGATGGACAAGGAGGGGTGGCAACGACTACAGAAAGACCAGCCGGATGTCGCGCAGGAGTTGTTGAGGGTGTCTCTAAAGTTGACGAGTGAGCGGATGACCTCCATCACTTCGTATATTTTGACCACTGCCGGCTAAGCGCCTCACGGTCTTTAAGTATTTCTCACGATCATCAAGCGCGGTCACCGAGATGCTTTCTTATTTCTTTTCTTTATGTTATTGGAGTTGCTAGGATACATGGGGAAAAAAAGGGAGAGAAGGTTGTGAAAAGGGGTTGGGTTCTTCAGTACATCGATTTGGCTTGGCTTTCCATTAGCGAGGTTGTGCTTTTTTACATACTTCTACTGTTGATAGCCTTTCTTTCCTTGAAGTACCTACGTACCTAGACATCAGGCACGCAGAGTGCGAGTCCTTCACCCTCTGTGTAAAAGTAAACAAAAATTTGACATCAACAAGGGATTGATGGGTTTGTGCAACTCGATCTGCTTTTTCTCTGGACAAACAATACTTAATGACAGATTGGCAAGAAGAAACAAGTGAAGAAGAGACATGTCTTGCTCGCATGCCGGGGTGTTAGGAGCTAGGCTAGCTAGCTAGCACCCTTCGATTTGCCAAATCTGGTTGGTTTTGTTTTTGCCTCGTCTTGATGTCGTGTGCTTTGTCTCGTATCACTGGCTATTGTAATGTCACGTTTTGTGTCACGCATTCCAGTACTCGTATGCGAATACACTAGGCACATTGTCGACTATTGACTCTCTGAATGTCTACATCCAAGGTAGACCAAGATTGATTACTCTTTTTTATGTAGCGTTGAACTTCTAGCTGCACATGTACCATGCTAAGTTGACGGGGATAGATGGCAAGGTGTATAGGGAGCGCACGTCGCATTGTCTTCGATGCTGTTATTGTGCTTTGCGCTTTCAGCCCCCGTCCGAGGTTAAAACTAGAGACGACTTTGGGGATGAGGTGAAATTTTTACTCCAGCGGGCGCGTAGGTAGATACGCAACGGGCTCCCTAGATGCTTGATCTGTGTTGTCCGTGGTCGATGTTTTTTTTTTTTCACTTACTTCCCACCGCCTACCTACCTTGAGCGAGAGAGATATGTTTGAGGTCGCAACGTTATGCTAGGATTTAGGATTTCTTATTGGGACTTTCGTGGGTATACCATGAGGAATTGGCTGTGACGATGAAGTCGGTAGAAAGGCATCCCCCATTGGATTCGATCTTCTTCGTTGAGGAAGGGACAGGCTACTTACCGTAGCAGACGGGCGACTCGATTGTTCTTCGATATGAGTCAATTCTTCACCAGCAAGATGCTGTACGATGGGTTATTGGTGAACTCGGGAGGCGCACCGCATCCCGCTTGCCGGGTCTGCTCAGGTTGACAATGCTTTGTTCCCCGGAAGATGTGGTATCTAGCTGGAACCTTCACAACCGGAACTTACTCGTAGATTTACTTCGGATTGTTGTTTTTCATTAGACAATGCCAAAAGTCGAGGCACTACGGGGCCATATCACCGGCTCAAGATGTTCACAGACAGCGAAGAGAAAATCAGTCTATGGTGGATAGGCAGTTCAATATCTTCCTGCAACTGACGTCGAGGGCCAGTCTTTTTTTTTTTTTTTTTTTTTTTAAACTGGAACCAGCACTACTGTGGAACATGGAATCTGTGTAGCGACGTGGCGGGAAAACGGTGTACCAGAGATTTCTTGGAAAACTTTGGGATTTCGAATATGTGTGTTGGAGAAACAAGAAGAATCAGAAGCTATGCCTGCCCCATCCGCAGAAAATCCAAACTCGGCCAAGTCCTCTGAAGAATTGGGAGCTCCAAATCCTATCAACCGGTTACTCTTGTGCTTTTGATCTCGTGCGGGCCTCGAGTCAAGAATCACTGGACAGGTCGCATTTGTCCGCAAGATACATGTCCGACTCTCCGGTTTGATTTGACAACTGGACTTTGACCCAGCTGTCGGATGAGCAGATTGAAGGAATCACCTGCCCTCTGACCGAGAACAATATCCTGTTCTGCTAGCAGGACTTCAGGCTACATCAGAACTCCCACGGTCAACCTTTACAGAGCCGTCGCCATCGTGTCGTGCCTTTGGCAGCGAAATGAATGGAGCCAAGGGAGCGCCATACCTGCCGCTAGAATAGCAGCCGTCAAGTCTTCTATGATTCAACTACTAAGAGACTCGGCAGATAGCTTGTGCGTTGAAGTCCAGAGCCACAAGAAGCTCCATCAAATATCGTTGGCGCCTGGAATGATGTGTGAGGGGGGGAAGGGGGGGCTCAGACAAAGGTCCTCTGCCGATGTTGTGTGTGTTCCGGTACCTGGCCTCTGCCGGCATGAGGCGGTGCGGCTTGGAGGCCCCTGCCATGTGTGACAATGACATTGAGCCTTGGTGTGATCGTAGCATGACGGCTAGATGGTGGAGCGCTGTCGATGGTGTACGAGTTTGGGACTGTATAAACGACGTATTGAGCTAAGATTGGACACTGAGACGACAAGAGACGCGTCCTACAAAAAGAGGTTGAGCCGCGGCACTCAAAGCCTTGAATAGATATTTTGAACTCTTGGCGGTCTGAGACGGAAAAGATAACTAGGGATCTGATATTCTCTGTTCCAGGGTGTCGAGGCGATGGAAAGGAACGGCAGCCTATGCCACGACGCCAAGAGACGAATCAAAAAAAAGGCTGAGGGGGGGCAACGTAGTACTTCCACTGAAAGACGATGGCGTGCCGCACAACTCCCCAAGTCAACCCAACATCTTCATTCTGCCACAAAGGGAAATTACGATACTCACAGGGTAAGGGGGCAAATACAATACCGGCAACTTCGGGTTGCGATGGCAAGCTATAATATTCATACTTTGTCTACGCAAAGGGTGGCACCGACTTGGCGGAACCCTCTTCTCCTCATAGTCGGCAACGAGCATGGGTAGTTGGGATGGGGCGAAGAGGTGGAATCTTTGGCGAGGTAGACTTCATTGATGGACAGATGGGTCTATTTCAGGCAAGTACGCTATCTATGACACATCTTATGGTGCGAGATGAGTTATACGCGGCGAAATATGCAGTAACTGTTGGGGATGATATCGCGGAACGTTGAGCAAGCCAGTCGCAGGAACGCATCAAGAGCTTCTTTGGGAAGCCCAAGGGGAAGGGAGTATGGGACCGCTTGAATCCATTGCTAATGTAAAGTCACTCCGTTGTCAAGGAGATTACGTCGTCGCCGCCGCCGCCGTCGACAGTTGGAAGCAGCCTCTCTTTAGGAATCCAAAGATTCAGATGAACCCCCCTTTTTCGGTGAACTTACTGCGTTACATCCCGATGTCAATGTCTTCCACGTCAATGCCGTGTTGAGTCTGGCTCTCCCTGATATTGGGAATTTATGCGCGCAACATGGGGGGCTGGACTCTGACGGACACATAAAGTGATAGCTTATAGCCGTCACCACGATAACACCTTGTGAAATGACGTTACTACCCCAGCTAGGATCGGGGGGAAAGGGACAAGAAAAGGCAGAAAATGACCTTCCTCCTCGATCAATTACTCGGCATATTCGGCCGGGCGTGGCTACGTCGACCTCTCTCTCGTCCGCTTTTACTCGCAACACTCCATATTCGATGATACTCGCTAGATACCACCCTTAACCAAAGACAACATTACCCACCACAACCCAATCTCGGCATCAACCAGCTGAACATTTGCCCAAAAAAGTCTTGTGTTTGGCGGATAACCGTGGGCAGACGAGAAAGAAAGCAAAAAGTCAATTCCTCTTTGGCAGTCCCGCCCATAAGGCACGTAGCAGATCATACCAGTAGTAATGCCAAGCTTTGGGTTTGATGTTCGTCCCAAAATCATGCCCGTTACCTCAACCTGCTCGAACCGCCTTTGATGGTTTTTTTTTTTTTTTTTTTTTCCATTTCCGTCCCAACTCTCGAAGCTTTGGTCAACATTGCGAAGAGTAAGGGGAAATATATCCCACCCGTCATCTTCTCCAGCAACTCCTCAGCTGACACCGCCAACCAAGGCCCGAAAGCCGAACGGAGAACAGACGGACCAAAGTTGACGCTCTCAACCAAGAGCAAAGGCCGCGGACCGGCGTTGTTGTCTCTTTTCTCGTCACACAAAGACCACCTTGGGGCCGGGCCCGAGTATAAGCAACTGATGATTAATTCCCGTCCTGACGAAGGGAAATCTCACACCGGAAACCCAAACGGGGGCTCGTCGTCGGATTCGCCACCACCAACCCAGAGTAAAGGGGTACCCACCCGCATTCGACATCCGGAAAGGCGCGGCGGCGTGCGTGCGCAACGGAATAAAAACAGAAGTGGAGCCCCCGGACTTGACGTACCGGAAATCCAACATCCCCCCCCAAAGGCTATCCGTACAGACCCTCAGCCTTCTTTTTCTTTCATCTCTTGCCTCTTGAACAATCTTACATGAAAAACATGCTTTTGTACCGGATGCGCTAGCAGAGCATACCCCGAGAAAAGATACCAAAGAGATATGAGCTTGCGGTCAATACTGGGCGGTGGCCGAGTAAAAAAGCCCAAACCAAAGCCGAAATCGTCAGCTTCGCCACGGAAGAACAGCGGGACAGGTAGCCCCCGCCAGTCCGGCGGTGGCAGCGCTAAGCAGAAGACCGCTACTCCATCAGCCGCCCAAGGTGACGATTGCTACGACGACGACTTTTTCCATGACAGGCTCGAAGATGCAGGGCTCGTCGCGGCGCTGGCGACGGACATGTCGCTGCGCGATGTCGTGCAGGCCATCAAGTACACCCGCAGCCGCATGTTCGGCCCCGTTCCCATGGAGGCGACCGGCATGAACTCCACGCGCACCGCCGAGGTGCTCAATTACCGCAGAGCCATGCCCGGCATAGTGACAATATCACACCTCCATGCGCTCCTAATTTCGCCAACGGCTGTGGAGCGCGAGATCGCAGAGTTGCAGCGCGGCGGAGTGGTTCGCAAGATCTACGTGCAACGTCGCGGCGGCCTAGGCGAAGCCCTTATCCAGACCTCCGAACTGGAGGAGATGATCTCGCACTCTGCAGAGCTAGACGACGACGCAAAAACCGCCTTTGCGACGTTTCTGAGAGAGAACCCCCTGGCTCAGACGATGCCACGCCTGGCTTGCGGCGGCCACAGACACGCCGACGCCCTGGTGCGGGCCGGCTTTCTGACGGCCAGTATACACCCGCAGCACGTAAACACACCGTTGATGAACTTGCACTTGCGTCCCGAAGACCGCGGCAGCTTGATGAGCATCCAGGCTGTCTCCCGCGCAGCGTCCGGAAGCTTCGACGCCGTGGGCGGGCAAGGGGCAATACACGCCGCGGGTGGTGGGGGAGGAGCGCCGAGTTTATCCCGCGCTGACGCGTCATCTTCGGGCGCCGAATTTACCATCGCGGTGCCCGGGAACGGGTCTTTTCTAAAACTAACCGCCGCCGCCGTGCAGCACCTCACCCAGCTGCTGTCCAAGTCGCAATTTAGGGAGATGCCCGTATCTATGCTGAGGGAGCGATGGGAGGGTGGCGTAGCCCGAGACGAGGCACGCCTGGCAAGGAGGGCCAGGGGAGAATTCGCTGGTGTGCTGCCGGGGAGAACCAAAAGATGGAAGGAATTTCACGGCTTGGAGTTCAACTGGGTGTTGGAGGAGGCTATGGGCACCGGTCTTTTGGAAGTCTTTGAGACACGGAGCGTAGGCAGGGGAGTCCGCCTGCTATGATCGTGAGACCCGTAGTCCGTTTACGTCGTCTGCGCAGCGGGGAAGATTTTAAGCTTGATACCGTGGAAATCCCAAATGCACCTCGGCCAAAGACACAATGTTGGGTAAACGAAGTCGATGAAACCTGCCTCTTGACAAGCTGCCGTGCGTCGCTTGGCGCACTCATACAAGACTGTGATGCCATGGCCGCCTTCTGGCATGTTCGTCCGAGTGTCGTTTCTTTGAGAGTTCTTAGATAAGGGAGAAATCAAAGAGATAGAGCTGCTGTGACACGTGCAAGACACCCCGATCGAGTCAGTTGCTGTTATAAGCCCACTGTCGTAGGTTAAGGAGAGAAAAATCCTTACTGTCGAAATAAATCATTGAACCGCTGGATAGATGGCAAACCCTTGAAGGTTGCCTGGCCAGCTTGAATGGGGAACAAGCCTGTTGATTAGTGAAGCTTCCCCAGAACCCTGGCTCCCTAGTGGCTGCTGCCAAGCACGGGAATCGTTGTGAAGGGTCGCACTTGGAGGCGAGGCAGAGGTCGATGCGGCTCCAGGTTCACCTAGGTAAATCCCAGATGTTGGAGTTTGATCTTCCATGCTTCGCCCAGCCGCAGAGCAGCATGCGACTGGACCAACGTTTAGACGAGAAGTGCATGTTTCTAAATGCGACCTCGTTAGTCGAGGCTCTTGAGTCATGGCACGGACCTAGGAAATCAAGAGCATGAATGTCAACCGTCCCTCATCCGTTCTTTGCATCGATTCGCGTGCTGCTGTCAAAAGTTGAAAGACTTGGGAACTGAGATGTGGTAAGAAGCAGAAAGCGACACACACCATTGTTTTGCCTCACATGGAAATCCAACCAAGCCACTGCAGTTGGCAAATTTCGGGTTGTAGTTGAGGTTTTCGAAACCTGCAGAAAGGCTGTGTGGGAGAGAGAGGTACGATAGTTTACGTCCATCTGCAGCTACTGTTCCAGACAAGCCAGAGTATAGTATTGCCCGAGCAAAAAGATGTTGGCTCACAACTGTCAAATGGAAATGCTTTAGTACAACATCCGAGGTCGGGTCCACGGGAGAGCAGGGAAGGTTAACCCAAATCCACCCAATCAGTCAAAAGAACTCGGATGCCGAGGAAGTTTCGCGAGACATCTCCACTAGCCAGTATATAGAGAGCTCGTTAATCAGAAGAGCGTTTACACTAGTCATATGCTCAAAAATGCTTGCTAGGGATCGTCAGGAAGAACATGGTCCAACGTCGAGTCCGCCGTTACCCTGCAGACTAAGCTCACCAGGGAAGACTGTTCAACTTCCTCAGGGGGCGCAAGATGTTGCAGCTTGCCTGCGTGCATTAACCAAACGTAGAAAAAGCAACTTCGAGATGCAGGCTGAGGGACGGATACCAACTTCCAGTTCCAGTCAGATGCAGTCAAGCCAAAGTAAGGTAAACCGAGCTTGGGCCAGCGTCTGTGCTTCTACTTGAGCTTGCGCAACGCTCGCTTTCGAGCCGGCGTCCAACTTCCTCGGTAATGGTAGTTGGTAGGTACTCACGTACCGTGTTGATGCGGATAGAGGATCGAAATGCTAAGCATGGTGAGGCACTTGCGCCACCATTCTGCGACGTGGGAATGCGGAGACGGAGCAACTAAGAATACCAGGTTCATCGAATGACGGGAACACTATAGTACGGGATGAGGTCTGGCAGTGATACATGAACGTCCGGCACAACGGCTCGCCGAGACTCGAGAATGCCCCGACGTCGGGTGTTCTGCCATCCCGTCCGTCGTTCTCTGAACGTTTTCTGCTCGACCTCCAGATAGATTGATGGCCTGGGCCCCAGACTCAGAGACGCAATGTCCAGTTTGATCGATTCGAAGGAGGGGCCTCGTAGGATTGGTGTGACGGGCCCAGGCTCTGGAGATTGCCAGAGCAGGGTCAAGGTCGGATTGTATTTCATTGGCGAATGAGATTCGGCGGGGAATGGACGAGGCGGCAGCGGTGCAGCTATGGTGCCTGTCGTCACACAGACTTTTACCCTAAGTGCGTCTTCTCCAAGTCTGGGTCGTGCTAGGAAGCTTGCCGGAGACGGCTCCTGCAGACGTGCAGAAAATGTAGCGCATGAAGGCTGTTATCGAGGCCTTAGTTCGGCATGCCTAGACGATTTGCGCACGGGGACACCACTCATGGCAGCTCGTTGGCTGGAAGAGGTAGTGATGTGATGGCACCCGGAAATTACAGCATGGTCCGTCCATATGGGGGTCTCTGGCAATTCGCAGACGTTGTTTGATTGCGACCACGGTTGGCACTTTAAAGTGTTTGCCCCAGCCATTCCATTCGCCGCGCTCTGTCCAATTGTTGATCGAGTCGACGTTGTCGCGGAATCTGTGGATTCGGGGACAGATCGAGAAAGCACCGAGGGTGATGGGCGGGTCTAGAGGAAGATGGGTATGAAAACCCGAGCTTTTGGTGCTTGTGGAAGGCTGAAGCTAGTTATTCGTACAAAGTAGGCCTTTTTTGGTGGTGGAGTGAGGCGACGCGTATCCTTGGTTATCCTGTACCACCCAGAACCCATACTCCGTGCTCTGCACAAATTTGCGAGAGACAAGAGGCATACATGTGGCAGCACCGTGTCTCGGCGTGGGATGGACAGGTGAGGCAGCAACATCACCACAAGTCGTTCCATGCGCGCCCTTGTTTTTTTGGTAGATGATGCTTGCTACTTGCTTGAATGCCTGTTGAAAAGCACGCGCATATGCGTGCAACGGTGGCACAGAGCTCGCGCATGTGCTTCCCTCTTGTCGTTAATCAAGTGCCGTCGGTCCCAGCGAGGTACGGATAGATGATCCATCATCCCACAAGCTCCTCTATCTCTCCCTCTCTCGCGCAGATGCAAGCCGGTTTGGGATCTGACAGCAGGGGTCCTCAAGGTACCCCGAGACCTAAGGGCCAAGTAGCGGCCAGGAGTCAGGCCATGGAGCGGCGTGGGTTATCATCCGTGAGGGAGGGGTGCGAAGCAATGACTGTGGTCCAAGTGCTCGCGCAGTCTCTCGCCATTAAAGGGGCGTTCTGATGTGCCGAGTACCATGGATACTTGTAGCTCGTGGCGGCGCCGTGTATGGCCTGGGACTAAGTTGGAAGGGGATCCCCCCCTTGCTGTTCCTGAGTTGAACGATGGTCCTTGCAGGGGATGTGACAGGGGTAAAATCTCCAAGTCTGGGTAGCAATTTGACGATGACCAGGCTAGTGAGGGAAAACTTCCTGGGTCGGGCTGCGGGCGTTGTGATGAGTGGTGTATCTCTTGGACGTTCTCTTTAGTACCTGACTAAGGTAGTCACCGATGGGGAAACAGGTCGTCACGGGGATGGAGAAGACAGAAGAGGCAAAGAAGGAGAGAGAAACTATGCTTGTGCGATTCGACTTTGAGGCCGGCGAGAGTTGCATGTGCCAATCGACATGCGAAGGGCGGGTAGAGATGGGGGAAACTCGAACATGTTGCACGCCCTTTTCAGCCCTGACCGGCTAGCTAGCGGAGAGAAGAGAAAATGGATGTGAAAGAAAAAGGTTGAGAAGGAGAAATGACACAGCCACGAGAAAGACAAGCCATAGACGGGGCAAGAGGCCAGGGGAGGTAACATCTCTCTTGAGTCTCCCTCCCTCCTCCCCTTTTTGTGTTTATTGGGACGAGTATCCGTACGGATACTCTATACTGTGTATTCGTACATGGCGTAGGTAGGTAATGTCAATCCCACCCCGGTTACATTTTGTCTACTCCTTCCTTTCCCCCCTGCTTTTCCGCCAGTCCTGGAGAGCGTTGTACGTACGTAGTACATTCGTACCCAAGCTCGATTCATCCAGAGATGACTTGTTTTTTTTTTTTTGTATTCCCTCTTTCCAGATTTGCAGACAACACGTCCCGCAATTTAACTTGACGCCGATATCGAGGATCGTCACTTAGTCAATGGTTTTGGCAGCTTATCCGCCATTGCGCAACACTTCCCGTTGTCGGCATATCCAAGCATAACTTTTTGTGGACTTCAAAAAGCAAAGAATGGAATAACGGCACGTACAGGGATCCACTATTTTTTACACTCCTGCACCCTGCTCGCTGCTTTGCCCCGGGCAAGCAGGACCAACGAAGAGAGGAGACCAAGAGGAGAAGAGGAGGAGGAGGGAGATGCTCTTCTTTCCCACTCGTAGCAGAAGGGAAAGAGAGTCCAACATTGGACATCCTTCGGATCGACAACGCGCCTAACACGGAAGAGACCTTTGGAGGAAACGGTACCACTGGCCTGGACTCTTCCTTAGTGTATCCGTAGACCTCGTTCACTTCACCCCCATCCTCTCCTGCCGCCCACGTCTACGGCTACGTCCACAACCACATCCAGATCGCTCCCAACTTACCCGACGGACTTACCTAGTAGTCAGCCACTCCTTTTACCTTCCTTGCCGTACACGTCTTCGCACACAACGGCCATTTCCCGCTTACCTTGCCGTCCGCTGCACTAATCGCACCGAAACGCACTTTTCATCACCACATTCACTCACGCCTTCTCCATTTTCTCGACCAAACACTCCTTACTCATCTCGCCTCGCTGTGCGCATATACGCTCTCCGTCTCCTTCCCCTTGACCGCGGGACGCCTCAACTAAGTTGACCTTTCGCCTGGTTCGATTTCGCCGCCGCCGCCGCCGCCTCTTCCCTACCTACGGATACTCCGCCAAGACCAAGAGACGCAAACAAGCCCAGCGCTCGAAACCCGTATCTCTCCTTTCTACAAATCATCGCAACCTCATCGGCATCACGTCGCTCATTGCATCCGCAGAGATTAGACTTGACGCAATTCCATCCCAATTGTACCGCAGCCCCGGTCGAATATCTTTCCGCACCTCGTCATCCAATTCTGCAGAATTGTTTCCTACTTCTCTTCTGTGAAGCTCAGACGCCCAAAGCCGCAGCGAATCCGCGTTCGCAAATCCCGCGCCCATCGCTGCTGTCGAAACATTTCCACTCGACGAAACCAACCCCTTCCCTCCCTCCCGCGTCCACCTCGATTTTTTTTTTTTTTGGCTTTCCCCTACCTGCCGCCCAATCTGAGTACCCGTCGCCATCCCAGTCCTGCGACTTTCGCTGCGCGAGACACCAGAGGCACCGTGCTCTGCAGACAGACGAAAAAAGAAACCCCCAGCCGTACGCCGCCCGCCGCCCGCTAGCGCAAAGAATACAGCTCGACGACGAAAAAGTCCAATACAGCCAGACCTTTGTTTTCCCTCCGCACTTGGCTCCAGCGGAGACGACAGGGCCCGATTTGAACCGCAAGGATCACTCTGCGAGACATACGAAGCCACCTCGATCCCAGTACTCCCCCTTCAAATCGCTTCACGCAGGCTTTCTCTCTTCTTACCACCACCAAACACGACAATACAGCGTTGTCCACTGCATCATCTTTTGGTAAGCCTCTGGTTCTTCCTCTCTGCTCCTATCCGCTCCGCCCCTTGGGATCGCCCTTATGCCGGCGCATCTGCAAGTCATGCCCAACTCCCGTGCCCGCTACCTTAATTGTCATGGTCCAGGTGCACTGACAACACTCCTGCCAGTATAGCCCCCAATCCGATGAAAACTTCCCACGTCACTCTGTACACCCTCAACGCATAATAACGTTTCACACGTCCCTGTTCGCGAATTGGTCCAGAGTGCTGGGATACAGGCATATTCGCAGGCCAGCTCCTAGTCCGCGCTCGTGATTTTCGGACGAATACAACCCACGCGAAGACGTCCCTAATCGACGTAATCAACATCCTGACGATCGCCCACCCTCTTCCACCCTCCGAGTTCATGGACCGACCACTTTCTCGATTGCTCCCGAGAAACTAGAAGGCTGCTTGCCCAACTCGGGACATCGTAACTGCTTACGGATCACGGCTCCTTCTACCTAGTTATTCAGCGAAATGGCGACTCTCCCACGGCCGTCCCGGCCGTCAAACGGCCCGCCAACCATGGCCTTGCCCGCTCTTCCTGTACCCAAGACCAGAAAGAGTACGGGGGGCATTCCCACGACGGCTTCCAAGGCCAGCCCGTCAACACCGAATTCTAAAAGTGGCCTTCGAGCTCCATCCGCCGGCTTCCTACCTCCCACGACCCCTGCACCCACTTCCGCCCTTCCGCAACCGCGTACGGCCTCTGCCATGAGTAATTCTTCATTGCGAACGTTGCGCAAGACAGTGAGCATCAACTCGTTCCCCCAACCGCCCCGAGGCGACAATCGCATCAGTAGCCTCCCCCCGAGTCCACTTGGTGCTGACTCCTCACTGAACTCCACACGCAAGTCAAAGGGTTCTGTCGCGTCGACTTATTCGCAGAGCAACGGCGCCCCGAGTCTGCTGAACAACAGCGCCGAGGGCAAGTCAATATCTAGCGCAAGTGTTCGGATGTCCGATGGCCTTATCAGCATCTCTTCACCACCACAAAGCAGGAGTTCTTCTGCCCAGGACTCATACTCAACTTCTGCGACAACGTATGATGACCCTATCGATGGAATGGCAGCAAAATCCTCATCTGACGGCAGCAGTGATAAGAGAGGTTCCAAACTAGACGGCAAGGGCAATGTGATTGTCAGTGTGAGAGTGCGGCCAGATGCGAGCGGAAACGAGAGCACAAAAGCCGAGGGCGAGTGGATGGTTGATGGAAGAAAGTCTCTTGTTGCGTATAGAGGAAAAGAAGGCGGAGACTATTTTTATGGTGAGCTATTACCCCGCAAAGCCAAACAAAATGTTCTAACTCGAGGTATTAGATAATGTCTTCACGACACACGACGACAACAGCCGAGTATACGACTGCTTAGCAAAACGTCTAGTCCGCCGTGTGATGGAGGGATACCACGGAACAGTTTTCGCCTACGGCATGACTGGTACCGGAAAGACGTTTTCGATGCAAGGAACCGCTTCTTCGCCGGGTGTGATCCCACTCGCAATCACAGATATCTTTTCCTATATCAGAGAAACACCATCCCGCGAATTCCTTCTCCGTGTCAGTTACTTGGAGATTTACAACGAGAAAATTCATGATTTGCTTAGTATGTCGACAGGGCCCGGCGCGGCGGCTGGTGGGCAAGAAGAAATCAAGTTACGCGAGGACAGCAAGCGCGGTGTTTACGCCAGTCCCTTGAAGGAAGAGATTGTGCAGAGTCCTACCCAGCTTCTCAGGGTGATTGCGCGTGGAGACCAAGCGCGCAGGACTGCAAGCACCCAATTTAATGCGAGGAGCTCCCGAAGTCATGCGGTTGTACAAATCGTGGTGGAGAGCCGAGAGCGGATACCAGGGAACCCCGGAGGTGGCGACAGCAAAAGGTCAGGAATGCTACCTGGCGGCGTTCGAGTGTCGACACTGAGCCTGATCGATCTCGCTGGATCCGAGAAGGCTGCCGAGTCCAAAGAGCGAAGAACCGAGGGCTCGCACATCAATAAGAGTTTGCTCACTTTGGGCACTGTCATCTCCAAACTTTCCGAACACAAGGACAAGGATGGAAAAGCGGCCGACAAAGATGGGAAGCATCTGCCTTATCGCGACAGCAAGCTAACCAGGCTTTTGCAAGGCGCGTTGTCAGGCGGATCGCTGGTGAGCATTCTTTGCACCATCCAGATCGGCGCGGCTGGCAGCGCTGCGTCCTCGAATTCCCACACATCAGAGACGATCAACACCCTCAAATTCGCATCCAGGGCAAAGAACAACATTGTCAGTCATGCCAAGAAAGCAGAAGAGGCCCTGGGAAGCGGCGGTGACGGCGGTGCGAGAGTTCTCCTGGAGCGTTATCGCATGGAGATCCTCGAGTTACGGCAACAGCTCGACACACAAGCCAAGGAAAAGAACGCAAAATACGCCGAGGAAGAAAGAGAGCGAGACGTCTTGGAGGAGAAGGCCCGTGAAATCGAGGCTGAGCATCGGCATGAAGAGCAAATGCTCGAAATGCAGCTGGCTCGCACAGCGCTAAAAGAACGGATCGATCATCTCAACCGTCTGATCTTGAGTTCCAAATCAATCGGCGTCAATGTCAGCGGCTCCTACAGCGCTCTGGGCATTCACCCTCGGTTCTCAATGGCCTCAGCAAGATCATCAATGGCTACTTCGAATGGCGGCAGGCCATTGCTCGAAAGGACAGCATCAATGACATCGGCGTCATCAACCATAGGCCGTCGCTCTAGCGGTCGTTCGAGTGGAGGACAACGTCAGTCTAGCGGTGAAGGGGGGGTTGTGACAGACGATGACAGCATTGGCGAATACGGAGATGGAAGTGCCTCTTTGTCGGCTCAGAACCATGCCCTGCAGGCCGACTTGGCAGACAAGACAAGATATATTCAGACACTGGAGAAACGGCTTATGCAGGCACGAAGAGCCAGTTCTTCGAGGACTTCGGTTGGTTTCTCCGCCCCGAATAAAGGCATCATGGTCGGAGAAGACCACAGTGTGTCGACGCTTTTGCGGGAGAAGGACGCCGAGATTGCAGAGCTTCGAGCTCGATTGGACGACAAGGATCGCATGCTGGGCGCGCTTCGGTCTGCGGCGCGGTCTCGAGACACTGCAGAGGGCCACACCGATGGCAGGACATCAGCTCTTTACGAACACAGTCCACCACCGACGATGAACCCGCCGCCAGCACCATCAGCCGCCCCGAATAAACCTCGCAACCGTACCAAGAGTGTCGATGAGATGAGCAAGATTCTGGACGAAATGATTCAGGACCGTGTTGAAACAGGCCACCTGGTAAAGGGAGCCCGAGGAAGCATCCGTGTCGTCAGCGATCGTAAGCTTGAGGTGCACCCGGAGTTGCCTGTGAACCTTGAACCCCTCAGGAAAGCAGCATCGTTTGACGAAACCAACAAGGTCTCGGTGATGGGCATGTGAGAGGGTCTCTCCTGTTGGGTGTGTAAGCTTCAAATGGGTTTTTTTTTTTTTTTTAAATCTGGTGGTGGGATTGGGGGGGTTTTGCGGGGGCCGCCCCGGGACCCACGGAAAGGGGGGGGGGGGGGGGGGGTGTGGGTGTTGGCTGTTGGGTGTGTGAGCTTCAAATGGTTTTTTTTTTTTTTTTTAAATCTGGTAGTGGGAATGGGTGGACTTTGCGGGGCGCCTCACAGGACCACCAGAAAGGCGTTCGGGAAAGATCGATAACGATCTGATTTTGGTTTTCTTCTTATACCCTACACTTACTTCGCCGCGGTCTCTGGTTGGAAAGACGGCGGTCCAAATCACCCTCTTTCGACGCTAGCCATGACTGTCGGCCTGTTTTATTAGCGTACTGATATGTCAACGAGGAAGGAGTCGGCAGATTTGAGGCACAACGACCACATGTGGTCCCAGTGCATTAGGCAGGCTCGGGTTATTGATACTGGCACAGGGTTCAGAGGATGGCGGGAAAAGCGACGAGGCCTGCCAGTGGCAGTTTAATATTGGATTGATGGATGATTATGATGGCTCATGTGCATCAGGAAGCAGGCCTGGTCAGCTAGCTAATAACGGATGAGCGGCTACGACATCCAGAAGAAGAGACTATCATGATCCATCCGATGCCACTGTTCTTCCCGTACCCGTATCCGTACCCAAACGGCCGAGCTGATTTGGGTGCGGGCGAGTTTGATTTGCAAGCCTCTGATCCAGCAACACACGGGAAAGACTCGGTTTGGGAAACGTTGCGCCAATCCCGAGGACCCGCCAGAGTCACGTCTTCACATGACGGATTACTGCATCCTGTTTGCTTTCCGGCGTGTGGCGAACTAACCCTCTGTGCCCACCAGTTCTGTTTGATGGCAACGCAGTTCGCCTCATGAGACGGGTACTGGCCGGAATTCGTGACCAAGCTTGCATAAAGGGAGAAAGGGGCACAAAGGTCGAGGGAGAGCAGTGGGCGCGGGACGTAATACACAAGGCAATGTCGATGCCATATCGCGGGGCATTGCCACGGCGGGGGCGTATATTAGTCGCGATATAAGATCAAGGCGTCTGAGTTAACCCTAGCGCGGGTTTCCATCTTGTACAAATGAGAATGCAAGACGTGGGTACAAATATTCAGAGGCAGAGTAGAAGCAAGGCTGAAACGAAGAAACCATCACGGCCATCCCGAAGTCGCAATCTCGGCGCTATCCGCCCATCAATTTTAACAAAGTGAGCTTTGGAAAGCAAACAGAGTGTACAGGACGAGGTTCCCAAGACGGCGGTTTGCCGAGTCGGGTCAGAGGAGGGGGGGGGGGGGGGTTTGCGACCACAGCACCTATGGTGGAGTGGTGCAGGGGGTCCTCGCTGCGTCAGGGGTTGTCCTGGGGGGGGGGGGGGGGGGGGGGGTGGGGGGGGGGGCGGGGGGGGGGGGGGGGGGGGGGGGGGGTGTTAAAACAAAGAGCATCTAGGTAAGTTGGTTTAAAGCTTCCCGCGTGGCTAACGGTGTTTTCTTGGGAGAGATCGCGGCGTGGCGGCAAAAGACGAGACGGACGGAAGCGGCGGGCGCACGGTCGAGACGAGCACGGGCGCGCGTTGGATGTAATTTGGATTGATGACTACTTTTTGTAATCGTCTGTTTGTTGGTCGTGACTGATTATGCTCGGTGAGGTTTGGAAAAGTAGAGTGTTTGGTTGGAGGCTGAATGGACAGGGGCACGGATTCGAGAGCGTGGGATGTGAGGGAGCGACTTATTTGAGTTTCTGATGATGAGGTTGACTCGGATGAAGCCTTGAAAGCCTGGGATCATGCCTACCTTGCTTTTCCCCCCCATTTTTCTTGTTTCCTTTTCTCCCACGGCCTCTCCGTCTTGTGATGGGGCCGTTTGGTGTTTGCCGCGTAAACTCTGAATGGAGACAATGACCTTGACCTTGACGTGCGCCTACTACGTAACACGAAGCTTTTTTGGTTGAACAGGAGACCGGCGGGTTTGCGAGTGTCATTATTCCTGGTTGCCTGCCGGGCACAGGCGAGGGTGGTTGACGATGATGGATCGCAATATCCAATTTTGTTTTGATATGACGCAAATGAAACTTGCGGCCCCGTCCGACTATGGCGATCTGCAGAAAAGGACAAAACCTAAATTGGTGCGAATGACTCTCTCTCCGCCCCTCTCTCCCCTCTCTGGTTGAACCATCAATCATCGACGAGTTGTTGGCCTCTTTTGTCTCCTCTTCCTCCTCTCTGTCGCTCTCGTGGAGGCGTACCTCTGAGCTCCGTCTGTCTCGGTTTGTGTGTGTTCTTGCTGATCCTTTGGGTGGTGCCTTGACGATCTCGTGACGGTGTACAACGATGTTGTGTTTGGTTACTTAGAATTGAAAAAGTTGTTTGTTTCCTGCTGCCTTTTGAGAGATGACAGAGTTCCAGGAGGGGTCGGCTGTACGACACGGTACCATTTTCCGTCTTACGATGGGGATTCTGATGGTGATGTCTGTTTTCCCCAGCCTATTTTACCTTTGCTTCGCTGATTTCATCGTATTTGGGTCACACTCCAAGGTTTCAACGGCGCGGGCGGGAAAGCCAAGCTAAGATGCGACTTTAAAGGGTATCCGTACCTCAGGACACGGTATGAGGACGGCGGATCCCGCGCGCGCGCGCGGACAACAATACTGAAGGAGAGCAGATTTTCTCTTTTCAACGTCTTTTGTCAAAGATGCAAAACCCAGCTTGCACCATTTTCTCTGTTTTGCTCGGAATTGGCCAAAGATTGAGGGATCCAGAAAGGGGTCGCAACAGGGGTGTCGGTTCCCCATCTTTGGTGTCCACATGCGGCCTTCTGGATTTGGGTGCGGATATGTGCCTCGAATCATGCACACTTTGACGAACAGTCCGACCTATCGCGGCAGCCTGTCTTTTGTAACGTGCAGATGCAGGAGCGCGTTGGGGAGCCCGGGACACGGACTTGCGAAAAGGGAGCCAAGCGGGCGGGATGGAGAGAGAGAGAAAAAATGATTGAGGGTGAACGGACGGTCCTTCGGAATATTTCTGATGGGATTGCGGGACCGCTTGGTGGCTCCTTCCTCACCGTCTTACCACCTTTTTAGGAATGAGCTACTGGAGCGGGCTTGATGATGAGTTGACACTGACAGCCGAGGGGATGAACGGGCTTTCAGAGAAGGAAGTGATGGCCGTCTTGGGGAGGAGGCCCGGGAGGAACAGATGGAGGTGCGGCGACCGAGAGGCCAATGAGAGGCTGGAGAGGCGAGTAAGAGCGCCGAAAGGAGAAGAAGACGTTGCGGGACGTGCTGGGAACTTCTTTTGATTGGTTCCTTCAGAGGGGGAGGGGCGGATCTCATCCGAGGGAGGACCCCTGCGGTACAGGCCCTAAGGACACGGGGGCCTGGCTCTGACTGACTGGCTGCTTCATCGCCTGCTTCTTGGACTGTGACCCCGGAGATTCTGAAACGTGCTAAAATCGTGACTGGCGACAGCAGGAGGTGGGGGGAAGCTGCAAGTTCCTCAGCCTAACACAACACCTTGGTAGCAGGCTAGCAGCTACCTTCATCTGCGTGTAACTGTGTATGCACATTACCGGGAGAATACTTGCGCGGCGGGTAACCCTTGAACCGCCGGCTCCCTCATTGGGAACTTACTCGGCGCGTACTGAATCGGTCCCTGCAAACCGGTGTTGCAGATGCGATGCTCACTTCTGCCCTCGGTCTCCTCTAGGCTGTCGAAGGCGGATTTTCTACTCCTTTTGCAGCTAGGTAAGTTCGGGACTCGTCGTCGGGCTCCGTCTCTCAAGGGTGCCTCGAAAAGCTACTGCCCACTTTGATTGTGTTGCAACTTGCCACGAGCTGCCAACAAAACCCCCCATGCGAATACAACGTCAACCGTCCACCCGCCCGTCGCATTGGGAGAGTCGACGGTTTTTGGGGCTCTTTCTTGGTTCAACCGTGGTGCGGGATCGCCTTGGGTATGGCGATCCCGTGGGATCTCCCTCGCTTCTTGCTTCTTCTGGCTCCCCAGCGTTGGAGCAATGAGACGACGAGAAATGGCCAGCTGAAGATGAGGGGCTTGAGGGGAAACCCTGAACTGGTTTTCTATTCGGGGGTCGATCATGATGCTGCAAGAATCAGAAATCCCCGTTCCGCCCAGCACCGGACGATCCGCATAGGTGACGGCTGCTGCGGCTGCCTTCACCTTGGAACCGCGCATTGCCAGGCGCTTCGCAGTAGGTTTTCTGGGGTGGCCAGCTATTGTACATCGTCATACCTTACCTACGTTGGGCACACCGGGTTTGGCGGGTTTTGATGGTCCACCTCATCACGGCCGTTGCAATTGCGCCGAAAAAAAAGCAGAGACATAAGCAGGACGATCAGGCTGAATGCCAGAAACCGCCGGATAGAGTCAATTGGCACTGGGTCCCCCCTCCAGACTTTTCTTTCTCCCCCAAGCCCAGGAAGAAAGCGAGAGGAACAGAGCCTTTGTCCTTTGTTGCAAACGCAAGCCCCGACACCCGAGGTTCTCTTAGACGAGCACACCACCACAGAAAAGCAAGAGGTCGAGGCATTGACAGCAACAGCTGACACCTCATCCCACGGACATCGGCGCTGCATTTGCGCTTCACTCGCACACGACACGACATTACTCCTGGAACTCTGACACCTTTTGTCCTCCCATCGTCCCGCCCTTCCCCATCCGCCCATCCTTCGGCCCATCTTTTTGCTCGGCACCCCCCTCCCACCTTTCGCCTCTGGGTTCTTCCCCCTTCTCGGCGCTGTTGGACCGGGTATCAAGTCAAAGGCCCGGACGAACAACTCATCGTCCCATCTTCATCCGCTTCGCTTCTGCCCAATTACCACGCAGTTCCGTCCCCCCTCCTGCTCTCGCCGTCACTCGAACTGGCATCGGACAGAGTTTGACAAAAGCCGGGAAGCCAGAGCCGAACATAGGCAAAGAAGGAGCACATTGTTGCAAACAATATACCACAGACTGTGGACGAGACAGCCGGTCCACGGCGCACCCAGCAGCATACATACAAGACTGTTTCGGCGAGCCAGCGTCCAATCCAGTCTACGAGTAGTCTTCTCTCCCCTCCTTGCTTTACCTTGGAGCAGCTACTGCAGCTCGATCGAGTTTGTCCCGCTCCATACACAAGGTCCGACCGAAGGAGAGAAGCACCACTGCTTCGAAGCTCCCGCCCCAACCGAACCCTGGTCTCTGATGATCGCCGCCAAGACCCACCATCAGTCATTTACTTCACGCAGTTGATCGCACTTTTCATCCTTTTCGGTTGCCCCATTTGAGTCCCCTTGGGTCCTTTTTCACTGCGTTCTCTACCAGATTTTGGACAAGGGCCGGCCACTTTCTGCGTAGCCGCCGGATTCCTTTAAGCTCCTGCAGCTGCTACCCTGAAGGCTACCTTGACCCAAAAAGAAGAAGCTGGCCGAGTCTGCCTCACCACGGATACTCCGTACCTCGCTCTCTGCCCACGATCTTACTTCTACCCCCGCCTCCCCCGGTTTCTTCACTACCTTTCTTCTTTCTTCAGACCTGACCCGACCGCGCCCCCGGCCTCGGTCTCGTTCTGTACGCAGAACGCTGCATAGCTTGTCTTCCACCGCGCTGGCCACCGCATTGCCGCCTGTCTACCTCGGCCTCTGACCCTGTACGACCGTTGCTGTAACCGTTACTATCATGAACGCCTCCTAGAAGGAAAGAGATTCTCTTGTCCATGACCAACCAGGCTCGAAGCCCGGCGACACTCCTTTACTCAGACCATCACCAGTCTACTTTCCATTCTTAAAGCTTCAAGTTCTGCTCACGAAGCCCGGCCTCTCTTAAAAGATACCCATTGGGACCGCTTCTTATTAGTGGATACGACACCCAACAACGACGACTCTACGAATTCTACTTCTTTTGGATACCAACACATTTTATTACCTCGTTGCTTATAATGCGAGCAAACATGCCAGCTCCTCTAGATCTCAGCAAATCCAAACTGTCGGTTTCTGACCCGCGGATGAACCTGCGACGATCTGCCTCACATACCAACACCACCAATTACGAGAAGATACCACTATCTGCCACCTCGTCCCGCTTCAGCTTCAACCACCTGCTCTTCTCGTCGCCGCCGCCATCGCCAAGCCTACCGGCCCTTATCCCGCCTCCCCGAAAATCACCCATCCACCCGCGACCCAGCCGCGTTTTTCGGTTCACGTTTTGGTTTGCGTTTGGAGCGCTGTTCCTCTACTTTGCAACCTTTCCTTTCCGGAGCAGCTTCGGCGTGCCGAAGCTCAACTTGCCTCATCTCGGCAATAACGATGACTTTGAGATGGTCGGGCAAGATGATTTGCCAGACTTCCCGACCCCCATCGTCATCACCGACAGGAGCGGAAAATCCAAATGGACCGTGTCGATCCCCCCGAGTTACGACTTCCCATTGTCAGTGAAGGAATATGGAGATATGTGCAGCAAGTGCCGCGAGGTGGCTACTCGTGTGAGGGACATGCGCCACCGGTCTCAGATGACCGATCAGAACCTCTTGAGCAACAATGCTCCAGCTGATCCATACTTCATCGACGTGACGGAGGCTCAGGAGTCAGGTCTTCTCCCGGATTTTGCCAAAAGCCAGTGGCCAAGCAAAGGTCAGGGTCGAGATGGAGACCTTGTCGGAGAGAACAAGGACTCCTTGGTCGAGAAGCCGATTTGCCAAAGGTCAATGACATTCGTGTTGGAGACTGAAGACGCCGGGATCGGACACTCCATCATGCAGCTTTGGAACTTTTATGGGCTTGCCCAGAGACAAGGCCGAGCCTTCTTCATCGATGATTCCCGCTGGGCGTACGGCAAATACACCGACATTTTCCAACCGCCTCCCATTCCCAACTGCCGCCCTCCACCACGTCACGAAATGATTCCCTGCCCTCCCCGAGCTCGCCACTTGGTGGTTACGTCGGAGACGGCCAAGGCTCTCTGGGCTGGTTCTCTGAGCAAGCCCTACGCCGATTTCCGTGCACAGGATGAGGATGAACTACGCGAACTGTTCGATCTGGCGCACGAGGGCTACAGGGCACTGTTTGATCTAAACAAGGATGACACTCAGTACGTTATCAACAGGGTCAAAGAGATCAAGACCAAAGTACTCACAAGTGACGCCGACTCAAATGACGGCCTTGTAGTCGGCGTTCATATCCGACATGGGGATTGTCACCCGCTGGAATACAAATACCGCGGCACTTACGTCCCCATGGAGATCATCGCCAACCGTGCCCAGGAGATTATCGAAGCCAACTACAACAACACCGGCAGAGATGGTGCAGACGATAAACTTGCCAAAAAGCAGTCGCTGATCGTCATGGCATCCGACGACCCGGTTGTCTACGACTCTGAGGATTTTAAGGGCTCGATGCGTGCCCAGGAGCAGATCCGTCTCGCCTCCAAACAGGAGACCCATAAACCCGCCACGGACAAACACGTCATGCATCGTTTCGAAGACGAGTCTTTTGGCTGGGAGGGTGGCTTCTTTGCGGCCATGTTCTGGAACCTCGGTCTGTCCTCCATGAGCGCGTCCAATGCTGCAACGGCAAAGAACATGCAGTTGGCTCCCTCGGCTGAGACTCTTCGTCTCCGTGGCTACATCGGTCGCGCCTACATGATGGACCTCGCGGTGCTTGCCAGCGCCAGCGACGCAATTGTCTGCACCGTCAGTGCCATGGGGTGCCGCCTGCTCGCCGTCATGATGGGTTGGGAATCCGCCATGGAGGCGCACAACTGGGTTAACGTCGACGGTCCCTACGGATGGACTGGTATGTCCTTCTGAGCGGCCCGGCGACTGCCGCTCGCAGTCTAAAAAGAACAGCAATTAGGATGGGTATGTATGGCTCGCGTATTTCGAGCCATAAGGAGAGCAGTCGATATTTTCGTCATAGCATGGTTCCCGGTGTTTACGGCGTTCAGAATAATCAAGGGCGCAACCACCTTGTTGTTTTATTTTTTCCTTTCTTCATCTGGTGCGGATTCTTTCGTTCCTGGGTTTTACAAAAAGAGATACCTCTGCAGTTGTTGTTTACATCAAACCAACTGCATGCATTGAGGCTGGCAGATAGCCATAGCCAACGGTCGTTACTGCATCAACTAATCATAGTACCAAAAAAAAAAAACACAAACATCAACAACACGAGGCGCAGACTTCAGTGTCAGACGCTAGATAGCAAAATCAAAGTCTGAGAAAGATATCGTTCCCAACTTCAGCTTGTGCTCATGCGACTTGATGGCGTATACATGACTACTCGTGCTGTTGCCCAAATTTTTGTCAGGTCGCCACCACTCTCATTTTCGCAATGAGGGCAGTCTCAAAGATGCATATTAGTTGTATCACCCACACAATCCGGGGTATAGCATTCATAATGGTCAAGGGCAATGCACCCCAGCGCACCTCTGTGACTCAGATTCGGGCGAGATTGATCGAGACCTTGATTGGGAGGGCTATCTGCCGACTCGGCGATTTTACGAGATTGTTTGCATCAGCAGACCTAGCAGTGCCGGCCCTACGATACGTAAAGTGGCAGCCTCCTGCTTGGGCAGGTTCAACTGTAGTTTTTTCCCCTCAAATGTTACCACTTTTGTCAGTGACTCAAAGTCGTTGTCCAGCTCGGAGTCGTTTGGATGTAAAAAGGGAGCAGAGTTGATGGTATGGGTGATGGCTGGGATGGCTGTTTTCTCCCAGCCGTACTCGCTGTTGCCGGCGGATCTATGATATGTACGATCGAGAATTTGCCTCGTAGTACGGAAAGAAGGCTTCCATGTGGAATTTGTTACTAGCTTTGGTGCGCGTCATCCATTACCAGCGATGCTGCTGCGATTCATGACAATACCAACAATTGACTCGGCTCTGTAATATGGGAGACAGACCGACCACTCAAACGACGAGGATTTCTTGCAGCGCCAGCTTTTTCGAACAGCTGGCTTGAGAAGCCGGCGATATGCACCTGATGGCCGACTGTGTTTAGACGATAATGGTTGGCTTTGCAAGAGCATACGGGAGACTAATGTGATTTGGCCCACCCGAAAGGCTCAATATACGTCCTTCTTCATGTTATAGCAGGATACAAGGTATTACTTGGTGCCCGTCACAGCCTTCACTTTCGGTCATGACTTCTGTGGAATACACTCGGGACGGGGAATAGCGAGGGTGATGATGAGATGGGTAAGGTATGCTGTTGGCGACCCGGGTAGCTGTCCGGGGCGGAATACTGAAGAAAAGTCATCTTCCAGATAACCATCTTTCAGTACCAACGGCTACTCTACTAGCGGGAATGTCACTGAATCCTTCATCTTCGTCAACTACGGCACGTACCAGGACTACGAAGACCTCATCAAGGCCTCGAGGGCAAACTCTCATTGCTAAGTATGGCGGCATCTTCTGTCGATGGTGCCTCGTTCCGTGCCTACTTCCACATATTTTCAAGCCGTTGAGGTATACGTCATGTTCTAACGTGATATCTTTCTGCTTATGAAGATGGCTTGGCACTTGGTACTAAGCAAGAGAAATTTGGAGTCATACAGACACGGTCGGTGTCAGTCTTTGCGAAACACGACTGGTCAGGGTATGCAGGGTGTATCTCACTTCTCACTTCTGAGGAGAATTTCTTATATTTCTGCCGACAGTAACCAACATTCCCGTCTATGCTTCACGTTGAGAGAGGGACTAAATCTTTCCTCTCGTCTTGTTCATTGCCTGCGGAGGCTGTTCTCATCGAAGATGCAGAGTCCGACGCTGTGACGAGTTTTCAACTTGAAGATGGAGAATAGGACGTCTCCTTGCCCAACAGCAAGACATTTAGCGTCTTAGTGACAAAAAATTCAATCGCCAGTCTCGATCTTTTTTTCCGGCGTGGCCGTTATGCTTCGAAGGAGCTCGGTTTGACACGAGGTCTTCATTCTTAGGTCTTCAACGGCGAAGATGTTGTTCAGAAATTCAAGCTTACTGGTCTTCCACTTTTGGTGTCCATTTTGGTAGTGCATTCTATAGAACAGTCGAAAGACCATGGAATCTAGCAAGGAAATGACCACTACCAAGGCCATCTCTTCAAAATCTGATCATGCTCTCGTTATCGTACCACCGCATATGAAAAGAGGGCCGCGGCTAGGCATCTTTTAGATCTCAACCGAGCTTCAACTTATCCAAAGGCCATTACCCCTGTTTTCTTTCTTGTACGTGAATTATCTGAGAAAATTACGACTGCCTTCGATGAGATGGGACATTCATGTGGGAAGGAGATGGATGTGATCCGTTGCCACGACCAGGGCGGGAATCCAGTCTCAGGTAAAGACTGCAAATCCTTCTCCTGTGATTTCTCGACCACACATACTTGCGTACGGTTCAGGTTGGAATTCTATCAAAAGGGTATCTTGGGTACAGAAGTAAAACCAGTCCTTTTAGCGGTGGGACTCAATTCGATCTACTTTCAAGGCGACGTAAAATCGGTTGAATACTCGGTCCAGGGAGACAATCTAGTTTCGTTGGAATGAGAGCTCTCGTTCCCTCGGTCATTTTCTTACACTCTGGGGAGTGAGAAAGAGGGATATGGATTGGATGGCAATGGCTAGAGGATATAGCTACTTCAGCTATAGATAAGAGAGAAGATGCTTTGATAGGCAAGACCCCGAATGTCCAGATAGTTGAACGCTTCAACTTCTATTACTTCACCCAAAAAAACGCTCTAAAGAACACGACCACGCTCGTAAGCTCGGCAGGAAGCGCAAAGCTTGGGGCTACCACTTGTAATATGCTTCACTACTCAAGTGGTACTCCTGAGCTAATCTAGACTCAAAGACACATGCGCAAGCCGTCTTCTTACCCAGCGATCAAGTGTTCCTAGGCATGCGATGGACAAAATTCTAGAAACAGATCTCTTTTTGAGTAATCGCTTCGTTGAGATGTCTGGTCAAGCTCGGATCTCTTTTGAGAAGAAAATTGCGGTTGAATGCTTCATCCCCGCACATTTCAGTAGACGTGGTTTACTACCTATTTGATTACGAGTGATGTGCAGGCTTCTACTTGCTGTTCACCCCCTACCCAGGAACAAGTGTACTAAGACGGCTTATTTACAGAGACAGGGTCCCTCTTCATCCGGCTCGCTGCTGTCCAGGAAGATTGATGCTTGATCGGACAGCCGACAAAGTGGGACCGCTTATTACCTTAGTCAAATGGCATGTCACTAATAGTGCCACTCCCATATCTACCTTAGGGGACGAAGTGTTAAGTGCTGTATGCAGCCTCTTCATGATTCATCAGGTGTTCAGTATTAAAGATGGCGCATCTCATCTGGACGTCTGAATTTGTCCACATGTCGGGTTTGATTAGATCGTTGGGATATAATAGCTAGAAGTTGAACTACCTCACGTTCTGCTCGTGGCCAAGATTTGAGGCTTAGTCGACGTTATATCACATGAGAGGAATGGAGGGGTAAACGGCAGCCCCTCATCTACGACCATGCTTATGTTCGAGATGACGTGCGCTTGCTGATAGCAAAGATTTGGAAGGTTTCAGACGAACTCGGCATTTATTTGCCCCTGTGCAGCTGAAGATATTGAGAATTGGAGTGGATGTAAATGAGAGGCATGTACGCATGAGGAGGGCGCAGACGGCATCAGCCGCTCGAGTTCTTATTCGTGTTGTCAGGGTGGGTTGCCAATTAAGCACATGTGACTGGCCAGACGATTTTCTCTGATTTTCAGGTACCTGCCTCGGAAGGATTCGCAGATTTCGTCAAACAAGGTGGGATGATGGGCTGGGTTGATTGGGAACGAATGAGAAGAAAGGGAGGACCCAGCCCGGAACCCTGGAGATGGAGAGAGGGAAGAACAGCAGTGTGCAATGACAAAACTGACGACACCAACGAGGCAATTTTGAAATGGCTTGATCGCGTTCAAAGGTGGTTTCCAGAGTCTGGGGAATTGGAGCACACATCGAATCATTCCCATCTCCCACTGCTCGAATTGGCAGGGAGGGTCTCCAGATACGAATACGAACGGCCCGTCATTGGATGAGCAGCTGGTGCCACCAACTGGTCCCTCCCCTGTTCCCGATTTTCTGGCGCAACGTCTAACCTGGACCAACAGCGGCGCAAAGTGGAAACTTGAAAGGGGTGGGGGGCACCATCCGAGCAAACATGGGAAAGAAAGGCAGAAAACAGAAGGAAGAAAAAGCTGTTCCCTTCCATAGGGCGCCAGGGACCCTGTGGCAGACGCCCGAAAATCGATCCGGGTGGCCAGATGTCACAGCTTCTTGGCTCCACGCTCTTTGTGACAGGGCATGCGAAATGTTTGACCGCCTGGAGCATGGCCCGCCCGCCATGCCGCCATGCAGGCTACCTAGGTACCTTAGCTATGTAGGTACACTAGCTTCTGGCTGGCCCGGCGCACACACACGCCGACGTAGTGGTGCTGCTTGGTTAAGGTACCTTAGGACGGAAAGAAAATGTGGAACCCAACAAAACGCGGCAGGTATCTAATCTCATTAATGGATAATTTAAAACCACGGCTAGACCCCCATTCTTGATGCTTTCTACTCCTCTCGTGCCATTGATATTCGTCCGTTGCATCCGGTCACGACTCTTGAAACCACAGGCAAATCCGAAAACTGCGCCATATCACTTCAATTGACGCGCTCTCCTGTCCTTTCCCCCTCCTCTGCCCAGCATGGGTCTCCTCCAAGAGATCACGGGACCGGTGTCCCAGCAATTCCAAACTCTGGGAACTGCGTCGCAAGTTGCAATCGTCTTTGCCGCCGTCGTGGTCGTCTCCGTCATACTCAACGTCGCGAACCAGATTCTTTTCAAGAACAAGAATGAGCCTCCCATGGTCTTCCACTGGTTTCCCTTCATTGGTAGCACCGTTATCTATGGCATGGACCCCCCAGCTTTCTTCAAGGCCAACCGCGAAAAGGTAAGCGCACCATCACCGAAACTATCTCTTACGGGCATGTCCTCTTACTGACGTACGCCGCTACAACAGTTCGGTGATGTGTTCACTTTCGTTCTTCTCGGCAAGAAGACCACGGTCGCCCTCGGAACACAGGGCAACGATTTCATCCTCAACGGCAAGCTCAAGGATGTGAATGCTGAGGATATTTACACCGTTTTGACTACCCCTGTCTTCGGTCGCGACGTCGTCTACGACTGCCCCAACGCCAAGCTCATGGAGCAGAAGAAGGTATCCAGGCGGCCGAAACTCCCTTCGCGCAAAGTTGCATACTGACAGATCGCGTGCCCCTCCAGTTCATGAAGATCGCCCTTACTACCGAGGCGTTCCGCTCCTATACTCCCATCATCGCCGACGAGGTTACCAACTACTTCAAGCGCAGCCCTGACTTCAAGGGCAAGTCTGGCGTCGTCAACCTGCCCCCTAAGCTGGCCGAAATCACGATTTTCACCGCATCCCACGCTCTTCAGGGCGCCGAGATCCGTAACAAGTTCGATGAGTCTCTCGCCTCTCTGTACCACGACCTCGACATGGGCTTCACTTCCATCAACTTTGTGCTGCACTGGGCTCCTCTCCCCTGGAACAAGAAGCGTGATCACGCTCAGCGCACCGTCGCTCAGATCTACATGGACGAAATTAAGGAGCGTCGCAAGCAAGGCCGCACCAACGGACTCGACATCATGACCCACCTGATGAACTCTACCTACAAGAACGGCACCAAGGTCCCCGACCACGAGATCGCTAACATGATGATTGCTCTCCTCATGGCCGGCCAGCACTCTTCCTCTTCCACCAGCTCTTGGATTATGCTCCGTCTCGCCCAGTATCCGCAAATCATGGAGGAGCTGTACGAGGAGCAGGTTCGTGTTCTCGGCGCCGACCTTCCTCCCCTGACCTACGAGGACCTCGCCAAGTTGCCTCTCAATCAGGCCATCATCAAAGAGACGCTTCGCCTGCACGCCCCAATCCACTCCATCATGCGCGCTGTCACATCTCCCATGCCCGTTCCCGGCACCAAATTTGTCATTCCCACCAGCCACACTCTCCTCGCCGCCCCTGGTGTCTCCGGCTCCGACCCTGTCTACTTCCCCGAGCCCGAGGAGTGGAACCCCCACCGCTGGGATGCCGACTCTCCCATCGCCCCCAGACTTGGCCGCCCTGAAGATCAGGACGACGAGAAGATCGACTACGGTTACGGCTTAGTTAGCAAGGGTGCCGGATCGCCTTACCTACCCTTCGGCGCGGGTCGTCACCGCTGCATCGGCGAGCACTTTGCCAATCTGCAATTGCAGACCATCACTGCCATGATTGTCAGAGAATTCAAGTTCCGCAACGCAGATGGTAGCAATAAGATCAACGGCACCGACTACGCCTCCCTTTTCTCACGGCCATTGGAGCCCGCCAACGTCTATTGGGAGAAGCGCAACCCTTAGGTGACTGAACGATGAGGTTTTGTTAGGACGGGTTGGTTGAGGACTGTACATTGCGAGCCATTATGACTATATTACACATGGTAAAGGGGGAAAAAAGACTTAGACATGATAGCGCTACGGCGCTAGAAGGTGGCAGACTAGACGGTCACCACCGAATAATATTAATACAAAAGACCGTTATGACATCACGATTACCCGTCCAAGCTGCAAATTGGTGCAAGATCTCATTTCGTGCTCTTGAAAGTCTGCTCAAGTGGGATAGAGTAGACCAGCATTGATAGCTTGCAGGATCGCCATCGCAATGGTGACAGCGACACTCGAGTACGTCGCTAAAACTTGTTCGGCTGGTCGGCGTGGTTTCAAGGTCAGTGCGGCGAACCTGGCAGGACGTCTCAGACAGCCATCCGATTCCGCCCTTCCCCCTCGCATCCCTCTCCTCACATCCATTTCAGAGCTGGAGCTTGAGCTTAAGGTAGTCTTTGACACTGTCTTTGTCACGGTCACCCGCGCAATCGCCTTACGAATAGCCCGCGTACCACCGTGGGGTTTTGAGTTTGCTCACTGGCGTCGCACAAACATATCTACCCACAGGCTGCTTTCCGATCTACCCGTCTCATATAAGAACCCATCGGGATTTGCGATTACGACAGCATTGGGACCTTTGGCTCTTGCGACGAAAGTACGCATTACTCGCATTTACACCGGGATCTACATTCTAAACCCCCACCCCTCCTTTTTTTTTTAAAAAAAAAAGGAAAAAAAGGAATAAAAGAGCAGGGAAGAAGCAAACGATAACGCGGACGCTGCCGGAATGCACACGGAGGACGAAAACCTGGGGCCCCTGGTCCGCCTATGGGGCCTCCGGACGGAGCAGCTTCCTGCGCCGAGCGCCACGACGGCGGACTTGGCGCCGTTTCTCATCGCCGTGCTCCAGGAAGCCGTTCCATTCATCGACGCCGTGGCGCCCAAAGACGGCACGGCGCGACCCAACGAGTGGAAGGCTAAAGGGACAAAGACGTTCCCCGAATCGACGGCGCCCGTGGAGTTGTACGAGCGCATCGTTCCCGCGGCGGAGCTGGAGAAGGAGGCGGCGAGAAATCAGCTGCCGAACGGCTACGTCGCGAGCGAGACGTGGGCGTGTCGACGGAGCATCCACAAGGACCGGCCGGGAAAGGGGACGGCGGGATGGGAGGAGTTTGTCAAGTGTTTCAAGGACGACCATGTCGAGGCCGAGAAGGCGTTTACGCCGAATGTGATGGAGGCCAGGGAGGCGCTCGCGTGGGATTGCAATGGTATTGTTGTTGACGAGGGGGGTCTTTCGTGGGAGAATTTCAAGGTCGGGGTGTCGGAGATCAAGCACAAGCTCGGGATGCCGCTCAAGAACCGCGTGTTTCCCGCACTCATCATCTCGGCCAAGGCTAAGGGCGCGGTGGACGAGTTTGTGGTGGTGTCGATACCGGTTTCGGACCTGGCCGCGTCGGACCACGGGCAGCTGGTGAAGGAGAAAGGGGTCGTGGTGGGCGCCTACGTGAGCGTCGAGAGGGTGAGGAAGCTGCCGACGGGGGCGATTGAGTGGATTATGGCCACGGCTTCGGACGCGAAGGGGATACTGCCCGCGTGGATCCAGGCAAAGGCCGTTATTGGCGTCGTGGCTAAGGACGTTGCGCTGTTTCTGGGCTGGATTGCTGAGGAGCGGGAGAAGGGGACGAGCGTGGGGAAGTGGACTGCCGTTAAGGGGAACGGTGGTGGTGGCGAGGTCCCGAACCGCCAGCCGTCAATGACGTTGGAGGACGCCGAGTCTTCGATGCAAGGTGGTCGGGCTTCGAGGCAGGCCGTATCATCGAGGAATGGGAAGGAGTCGGCTGTGGGAGGTACAAACGGGGGAGGATCTGGGACGAACGGGCAGGTTCACGCATGAAATAGGGAGGCTGCGAGATTCCCAGTATTCATATGTAATCTGCAACCATACCAGTTTTGAAAGGATTTCTGATTGGGTACTCATGATCGTTGAAGATGACTCAACGCCTTGAATGCCTCCTGGATATAGCTCATCCAAGGGAAGGTGCATATATGGCTGGTCTGGGTTCCTTCTCAAACTGGCTTGGTAAGAACCCCCTCGCACCTGCCGTACCTTTCTTTTGTGCCATGTTAAACCTGGGACCAAACACCTGACCTGCCATCTTGCTATGCGAGAAATCGAAGCCCTCGTCTCGGCCCCTTTGCACAGTTCCGTCAGAATCAGGCAGCTCTTGGGTCCCAAATTCTCTCCTAACCCCCGCCTTCATAAGGCCACTTACTGCAAATTCAGATCCTCAAACAGCTTGGAGTTGTTCTCGGCTGTCTCTGTCGACTACGTGCCCCGGCAATTCCACCTTCACGCCGCTCCTTTCTGTGCCAAAGGCAAGTCAGGCAACCAGCATCCGTTACGATGCCGCCAGCCACATCGAAGAAACGGTCAGCTATCGCATCGAAATTGGAACACGCAGCTGCCCCCTCAAGAACATCTGTAAGCAACAGTCGTGCTTTGTTAGGTTCTGTAGGGCTATCTAAGCTCTAATCCATCACGACAGATCCAGAACAATGTCGCCACTGCAAACAATACCATCCCCGCGACCCAGATGGCGTTCGGCATGAGCCACATTGTCGTATATCAAGAACTAATGACCATGCGTCGAACTCTTGATGACATATCCCGTCGTCAGGAGAACAGCGACGAGACCACGAAGACCAGCGAGGCAAGGCTGCAGGAGCTGCAACCCATGCCAAAGCGACTTGATGATCTGGGAGCCGAGCTGAACAACCTCTATTCAGCAGCAGAAGACAAGATCCGTAAACAGGAAGATGAGCTCAGGGCCTTGGCAAACAGGCTCCTCCAAAGCGACGAGGAGAGGGTAGCCTTGAACCACAAGGTTCAACAACTCGTAACAAAGCACTCCTTGCAAGCGACGCAAGAAGATTCTGACAGTTGTAGGAGATTTGTTTCCCAAAACACAGAGGTTCAAGCTGATATGTATTAGTCCGGGTCGTTGCCAGGAAAAGGGCCCGAGCTGTTGACAGAGGAGAAGATGCCTCGACGCTATCTGAGTCCGAACAGCAGCCGAAGAAATCTCGCTTTTCATTGAGCAACATACCAAAGCCTACAGTGGGCGCTCTACCAGTGATAGTAACCAGGGCAAGACCAGTACGACCCAAGACTTCCAAGCTTCTTCAAACGCGATTCGAGACCTTCCAGAGATACGCACGAACTAAGATGGACGAGTATGAGCGGAACACCCCGGAGAACGGCAATAAATTGAGAGGATTTATCAACCGTTTCATCGAGGGCATTGAGAACGAGGGAATTTCCACAGCGGTGCAGAACAAAATCTTGGAAGAATACCCAGCATCGACTCGGGAGATAAAAAGGCATCAAAAACTGCGCTTCATTGGGGTAGAGAGAGGGCTTCGCTGGGATGATGTTTGTCGGATCGTGGATGACCAGAAGTTACAAGAGAATGTAAACTGAGACACCGGCCCGAGGCGCAGAACATTTGAATTCCGGATGGAGCGGCATATTTGTGGAAACGTTGCTCATTAGCAGAGAAGGACGCAGAGAATGGTGAGAAAGTTGCTGTGGTGGTGTTTGTGAGGCACGGCTTTAATCAAGAGTTACCTTAGATAACTACAAGATCGACTTTACTATTAACATCTCCAACGCGGCAACGCGAAACGCATCTGATAAAGCCACCAAGTGGTCTGGAGACATCGGGTCTGTGCGCTACGCCGCCAGCGTTTGTCACGCTGAAGCTTACCGCATACGATACCTTTCTGAGCACGGGTCGCTTTGGACCTACCCGTGGACCTCAACTTCCTCTTCTGTCTTTGCGCCTCAAGTGATGAGGCACCGACCTGCGAACCGCCTTCACCCGTTAATAATTTTGCGTACTGATCTGCCGAGAGTCTCTCAAGAATCAAAACTTCTCGAAAAATTGAATCTGACGCACCTCTGAACATTTCCCCCCGCGTTTTTCACTGAAAAATCCCCGAATGCGCTCCACCTAACCTCGCCGCGGCGATCAAGGCGCGCCTGCCTCTCCGATCTACGAACTCCCTCAATATTCCCCGGATCCCACGAAACATAGATACGGCGAACACGAGAGAAGATATCGACTGGCGACTTCTAAAGATGCCAGACATCAGTGCGCCACCTATGCCACGGCCGAAGCTGAAGCTCAGCGTAGGTTCGCGGCAGGCATCGTTCAGCGAGCAGAACGGCGCGACACCGCCAGCTTCTACTCCTTCCTCCACGATGAAAATCAAAATCAAATCATCACAACCGCCGACACCAGCTGGATCGGCAGCGCAGACACCGGTGAAGACGAAAGCCGGGCGCCAACCGAAGCCCACAAGCAAGCTCATCGAGTCGAAGAAGCGTGAACAGGACGAAGATGATGACGGCGCAAACCAGCCGTCTTCGAAGAAGATCAAGCTCCTCAAGACGCCGACAGTATCAACGCCGAGATCGGGTCATATTGTTGTCAAATCGAAAGGCAAACCTCCCGTTCACCCGCCTGGCGATGGCTATGACTCGGAAGCCAGCGACCAGGAGAAGGACCCTACGATTGAGGAGCAGTTCATCCTGCGCATGATACCGGGAGAGCATTGCGAATATGTTAGGAAGTGCGTCGAAGAAGGCAAGGTCGGCATTCCTAGAAAGGATGGCGGCGCGGATATCATGATGAAGTTCTTCGACGACGAAAGCCGGCGTGCGGTTGTCGTCGTCAAAGGCCAACCCTACGCAGCGGTCATGGTGGAGCTACCGACGATCACGGAGGGAATGAAGTCCTGGGACCGGAAGACACTCATGAAATCAGCCGACATCTGCCATATGCTTCTGGTCTTCCAGCCGGTAAAGAGTGACGAAGAGGCAAAGAAGGCACCGTTACCCGCGATGATTCAGCCAGGGTTCAAGTGGCCTCATGGTCTGACACCACCGATGCACGACGCAACGAACCAAAGATTCGCAAAAATTATCAGTCGCTCTGAGATCGAATTGAAAGAGAACGAGGTTAAGAAACTCTTGCAGGCCGACGCGGCTGCAATGTCCTCCAAATACGAATTTATCGACGACAGGAAGATGCAGTCTGGCGACGAGTACTCCGATGACGAGCAGGACGCCGATGGCGAGGCTGATGACAGCGGCTACTTCCCGTCTGAGGGCTATGCCAACGGCGAACTATTTGATGACGATGATCATGATTTGGAGGCCGAGCTCGAGGCTGCTTTCGAAGAGGAGATGAATCAAGCCACGACAGAGGTTGGCACACCAGCAACACAAGTCGAGGGAGCCACGCCGATGACTATGAATACCGGTACACCGGCAGCTAATGCCCGTGATGGGGATGAGTCAGTCGCCAGTGAGGAGGATGAAGACGACGACGACGATGACGATGATGACGACGACGAGGACGAAGACAAGCCGCCCCAGGACGAGATCAAGGCCGTCAGGGAAGATATTGTCAACCTCAAGGCAGAAATCGCAAAGAAGGAGCAAGAGAAGGCTCTCCAACAAAACAAGATTTTGCGGAAGCGTGTCGAAGACCGGTTAAAGCAGCTGAGAGCGGAATTGGCACTCAAGCAAACCTCTATCAACGAAGAAGAGGAGGACGACGACTAGGGCATAGGCGCTTAAAGCGCTCAATTAGGATGGCAACCCAAATGACAGAGCGCCGGCAAAGGAATATCCACTTCATAGCAAGCTTATCTTCGGCCATGTATAATTAGAGGATGAACCATCATGCCTACAAGTTTCACTTTTGAAAGCCATGGCGCCTTGACCATATCAATTTTCCTCTTCGTCCAATTGTGAGATTGTTGGTGATGATATAACAAGCCGGTCACGCCGGCGGTCGATATTGTACAAGAGCCCCCTTTTGAGCTCTATATGATACACAATCCTAACCCTTTGCTGCCACTCATGTTGCAGCCATACAAAGTGTAACAGCCGGAATGGTGCCACACCAGCTTACATGGACTTGAGGTAGTTGGACTCCTTGATCTTGGCCTTGCGCTCCTTGCGCATCGCCTTGCGCAGCTCGTCTCTCTTGGTCGCAGCCTCCAAGTTGTGCTCGATGTCACCTCCCTTCTCTCCGGGCAGGTTGATGGACTGCTGCGGCAGCGGGACCTTGGGCGCGAGAGCCTCTACATCACCCGAGGCCAGAACCTTTGCCTCGAGGGCCTTTTGGCGCTTGGCGGCGGCCTTGCGCTGCTTCTTGGACTTGGCTGTGCGTCGGATGAACTTATTAGCTTGACTTCTTGATTGACCAAAGTTTATGAGGCAAAAGGGGGATGGGTGGAGGAAAACGGACAAAACATCTCGGCAGAGAGGTCTTCTGTGGACTCGATGGCCTCCTTCTTGGATTCGAGGATCGTCCACAGCCAGTCGGGGTACTCCTCATCGGGGAGGGCGATGGGGTCCGTCTTGTTCTTCAAGTAGTTCAGGCCGTTGAGGACGGTACCGGGCGGGCAGGACGAGATGGGCGCCGCGGGCTCGGGGATATCGGCCTGGGCCGAGGAGAGATTTGGAGGGGTGGACTTGGCGTCGGTGGCGACGGGTGCCTCCTTATCGGCGGCGGCGGCAGCAGGTGCTGCGTTTCTTGAAGGCGCTGACATAGAGAAGGGTCTGACAAGGAGGGCGGAGGATGAGGCACGAGGGGCCTGGAGACGGGGTAGGGCCGAAGCCCCGCGCCGCAGACATGTTCTGCAAATCATGACGGAGACTTGGCAGTGGGAAATAGGCGGACGAGACAAGTTGCGGCCGGTCGTTGGATTGTCGTCGGCGAAGACCACCTCGAATTTCTGGTGGTGTTGCAGGAAGCATAAGCTTGGAGCTCGGGGGTGGAAAAATTCTGGGGCGGACGGGACGCGCCTGTTGCGCACTTGGCATGGAAGGCTCTCAGCCCTGGGCTTCGCTGCATCCTCAATCTTACTTGCAACTCGTCAGTAAAGTCAGCCAACAAAAGAAAGATTATCAATTGAATCCCCAAACTGCTGGCATCAGAACCTGTTGTCAAGGCTGGCTGTTCCAAGAGCAATTGGCTGATCGGAAGCTAAATAACACGGATAGATGCATAAACTCAGAAGTCCTGTTTGATTCATTTGTACATATCGTGAGGGATATCGCCCATCACGAGCCGGCCAGTTGACGTGGTACTGTCATAGCCTCGTCTCTGCGTTCCTCTTTTCTAAATCCCGAAAGAGGTCTCTACCAGAGCGCCGCTTCCTACTTCACGACAGACCCTCTTACTCCATCTCATAATACTGCCAGTCTATTGCTGCTTGCTGATATAGTTCTGCTGCTCAAACAGTGTGCCCTTAACCTTCTTCTCCTTCAACAGCTGCAGGTATTTTTCTGTGGAGCTGGTCAGCATTGCTCTTCTCCCGAAAGAGATATACCCGCTGGCAAGTTGCGAATTGAGCCCCCCTCCTTCTCTCGCAAAGGCCGACTAACCTCTGAGGTGACCGCAGTTCTCCAAGTGGTTCACGCCCTCCTTCTTGTAGCACTTTCCCAATTCCTCGCCGACAAGGCGCAGCATCATAGCGCCGACCCATTGTTCGCGGATGATGGCGTCCTGTGCCTGCTTGAATGCCTTGGTGTCGTCGTAGTCGACGCCGTCAAAGGTTGGGGGCACCTTGGGCTTTTGTGCCAGGAACATCGCAGACTCGGGGGTCGGCATCGTGACTGAATGTGGTATCAAAAGTCGTCTCCTCGCGGAAGGGAGAAGTTCGAATTGGACGAGACGGGGTCACCGGAATCGGAGGTCGCGGACGGTGAGGTCAAGCTTCGTGCTTCGTGGTGATCGATTTCAGGGCCCGGCTTTGGATGGCTGGCTGTCGGGATTGGAGGAACCTGGCAGCTAGAGAGGTCAGCCAGATTCCGGCAGCCTTAATTCGCAGGCTCAATCGGCCCCACGGCCGTTCTTGCTTTCCCCCAGAGCGACTCGGCTGCGGCTTTTCGGTACGTACCTCAAGGACCCGCAACCTTGCAGCCCCTCGCACACCGCCCGCATCGGTCGAGGGAGCCGCCCCGCTGAAAAGTTGGCAAATCGCAAAAAAAAAATCTCTGTCGCAAGACTCTTCGCCCAACCACCGGGACCCTGGCCTTAAAAGTCAAGCTCCCACCTCCAAGCTTCTGTCAACTTTTCCCTCGCGCAACCTCTCTGAAAAAAGCCTTCTTCCTGCCTCTTTCCAATCCCCAAGCTTCTTTATTTGATACCCTTCCGTTCATATTTTCAAATCATCACAATGGGCAAGACCAAGTCATCCACCAAGGCCACCAAGGCCGCTGACCCTCTCACTAAGGTGAAGAGCGCTGGCGTCACCAAGGCCTCTGAGAGCCCCAAGGCCAAGTCCAAGGCGATTGCCAAGGAGGTCGAAAAGAAGGCTTCCAAGAAGTCCAAGAAGGCCGTCGAGCCCGAGTCTGAGTCTTCCGAGAGCGACTCCTCCGACTCTTCTGAGTCCGAGGCCGAGGCTTCCAGCGACAACGACTCCTCTGAGTCTGAGGAGGAGAAGCCCGCCAAGAAGGCTGCCCCCAAGGCTGCCCCCAAGGCCGCTAAGAAGGCTGAGTCTTCTGACTCTTCCGACTCTGCCTCCGACTCCGACTCCTCTGAGTCTGAGGCTGAGGCTGCTCCCAAGACCAATGGCGCTGCCAAGAAGGACTCCTCCGACAGCAGCGAGGAGGACTCCGACTCCGACTCCTCCGAGGACGAGAAGACCGAGGAGAAGGTTGAGAAGAAGGCTGAGGCTGTGAGTTGCACTACCATATTGACTACGTGAACACTTTCTAACAATATCTGAACAGAGCTCCGACTCCGACTCCGACTCCGACTCCGACTCTGATGAGGAGGAGGACTCCTCCGACTCTAAGGAATCATCCGAGACTGAGGCCAAGGTTGAGGAGCCCTCCAAGAAGCGCAAGGCCCTTGATGACCCCGTCATCCCCGGCAAGAAGGCCCGCACCGATGTTTCTGACAAGAGCTCTACCCTTTTCGTCGGCTCCCTCGCCTGGGCTGTCGATGACAACTCCCTGTACGCCGCCTTCGAAGAGTTCGCTGATCTCACCGGCGCTCGCGTCGTCACCGACAAGGCCACTGGCCGCAGCCGTGGTTTCGGCTATGTCGACTTCTCTACCCCCGAGGCTGCCGCCGTTGCCCTCGAGGGCTCCCAAGGCCGTGAGCTCTCTGGCCGTGCCATGAACATTGACTTCTCTGGCCAGAAGCCCCAGGGTGAGGGCAACCCCGCCGCTCGCGCCTTCGACCGCGCTCAGAAGCACGGCGACCAGGTCTCCCCAGAGAGCGACACCCTCTTCGTCGGCAACCTGCCCTTCGACGTTGACCAGGATACCGTCCGCGCCTTCTTCGCTGAGGCGGCCGAGGTCACCAGCGTCCGTCTGCCCACTGACCCGTGAGTATCTCCCTGCCTTGACTATCCTCCAGACCAATACTAATGTCTTGCTAGTGAGACGGGTAACCTCAAGGGATTCGGATACGTCTCCTTCGGCTCTATTGATGATGCCAAGACTGCCTTCACTCAGCTGAACGGTGGCTACGTTGGTGAGGGCCGTAGCGGTCGTGCCGTCCGTCTGGACTATGCTGGCCAGAAGCCTCAGCGTGAGGGTGGCGGCCGCGGCGGCTTCGGTGGCGGCCGTGGCGGCGGCCGTGGCCGTGGCGGCTTCGGAGGCCGTGGCGGTGGTGACCGCGGTGGTCGTGGTGGCCGTGGCGGCCGTGGAGGCTTCTCTTCCACCAACCGTGGCGGCTTCGGAGACTTCAAGGGCTCCAAGGTCACCTTCTAAATGGCGATGCATGCCGCACATTGATGGTTAATCAGAGGGCACTACGCGGGCATTCCTGTGGGCTGTCGGTTCGACACAAGTTTCTTCCCTGTTGGGATTGTGGGCTTTGAGAGCAGTCTCCTGGGAGACAAGATGGACCTGAGGGCTTTTCACTTGACCGTGGGCTTGTGGCAAGTCTCTTTCTCCATGAAAGAAGACGGTGCGGGATCTGTACGCTATTGTGGGTTGACCAAGAGGGCATTTGTTGCACTGCAACATCTTCACAGTGGGCAGACGGCTTATTATCATGAAATTGGGGAAGAATCTCCTGACGTCTGCATCTGGTAGACTCGACGGAGGGGACTCGATAATTCTAGATGACGACGGCTTCTGTGGGCTCTGGGGGTTGCTTTCAACGGCTTCGGCTGTTAATGTGGCTAGTCAGGCGTTTTTCTTCCCTTTCGGATACTCTGGAACTTGGAACGATACCATGCAATGCGGTACAGGATGCGGAGTAAGTATACTTCTCCCCGTGAATGTCATTTCAAAAGGAGGCATATACTGCCCGGTGGACTCGGCGTTTAGGAACGGCTCCAATTGTAATAAAAGTTTTGATGTTTTCCTCGATGAATACATATTTGTTCTCTATCTTCTATGCATGCCTACTTACGGAGTACTCGTGACTTGATGTCGTCTGCGACCTTATCTGAGATCGTCGCCGGGTTGTGAGACGGAATATGGTGCATGTCTCATTGGGGGGTCGAACTGCCCGACTTCGGTCTTATACGACGGTAGCCTCGTGCCCAGCTTAACGTGCGACTCTGCGTCATTGGGCGGCACGAGGTACATACTCAGCCCCGTGATAACGGGTTTCTCTGTGTCTTTACCTAAAATGTTCCATCCCACTAGGACACTCATCTGTTGGTCACTCCGGCCCTCCTCGGCTAACAACGTCACGGGGGAACACCTGTTCGCCAGCGGATGGCTGTAAATCTTGCTCAGCCGTTTGGCCTAGCTAGGTAGGTTCCCCTTTGACGCGCCAGACGGAGGCCATTCTGTTGGGAAACGGTGGAGCGAGGAAGAGGAGGAGGGCAGTCGGGTGCTACCTGCGACAGCACGTCAGTGGAATCTGGCATGACTTAGGGGACGATTATAAGACGAGAATCACGGCGTGTCTTGGGATCGTCCTTGTCGAGGGATGCAAGTCGTAGCGTCGACAGACCACTGGCAGTGCCGGACGATGACCCTCTCCGCATTTTCTATGCTGCGTAGACTATGCAACAGGCGACCGTCCTGGGGAGCCGGTGTCGGTGTTATTAAGTCGACGACGGCAGGTGGGCGCAGCTCGCGCTTCCCGCTGCAAAACGCCGTAAATTCTGACCCACCTGACCCCCTGCAGCGCTGCACTTGGCAGCCCGAACGGTGTACAAAGGGGATGTTCTGGGGCAGGACATGAATGCGGTCCATTCGGTCCGGCGCCTCTCCTCTCCTTGACGGTAACGATAGCGTCATTCATATCATGGACGTTTCCTTGTTCAACCTTGAAGAAAATCGTACTGTGCTTATCGCGCTGTTTGCAGCCAGAAAACGCTCGTCTGATAAGGCAGATCTAACACGGTACGGTGGCCGGAACTTACAAGCGCCGGCTCAAAGTGGTAAGTATATCCCCCGCGAATAACTGCTGCAGATATACATTCCGGGCTGTCTATCCGTACAAGCATCCGTTATCCCACCTGCCGTACCTTATTGTGTTGCAAGCTCCCGTCAAGGTGGACATAGAGGCCCCCTCCTCCCAGGTTCCCCGACCTCTGCTTGCTGCACAAAGGCCCAGCCAGCCATCCACCAGCCAGGCCTCAACACCATCTCACCGACCCTGCGTGCCTGGTGCGCCGACCATTGTCGAAGCGGTCTGCTACAACCCTTCCTTCCTTGCTCACTCTTCGTTTACCACCTCTTACTTCATCCCTTTTTCGTCGTGAACCAACGTTTTTTGAACCACTTTCAACGTCGAATAAACAGACAACTCGGACCCCTTGCTACGGATATCCCACGAGCGTATCTTATCTCCAAAACGCGGGGTTTGGGACGCAGGACGCACCCCCCAAACGTCCAACCACCTCCCCCGACGACGACGTCTCTCACGATTACGAACGACCTTTCTCTTTATTACCAGCTACTATTCCCCAAATTCAACGGCGTTGAATAAATTCTCAAAATGAATGGACAGCAGCGCGACGACTGCGCAGGACACGACTTCCAGAACAGCAGGATGTCGGCGAACGGATCACAACCCGCCGCGGGCCCTCGTAGGCGCAATGATGGTCAGTTACCAGGAGACAGCCACTTGTCTGGTGAGGCCGATGACATGCTGACACCATACGTATTAGATTCGTGGGTTGAGGTCTCGTCGCAGCCTTCTTCGTCGTCCCTTTCTTCCATCGGCGACGAGATCGTCACCACCGGTCTCCGAGTCGGCGGGTCCATGGCCGCCCGCCGACGTCGCTTACATCACCCAAATCAACCTGTGCCACGATCATTCCATGTCGACCAGACGGCTATCCAAGCCGGTGCAAGTAGCCAGGAGGAATATGAAGAGAGTGAAAGCGAGGAGGACCGATGTCTGACGAGCTCGACCGAGAACATTCGGCCTCCAGTGCGGGCGTCGTTCCAACAGCAGCCGTCGGCGCAGGCGGAGTCGGAAGACTCAGACGACAGCGACGAGATTGCTACCGCTCTAGGACGCGTTCCTGATGATCCTGTTTTCAGACCTCAGCCAAACGCGTTCTCTCATCCGCCCTCGGGCTTGGATAGGAGGCACTCCGCCAGCTCGGCGATCCACCAGCATCCACACAGCGGTGTAAGGCCCGCACTATCCCAACGCTCTCAAACTAGAGTCAGCCGGGGCCCGCCGAACTTCATGTCCCCCGCATATCAAGCCGACAATGACGCTGCTCTTCGTGCTTCCCTCACGACTCTGCTATCCTGCGCCGCTGCCGCTCGTGGTCTGCCAAAGTATAAGGATACTGAGCGACAAGGCGCTCCACCTGCGCATGTCGGAGTCGGACCTAGCTCCCAACCTGTTGAATTACGGCTGATGCCTGAATCTGAGCTCATGGCTGAAAGACCTACCCAACCTCAGACCGCCTCACCTTCCAAGTCTCCCGCTACCCGTTCGTCACGGACGGCGACGTCTTCTGCCCCTTCATCGCCCAAAAGCGACAGTGTCGACAAGCATAAACGAACCTCTTCTTCACAGACACGCTCGTCTAGAGCGACGAAAAAGAAGAAGGTCGCGGCCAGTGACGAGGCCCTCATCAGCCCGACGTTGCTGACATGGGTCGTCAGCGCTGGCGTGGTGGTGTTGGTATCTGTGGTAGGATTTGGCGCGGGCTATGTGATCGGCCGTGAAGTAGGACGCCAAGAAGCTCTTTCAGCAGGAGTAGGCGTCAACGCCTCGGCAGTGGCAGACTCATCCTCGTGCGGACGGGAAGTCATTCGATCGTCCAGCGGTGGCCTTCGCCGCCTCAGGTGGGGTGCGGGGGTTGGTCGAAGCGTTGTCGCTTGAGATTTAAACCAGCGTCGATCGTTGTCCATGTCGTCTGAATCATGAAGCGTCGGATGCTATTTACGAACAGGCGGATCCGGGGTCCTGGACCTCGCGGGTCTCCAGCCCTTTTTCTTCATACCGCTTTTTCCGGCTTTCTTCTCTCTTCGTCACGAACGGGTATGAGCGCGGGCAACGACGAATATAGATGACTGCTTTTTTTTCTTCATCTTCATGGATACCTCTTCTTCCTAAATGGGAGCAGAAACGCGGAACATGCCTGGCAAACGGGAACGGGGGTTCATACGGGGGCTTATTCGGTGCGGGGACATTATCAATCCTGTTTTCGACCTATCTTTGTCTTTCGTTCTTCATCTGAAATGATCAATGACCTATGATCTGGGGTGTGGGAGAGGGGAGTTGAAGTGGAAACTAGCCCAGAGATCTGGGCTAGCATGGCGTGGAAGGGTTTTTTTCTTCTCGTCTAGATCCGGCTTATGTGCTTCAGGGGCTTTCGTTGCAATTCTTGTTCTTTTTCCTTAAAAGCATCGGGGCGGGAGTTGTTCACAGGTGTGAGGCTATCGATTGTATCTCGACGCGGGCTATTGGCCCCTGGATAGTTGGATTTTTTTCCCCCTCTGCAGCGATCGGCCGGCGGACATATTTCAAACCCTCATTTACGGGACAGCACGGGGTTGTTACACCCTACAAAAGGTAGCTTTAATAAATCGAAGGGCACGGTTTACGAATCCCTCCTCCTTCCCGGGGGGCGCCGCTCCACGTACGTATGCATGTGAAAGATCACATCTCTTTGGTCACTCCGTGGGCAGCCAATTCCCCGGACCCGAATCCCGAGGAGTTCGTATGGTGCTGTTTTGAGACTCGTCGGAGCCTGAGCTTTGAAGTCTCGTCACTCGACTTTGTTTCCCAATTTTTTTTTCCGCCGGTTCGCCGAAGGAGATTCGGGCACAGAAGCTGGAACTAAGCTCAATAAATCAACTTTCCGCCGCCGAAACTCATCTCAACTCTCTGATCGCCGAGCTGGGCTGAATGCCATGGAAGGTTAGCGAGGCTGTGTGTCCGAAGAAACATGAGGCTTCACGAGAGTTCACACATTTTCCACCTGTGGAGCACGTCAGGTTCGACTAACCGTCAGCTAGTATCTCAAGGTAGGGTAGGCTTCGATCTGCGGATATCGATTTTCTTGCGGGAATTCATCTAGGTCCCTGACACACGGCTGCGATCCACTTCCGCCCATGTATTTCCCATCTCGTCAAGTTGAGCATATGATGCAACAGCAACAACAAGGTTTGGAATCCTTCCGGATGTAAGTCATTTGCTTCTACCAATGTCTAACAAATACCTGAGTTTCTCGCTAGTGTCATGCCTTTCTCGAATGACGATATCCCTTTGCCTCGCCCTCCCTCTCTAAACCTGCTGTGAATGCTTACTTGCATGCATGCCAAGCCCGTTTGCCCCTCAAAGTCCCCAACGACCCTGTAAGAGAATTCAACAACCCCCCCTGGTCCGTCCGAAGAAGGAGGACGCAAGTGGAAGCATTCGGAAGCTACCATGGTCCTTCGTCACAAGAGCACCAAAAGATCCCCAAGACGAGTACATCCGAAAGATCTAGATTCGCCTGAGTCGATCGTTTCACCAAGGCAACCGGACCAAGAGCAGCCGATCCGGTGACGCCCTCAGGATGTGTGACGAATGCTTGTTTGTCGTATAGCGCGGAGTCCGAATGCTCAACTTGGTGACCAAAGATAGCTTGCCGGCGGAAGGGATAGAAATAGCATTCTTCTCTGTCTTGCGATTGGACTCGGCCGGATGACTTGCATGCAGCAACATGGAGCGCGTTCCGCAGGTGACCATTGTAGTGCGGATCGCTCGATTCATGTAGAATGCCCGAGGCCGTCCGCCGCTCTACACTTGAACTTTGATAGAGTGATGTTTGTCAAGCTGCGGAACAGTCCGTATCTAGCCCGCTTCTGACAGTGCGCTCAGATCGAGGGGAACACTGCTACCTCTGCCAGCTCTGTAGCGTCGGGGACCGCCAACAAAGTCCCTTGGCTTTGGTAGCATGGCATCGTCCTGGAACTTCCATCGAGGATCTTGTACAATGTATCGCTGGCCCCCACCTCCAACATGGAGACTACTCATTGTGTTCGTTCGAGTAAGATTTGGGGTCTTTGCACCGTTGGGAGCAAGAGTGAAGGCGCTAGGGTCTAGCATAGAAGACCGTAGACCAGATCCGGCACGAGCCCTCGTAGGGGGTGCTGCTGGCGGGGGAGGCGCAGAGGCCGGTGGTGAGGGAGCCACTGAGGGGGGAGGCGGGGGAGCAGCACTTGGAGATGCTTGTCCGGCTGCTCGTAAGGCGGCTTGCATTGCCAGCGGCGAAGGCCCGTTTGAGGCCGGTGGGGGAGGTGGAGGTGCTGGGGACCGTGAAGGAGGCGACGGTGCTGGAGCTCTAGGAGCGGCAGCAGCAGGGGGGGGTGGCGGCGCTGAGGGGGGTGCGAACGGAGGCGCTGCAACAGATGATGGAGGCGGTGGAGGGGGACCTCCAGGAGCTGGCGATCCGGATAACGGAGGAGGATGACTGGGCGTAGTAGAGGGCTTCCGGGATGCTGGTAGTGGCGGCGGCTTCTTGCCTATAGGAGGTGGAGGCCCTTTCATCGATGCTGACGAGCCTGGCCGGGGTAGGTCGCTGGGTGTTTTGCGCAAGTTAGCAATAGATGGTGGTAGTGCCGGCGCGGCGTTGGGAGGAGGTAGAGGCGGCCTTCCTGGTGGGGCCGGCGCCGCACCGCCAGGAGGTTTTGGTGCTCCGAACGTAGGTGGCTTGGGCGCAGAAGACGACCGCACGTTGCTCTCGGGATCCGACAGATACGACGAGTCCATAGAAGCACCGGTATCGACGGCGCCACGAGTCTTGCGCAGCTTCGGCATACCTCCTGCAAAGAGCCCGCCTAGTTGTGGTGCCGATTGCATGGGCGGCGCAGGCGTGCTTTCTCGCCCACTCTGGTCGCTGTTGCTTCTAGCTCGATTTCCGGGCACCGGAGGAGCGAGGCCGCCGGGAGGTTTAGGAGCACCGCCAAAGCCTGGGACTGGCGGCGCACCTCCTGGAGGCGGTGCTCCGGAGGAACCGCCGCCCGACGTATTCCCAACTACTGGCGCGGATCTGTCGTTCGTAACGGCTTTCTTGAGAGACCTGCCTTTCGTGATATCGGAGAGGAGAGCGCCCTATAACTCATATCAGTACGATGTTGCGGCGAGACAAAGCAGTCTAGGTCTGATCTCTAAAGACGCACTCTGTTTGCTCCTGCCGGTGGTCTCGCAGGCAGATTGCCAGCTCCGGGAGGACCTCCTGGAGGTGGAGGAGGGGGGGGAGGGCCGCCCATCGCAGGCATCGGAGGCGGCGGTGGAGGTGGAGGAGGCATGATGAAGGTTGCTTTTATGTCTTTGATGAATTTCCGCTTTCAAAGTCGAGAAAGTGATGATTGTGGTTGACATTCGCCGACGTAGAGGTGGTTGATGGTGGTCAGGTCGTCGGCCGGAATTGGACGGAGGCTCATGCGAGCCGGGCTTGACAGGTCGGGTCCAACGGTTTCGAAGGTGGGCGAGGGATGTCGTTTAGATACAGTAGAACCGGGTAACAGGGTTCTGTTTCAATATCAGGAGGAGATTGAGGCTCTCGAGGGGTTCGATCAGCATGTCCTCAATGGTCGATGGGATGATGGTACTCTAGGGTCGCTTTTCAGCCGCGTGGTGTTTCGTCATCTTCGGCAGTGTCTTGGTCGTTCGCTCAAAGGCGTTGTGCTGTTAGGCGCTGGCGGTGCAACCTTGGCAGCCAAAGTGGGCTGAGGCGCCTGAACCACTTCCAGCTGGCTGACAGGTGCCTTTGCGGTGCAAGTAGCCTCTGGCTCATCAGCCTCTCAGGTCTCTTCACGTACCTGTGGCTAGGAAATACGTAAGCCCCACGACGGGGTGCAGGGGAGGAACATTGATCCCCGGGGGCAACTAGTATCAAGCAAGCTAAGCAAGAGAGCACGCGGAGTAAACCGGAATAAGCCCAAGAGACTAAAACACAGCCAGAGATAATTAATTCTGTCTAATGTAGAGCTACAATAAAGATCTACAGCTTTAAAGTCTTGGAAGAAAAGATGTTGAGAAACATGCAGATGGTGTGAGTGAAGTGGCATAAGGTACCTAGGTGCGCAGACCCTTAGAGCACTGTCTACCTTACTACGTAAGTACCGGTAATGGACGGCTGTGGCTGCTGCCGGCCGGCCACGTTTCTTCAGTGCACCTCCAAATAGGTATTGGCCGAGCGCTGCACTCTCCTGTGCATGCCCCAAGGCGACCCCGCCTAGGAGGAGCAGCTGCTACTCCAATTGGCGCGGCGCGTTGTCCCGAGCGGCGAGAGCCTCCCTGCCGCTTGAATGATCGCTACGTATACATAAAGACTAGTGGGGAGGTGCGGGTAATTAGACGACCTGGTATTGGGGGGTATGGGGCTCGATGTGGAAATTTTGCAGGAGCTCCTAGCTTCCCCGGAACTTCCATCACGTCCAGAGCTCCCAATCCTTCCAGTGTGTTTTGCTTCATATCAGCGCCTCACATCACCCGGGAATCTTTGTCGGGCTTCTCTCCTCGAGCAGTACCAAGCCCCAAGACGGCCTCTGCCTCACCCGCCCGACAGCCCCCTTTTGCTTGATTCTCTTGGCTAACTCGCTACGAAACCGGCTGCCTACCTCGTCTGCTTCGCTGTTCACCCTACTGCTGCAGTCAATAGAGGCCAGTCTACAACTTCAAGCCCGCTCGCTGTTTTTCTGCTTTAGATCGTCCAATCCCACTCGCCGGAGACGCGTACGCTCCTCCTCCTCCAAGACCCGACCTCACGCCCTCTCCTCCCCGTCACGAAGATGATGCGGACCGCCATCATCCGGCCAGTGGCTCGCCAGCCTCGGCCCGTTTGCCAATCATGCTTGGCCTTATCACGCGCTGCTCAGCAGACTCGACTGCAACATACCGCCAAGCCAAACCTCTCTTCGATCGTCCCCCTTCGATCTGCCAAGCTCTACGAGAACACCACATTGAGAAGGGTCGTTGAGCCAAGTCGCCTGGCGAGCACGGTATCTACTTCGGCTCTGCCAAAGCATGGTCACGAGAGGCCCGCAACGGCCAGTCAATCGTCCAAGGACCTCCCTGATCTGAGCAAGCTGGCGGCCGTGGTTCAACAGAGCAAGGAGCGCTTCCTTTCTACGGATGGAATTCCCACTCCACAGCTCGTCATTGCGGTCTTGAAAACATGCCAAGGCGCCGCAAATGCGATTCAACCCTATCTATCCAGGTCGGAGATTCGTCCGGCCTCGACGCTCACAGCATCGACCGCTTCCAACCTCTTATCCCTGGACTCGAACTCGACTGCAGCTAAATCTGGTAGCGCGTCGATCCCGTCGGTTTCTGTCAAGGATACAGTCGACACAATCTCCGACTCAGCATACGAAATTGTCGCCCACCCCACCGTTTCCATTGGTCCGCAGGTCTTGGACCTATACGTAAACATCCAAGCTAGGCTTGGCAGGCCCGACACACTTCCCCATGTTTTCGAATTGTATGCTTCAAAGCCCAAACCAAAGGCGGCCGAGGGTGCTATTTCCTATGTTCAGCAGAACACAAATAGAGCGGATAAGGCAATCGAAGCAAGTGTGGCCGAAACAGCTTTGAGGGCCGCCATCGACGCCAAGAATCTGGACGCCGCGATTGGTATCGTCGAGGCCTCCTACGCAACACAAGCATTCTACCGCCAAAAGCTTCTACGGAAGGCGCTTCTGCCCGTCTCGGCCGTGGGAGCGGCCCCGTTTGGAGTCTACACTCTTGCCTCCAATCTCTCGGCATTCCAGAACACAATGGAGCCCGTGACGGCCACGAAGTTCGCCTTCGCCGCCATCCTGGCCTATCTGGGGTTCACGGCGACAATTGGGATGGTTGCCAAAACTACTGTCAATGATCACATGCGACGAGTCACTTGGGCGCCTGGCATCCCATTGCACCAGCGCTGGCTTCGTGAGGAAGAACGCGCCGGCATGGACGATATTGCCTGCGCCTGGGGTTACAGAGAGAAATGGCGACACGGTGAGGAGGGCGGCATCGAATGGGATTCATTGAAGGAGTATCTTGGTCTGAAGGGAATGATGCTTGACAGAGTTGAGCTGATGGAGGGAATGAGTTGAGGACCACATGTCGAGTTGAAGGTTCGTTGATGAGACGTGCGGACATGCGGACATGCGGGGTGGCCTCCCACTGACAGTGTCGGAGTGGCCATCGGATTGGGGGGAGAAAGGAACGTGGACCAGGGAAGCTCGTCGTAGGAGCTCAGGGAACCGAGGAATATCTGTGCAACTGAGTTGCGGAAGTCTGGACGTCGTTGCTAAGCCCCCCCTAGTCCGGAGAATAATGCGGCGGCCGGCCAATCCAAATCCACTTGGGCCGTCACCAAGGGCCCGCCTACAGATTACAGATCGGCAATCTACGTCCTATCCAGCGCATCTTGCCAAGAGACTGCCCAGACATCGCCCAGACTGCATCGCCATCCACATGCGGATCACCACAAGCCATGTCGACGACGCTATCACTACCATCTTGTTTCAAGCACTATTCCTGGCCTGCCTCCCCTCTCGACTCAGCATCGGTGCATCATTGATGACAAGATGAGTTTGACCTTGGATCCACATGCTGGTGTAAGACCGAGTGGAGCGAACGGCCTCTAGTTGACTGCAAAACTGCAGTAGTCTCTGGCAGTGACGAGCATTATGCCATCTCAATCTGAGCTAATCTCATATTCTGCTTGACAAGCCATGGGAGCTTGGTCGATGAACCCCCCGTACATGTACACCCCTCATAGATAGCCCGCACGAGCACACCGGGGTGCCCCTCGGCAGACTCAGGACCACGACCACCCCTGCCAGCCATCGGAGCCTGACTGAAGGCGCGTCCCTGCCCGCACACGCAAGCCTAGTCCGCACCGACTCATCATAACCCTGCAGATCGGTGACTTTACCAAACGAGCCTATCTACCTATAAAGAAGCAGAACCTCTTGCATCACCATCAACCAAGTGCCTGTATCATTGAAGCTCTGTCATCCAGAGCACCAGACGATTGCAAAAGAAGACGTGGACACATCTTCTACAACACGCAACAACAGCAACAACAGTCACGATGTCAGCCAACGAGGAAGACTTTGCACCTTATGACCCTGTGCGGTGTGAGCACTACGCCAGATTCGCATCTCACCTGGACAGGTGGCAGTTCGACGTAATGTATTGGCTCTTGTTCGTTTTCAATCTGTTCGTCCTATTCCTGGCAGCATGGAATTACACACGGTCAGTTCCCCCGCAATAACCGTTGCGTCTCACGGTCATTTCTCCTCAAACAGTCTCACTGACCAACTGTTCAGGACATTGGACGCTGTGAGCGAACTCCCCGAGACGGACGCAAAACGGAAAAAAGCCATCAAGCACTGTATCTGGTTCAATCTAGGATGTGTCTGCGTCTCGTTAGCCACGGTCATCATGGAGGTCTTCACATTGATGGCATTACAATTCTGTGACGGCGAGGACCTCATGTCTCTGTACTGGTCGACTTTCACTATGATCCAGGTCGGATCTCTAATTGCAGTGTGCGGAGTTATTCTGGCCCTTGTTCACCAGCTGAGACAACGCAAGAACCCGTATGTAACCTTCTTACCCTTCTTGCCATACTTGCAAGCCCAATCTTTTTTTTTTTTTTTTTTTCGCTAACGTATCATTACAGTCCATGGGCTCTTGCGCTCGGCACACCCGTTCTGGTCATCGCGGGTTTGTTCCACTATTTCCACACATGCATGGTCCGAAGAGTGAAGAAGGCGTCAGCGAGGAAGAGGAAGATGAGCGACGCCGGAACGCTCCCCATGAGCCAAGTGTACGTGCACCTTTCCACCCCGGGAAATTGGTTGCTACCCAACCTCCCCCGCCAGTATGAAAACATGTACGCTAAAACAAGGTACAGAAACACTATTCAAGTCGAGTCTTCTGATGAAGATGATGGTGTCCAGGGAGCAGAGATAATCGGGCTCACGATGGACGGCGGCCCAATCATCCACTTCAAGGATGCGGTTCCCTACAACTTGCCAAACAATAGCGAAATCATCGGGCGCTGCTCCAACAACAAACCCATCGTCATCTGCCGCCGTGATGGCTTCCAGTTGATCTACAACGGCACGGACGAGCAAGCGCCTTCTCCCAACCCGGCGACTAAGAGCACGGGTTGAGGGCGAGGGGCGCCGGTTCCGTTGCATCCCGCAGCGGGCAGGCCCCACCCTTGCATTGGTGCGGCGAAGTCAAAAAATAAAAGTCTAGATCCCGCTAGATCAGCCGCCGACGGCTGACCCCCACGTCATAACACCAGGTACAAACGAGCAGCGTCCCTGCAGACGGATCGCCATTACGGTTTACCACTCTACCAATACACTGCACCCTCCAGCAACGCACATCTGGACGACTATGACCAACGAGGCCTGTTACCGCCCAGTCACAGGCACAGCCCTCTGAAGCCTTATTCTCCACTGGCCCGCATTCTACCCAGTTTGACTTTATCCCTTTTCGGCCTCTTATCGGGGTGATCCCTGCCACGTCTGGAGCGGCACGGCGGCTGGCCTAGAGTTATGAGCTTTAGAGTCTAATGCTAGCTCCGGCGGCCACATTGGCACACGTCCTCCCTTACTGCGCTAGAGAGCAAAGCCACTGGCAGCCGACGGCCGGGTGGGCGCCGACTTCACCGTCTTGGCCGTCTTACCAAGACGGACCAGTACGTGGCAATAGCAAAGCAGAGCACAAAGCCGAACCTGACGCGGCAGCGAAAGGCGTTTCCTCCGCAGATGTCGGCCCACCAGGCGCGACGGAGTCCGCTTCGTTGAGGGCTTCAATCCTTTCCTCTTGACAACATGCGTGCTGCGTTTTCCAATGATTTTAACCTCCATGTGGCGGCGGCACCTGGCCGATCCCCTACTTCTTCTCTTCTTCACTGATTCCTTTTCTATGTGTTACCATGCCTCGTGTATCCACTTCACCGGCTTGGCGTTTTGGGTGATGCGGTTTATGGGGGGGTGGTTGACTCGACACTAGGACAGACGGTGTGTGCGGCGCGCACCACCATCCGTGCTCTGTGCTGCTTTGGTTCGACCATCCCTGGCAAGTTTGGCGATATGAGGTTTGGAGTTGGGGAAAAGGTTTATCATTGTCTTTCTTACAGTTGCATCAGGCCGCAACAAGCCAAGGCTTTTTGCACAGTTATCGAAGAAAATTTACTACCCACTGGCCCCTTTTCACTCTGAATGGAATGTTAGTTGACCAGGGGTGTTGTCACTAGCATCGGTGTTAGTCTACAGGTCAAACTGCATCGGGATTCCGGGAACTGCCTCTGTGTGTGCTGTTCTCTCACATGCACACTAACTTCCGGAGGGGGTACTCACATCCCCTATCTTGCTTTCAAAAAGGGTGTTGAGGAAACCAAGGAGGAAGCTAGGAAGCTTGGCTAGGGTAGATTGCAAAATCAGTTGAGCCAATTGAGCATTACACAACACCCACCTACCTTCGTACCTGGGTGACAATCAACCACCACCCATCATCCACCGGCACTTGAGAAACCCGTCATAATGATCGCCGACTGGCACTACCAGACTCGGTAAAGTGATGTCTCTCGTGAAGCTATGAACCCATGCCCGGCGAGTCGTTAGCAGCTTTTCCCGACTACTTGGCAAGCCCTTTCAGAGAAGTAAAACGCAGGCGGCGAGGCGGGCAGTGCAAATACACACAACATGGACCCTTTTGAAAATCTGACCGCCAAAGCGAAATGGACGGCGTTCCGACTGCCAAGGATTTTTCTTCCCTTTTCTTTCGGGGCAGTGAACATCCGCGGGTCATTGCCATCGTCATCGTCTCCAACCCAAAAAAAAAAAAAAAAAAAAAAAAAAAAGAAGAAGAAGAAGAAAAGAAACCTTCTTCTTTTCCAGACGACGCTGTAGGCGCAAGACGCTAGGCGCTTGAATTCAAAATAGACTGAGTATCTATAGGAAATAAACAGCACACAAGGAAGAAGCGCTGTCTGATGGAGATTACGTTTCTGATTCCGTGGACGAACAACAGTGCCCGAGCCCAAGGCCTGAAGAATATTTTGGTCGGAGGCCGCTTGCGCGGCTGATCGTCGCTTTCTTTCTTGATCATCTCTATCCGATCTTTTGAAAAAGTGACTACCGGTACCTTCACCGAGTCAATGAGGATTGCGTATCACGTTTTCCGCCAAGAACTTAGTCACATGCCGTGGCACCTACCAGATCACGGCTCGCGTAGACCAAGGCCGGCCGCCTCCTCTCAGAGCATGGCCTTTGAGCACGACGCACGGCATTCTAGATAGCACGCATTCCAGAAGAGTCAGAGGCGTCATCGAAAAGCCGAAGGGCTTCAGAAGGGCTTGGGCAGGGGTGGGGGGATCAGGAAAACCCTTGTCTCGAACTTCTTCTTGTTTTACACATTTTTTTTATTTCTTGGATTACAGCAGCTACCGCATCCCTGGGTGGGACATGAGTGTCTCACACACCCGTCTAGAGGTATCTTGTGTACTTCTTTTGTATCTCTTTTTTCCCTTTCTGTGTGAGCTTGAGGTTTCCCGTGCCTCACACACGTACTTACCCATTTGCTTCTGATCCGTCGTCTTATCGTCTCTTTGAGCAGACGTTTCTCCTGGGAGTTGTAACCTTCTGACCCCGAAGACCGCATGAATGCTCTTCCAGGAAACGCGAGAAAGCGAGAGCGTAAGTCCGTCCATGCGGTGGTGTCTTGGACTATTGCAGGCGCCCCGCCTTGCCGATTTGTAATATCTCGCCAGTGAGGCGGTCGTCACTACGCAGGACAGGCCACGACTCACCGCCAGCCTTGGCAAGGTTCACCTCAAGTTTCGTGCCAAGGACCTTGAAAGTAGACTTTTCCGTATCGATTGGCGCAAACAGAGGTACCTCGGTGGTGTAGCGCTTGGGCGGCGAGTCTGAAGTGGGCAGGTCGAGTGCGATAGATTGCGACTTGAACTCGATCTTGGCCGAATCCTTGACAATCTTCTTGAGGAAGAAGGAGGCGATGACGGTGGAGGGGGTTTGATAGAAGTCGGTACGGACTGTGTCAAGTTTCTCCTCGCCGCCTGCTGCCGAGGCGATCTTCTTCTTGCCGCTTCCGATAAACAGGTGACGGCCCTTGGTTTTGCATCCTTCGATCTTCATGAACTGATCAAACTCGAGAACGCGGCGCTTGCAGCAACTGTAGCCCTTGGAGCCCTCGTGGAAGATGGGGACACCGGGGTGGTGGACACAAGATTCGCCATCGCGCGAGGATGCCTTGCGATAGGTAGCCGAGCAGGCCTTACGGCGGCAGTTGGTCCCGTCGGGGATCTCGAGGGAAGCGTCGTCGGACTCGGACTCCGGGGGTGGAGGCGGAGGGGAGGGAGCGGCCTGTGTGGCTTGGGAAAGGGGCTTGCGTGCCGGTTCCGCTGTCGATGCGAGCTTGTCGAGGAGAGAGGGCGCGTCCGCGGGGGACGCTTGGGGCTTCTGCTCGATCTTTGGGGGGAGGTCGGTTGTGGAGTGTTTGCCAGTTGTGCAGGGGGGGATGGCCATAAACTCCTCGAAGGTGAGGACGCGAGGCTTGCAGCACTTCCAGCCTGTTTGGTAGCGATGGATGAGGTTAGCTGCAGTGTCTCGTGTGAAGTGTTTCCAATGCGATTGATTGCGGTTGAACGGGGCTCAGAGCAAGGGATGGGTGAGGTGCAATTGGACGAAAGAGGGGAAGGCCATCACTTCCGAACGGGACAAGAATGGGAAGGACGCGTTATCCATCGAATATGGCGTAGTACTTGTGTAAAGTTTATACGGTGGTCGGGTTAGGAGTGAGTACCTTTCTGGCCTTCATGGAATACGGGAGGACCGGGGTGGTAGACACATGGCTCCTCTACATCGGAGTAGAGCTTGCCGCAGCCCTGGTGGACGCACTTTTCTGCCATGTTGAGCTGGCGGGGTGTACTTGTGCTGCTTGGCTTTCGCTACCGTTTTCGCGTGCTGGGGTGAAATGCAATCGAAGTTTGCCGGACACGCAATTATTCTCTAAGAAACTAGAGTGAGGAGAAAATATTGTTAAGGATGAACAGGATTGACGACGGGTGAGGTTTGAGAATAGGTGTGGATGAAGGAGGCGGCGGGTCTGGCAGGATGTAAATTGTTGAAAGGTGCCGCCGTAAGTGGAAGTGATGAGTGAGGGGTGGTTGTCGTCGATGGAGGGGTTGCTATGTTCTCCAGGATTCCAGAATTTCCCAGGGGTCTCGTCTGTGATTTAGCGGCTCATAATTATGCATGTTGGACACAAGCTCGGGGAAATTTGCCTGCTGATTCGCCAGAGGTAACCAACGATGGGTGGGACGCGGCTGCCTCGTAGACTTCACCGCCTTCCCGAAAGGGATGCGAAATGTACTGTACAACCGGTACGGGAAGAATCGACCGAAGGCGTGAGAGATTCCACCCGGCCTTGTCCTTGCAGGATCAGAGGTACAACTCGGCCAGGGTGCAAGTTCAGTCGGATGCCTACGACCGAAAAAAGACCAGACACCTTCAACCCACACTTTTGCCTTTTGCCCATTTCATCATCACAAGACGGACTGGGACGAGCAGCAACTTTGGTTTTCTCGTGCCGGAGCCAATCATTTAATCAGTCAGACTCTTCCGAAACGACAACAAACGGGCGCTTTTAGATATCCACACCATTGCTATAGACATACTGGTACATTGGCAGGTCACATCATCTCACGTTGAATCTCACAGACGTATATCAAAAACCACCACAGACTTTGTACGCCCCCCAACCTAACATAATCCCTGGTCCCAGCCATCGTATTTGACATTTCCATCCTTTCTTTCTTGCCCCAATCGTCCCTACCCAGCTGACCGAGAACGACGCTGTTTCACAGCCTTCGAGCATCCTTCCTATCACAGCACAAGTGCATTGCCTCCTTTGCACACACACACACACACTTTTGGTAGGATAAACGTCGGATTTCTAGAAAATCGCGGATGTGCTGCAGCAGACTACCCCTTGGCCTGCAGCACTCATAGACATGTTTGCACCAACACGACGATTATTTCAAAAGATTCAACCATGTCGGATCACCCTCTTTTCTCGCGATGAGTGTGGCTTGTGCGTACGGGCCAAATCGGCACTCTCCAATGTCTGGGATCGCAGGCCGTTCGTCTATACGGAAGTCGTTATAACGGCGCCGGAGAACAAGAGCTGGAGGGAGTTGTACGATTTCGACGTGCCCGTGGTAAGCTCAAACTTCCTTGCCGTGTGGATTGAAAAGGAGGCTGTCCGATCATTCCATCCTCCTCGGAAAAGTTTCCCGCAGAAGTGAGACTTCAACCTTTCTATTCCGTTGACGTGTGCCTTTTCTCCCCAGATCCACATCAGCAAAGCCGAGGCCCCTGAAGAGGATCCCAAACTCGTGGGCAAGGCCGTCAAGCTCATGCATCGATTCGAACCAGCTCAAATCGAAGCAAAGATGGACCAGGTTGAGGGAGGAAAGTGAAATGTCAAAGATTGTCTTTTCTTGGTTCTACCAGAACGGCCGCAGCGTTGCTTGGCTGAAGGGACATGGCTAGCGGGCGAGCCAAGGAGACAAGCAGCACAGTCTACCCCCTTACCCTAGTCGATACCCCCTATTCGATACCCCCTATTCGATACCCTTTTGTTCTCTCGGAACACTAGTCATCTCCTTCGACCTCGCTCAGTACGATCCACCCTTTGCCGGCTTTGCTTCTCCCTTGGCTACGCTCAATGACTCCGACAATGTGTACTGCAATGCCGTATAATCCGTCGCTACGCTGATCATGTCGAAGCCCTTATCCGCGAAGAACTTGGACTGTTCGCCGCTCGTGCAGAAGATGCCGGCCTTCTTACCCGCTTTGTGCGTCGCCTTGAGGATGCGGTCAATGGCATCGCTCAGCTCCTTCTCGATGACGCCGTTAATCACCGGGTGGCCAATGTTGTTTCCTGTGATGACGGTCAGCTGCCGTTCAAAGCCAAGGGGAAAGGCCCAGGACGCGGCTTCTTTTTTTTTTTTCTGCCCGTACTAACCAAGATCAAAGGGCCCGATGAAGAGCGCGTCGATACCCTCGACCACCGCGATCTCATCGATGGATTCCAGAGCTTCCTTAGTCTCGATCTGCACAATGGTCAACAGGCTGTCGTTGGCTTGTTTCAGGTACTCGGTCATGCTGGGCGCTGGGCTGAAGCGCTCCATAGCGAGCGGCGACCCGAAACCTCGTCGTCCCCACGGCGGGAACTTGGCCGACTGCACCAAGTCCTTTGCCTCCTGGGCGGTCCGGAGCAGCGGCACGAGGATCTATGTCATTCGACATCAGCCAAACTGTGAAAACCGCATATAAACGAGACATCATTCTTACCCCGTGAGCACCGCAATCCAAAGCTCCTGCAAAATCTCGTTAGTCCTGGTTTCCCTCCTAAATCTAGTAGTCAATCATGAAGGGGCTTACGCTTAACCATCCAACCCTGCATGTCTGGCAACCTCACAATAGGAGATGCGCCAGCGGCAGCGATGGCGGGGACGGCATCGTGCATGGCCCCATCTGAGGAACGGCAGTCAGCTTTATGGTAATCCGTGGGTTCAGTCAAGCTCTCTCTCAAGTACCGTCAAGGTTTCCGTGTTCGCAATCGACCAAGACCCAGTCCACACCCGGACTTCGAGCAAGCACCCGCGAGACATTGGCGCCGGGGATCATCTGCCACAGTCCGAAGCTGGGGCCGGCGCCCTTGATAAAGGCCGTCCGGAGCCTGTTGGCCGCCTGCATTGCCGACATTGTATATGGTGGAATGTATTAGTGCAAGTCAACGATTTGATCGGTAAAAAGCGGTCACGACAATCTTGTGCGACGTCAAACACTCTTTTCTTGTGTACAAGTACAATTCGTCACGACATCGCAGCTCGGAATCGATCGGCTCATGATGAACCAATGTGTCGCCCGCGCCTTATGTCAGATATGTAGGTTGGTGCGGGGAGGGGGGGTTCTGCTGGTCCTCGGGGAGAAAGCCGGCCGCCCCCTAGCACGCACCTCATGCACGTAGATAGAGGCGGGCCGGGAGTGTAAAGCGGGTTTAATGTGCCTGGCGAAAGACGAGGAACTCGGTCCATCCACCGTCAGACCCACGAGACGAAGATGTTCGGCGGTGGGGTACTTGCCGATTGTGATTGGGGCCCCAGAGCTAAGAAACGTGGGGGAAAAGCGTCCGGGAGGGGTTAGCCGAAGTCCCACGACCTCACAGCTACTTGCCGTGGCACGCAAGTTGCCAAGATAATGTAGATAAGTGTGCATTCGGTTACAGCTCGAGGACTTCAGCTTTGAAGCCTCACAAGAACACACTTCTCTTCAATACGGACACTCTTGAGGTGTCCAGCTTGTCGCCATCAAATGATCGGCCGCTCCAGAAGCAACCCTAGAGCGACATTGTGTGTGCTCGTAGCTTTGCTCTTTTATTTCGTTGAATGCGAGAAAGCAATAGTTTAGTGTACAACTTTCAAGACGGAACCGAGATCTGACGCTGCGGATCACAAAAAACGCGCCAGCGATGTTGGCATGCGTATGCCCTCTTTTTCTCTCCAAACTTTTTTCTATCTTCTGCTTCCCGGATGCAGATTGGTCAGCGCAGCGATGTCTCGCTTGCAGCCCAAAGATGATTCTCTCGAGATTGTGTCTGGGCCTTGTCCAAAAGGATTGCTCTGCGCGGTAGCAACACTTGTTGCCATGGGGGGCCGAGGATCTACTCGTGCAGAGTCTCGAACACCCACCTCCCACCGACCGAAGTCTGTATAGGTCGCGCTGGGCGTGGTTGTTCGTTGGCCGTCTCCTTCCTCTTTCTCGTCGTGAACGACGCTTAGTCCTGAAGGCAGCTTTCGCAAGGATTTGTAAGTGAGACCCAGTTATGGTTTTGCAGATATTGGTATTGACATACCCTAGATAGTCTTCCTTGATGCTGCCAATCGCCCACATCTCACCGACTTCTGTTCGCGTGCCAATGACCTTGACGCGCACGTGAGTTCCTGGCTCAATGATGGTATCCTCATTGTTGGTGAACTGTGGCGGTGTCGCATTGGGATCCCACTTGATCTCGGACGGGATCAGCTGGTAAAGGGTAGGGGTTAGTTATCGACGAAGAGGTACTGCCTGGCCAGCGCGGAAGCGAGAACCTACATGTGCCGACACGAATAGCCGCAGAGGTCCCGCCTGGGCAAAAAAGCCCTGGTGGTTGACTGAGTAGACCACAGCATCAACCTGGGTTCATGTCAGAAGCCGCTTCCCCGACAAAGCCAGGCAGGTTTGTAGCAATTACCGTCTCGCCCTTGAAGGGCCGCCAAACCACGGCTCGGTATCCCACCGTAAACTCGGCCAGACCACTGCCTGGAAGAATGCGACCCTCTGAAATATCGAAGGTATCCATGATGGAAATGATGTAATAGCTTCCGGCGCAGGTGCCTTCCACGTCCTTCAGCAGTTTGCTCGTCACCAGCTCGTGCATGTTCCGGCCAAAGTAGGAGGGATGCAGGGTGACCCTGCGCTCCATGTTGTAAAGGAAAAACATTGTGGCAATTTCGCGGCGCAGCGTGCTCGGAGGAGAAAGGCGGATCGTCGTCGTCGTCGTCTTCGTCAGCAAAGATTCCTGTGTCTACCCTCTTACAACGCGTCGGCGCGCGTTGTCAACGCAAGGTTCCCTTATTAAATGCGGCTAAGTCTAGTGCTCGTATCGAATTGGTCTCAATCGATCCGGGGTCGAGGGACACGATTGGCAACGTGAGGGAAAGCAATCGATGCGCGGCTTCCAAATGCACACCGGTGAACAGGCAGAGGTCGCGAGCAAGGCGAGAAGCTGAAGGGCTGTACGCGCGACACACCCCGAAGAAAGAAAAAACACAACGACTGAATAAAAGAGAAGCGCGAGGACTCGAGAGTTTGGCGGGTGGTTCCTCTGCGTTGCGCTGTAGGAGATGCGCCGCCAGCGTAGAGACTCGACGGGTAGTGAACAGAGAGGTTGTACGAGAGGAACCCGGCGAGGCTGAGATGGCCTAGTTACGGCGACAAGTGGCTCCTGAATTTTTTGGCCTGCGGGTAGCCACATGCCCCAGGCAGGAAAAGTGGATTTGGTAGAATGGTCAGCCACACCTTTCACCGACCACACCTGCTGCCGCGCCTGCGCTAAAGAATTGCGCTAGCGCGGAAGGCCCCATGGCGGAGAGCTCGCGGCTCCGGAGCCGGGGTAGGCGCGATGTTCGGGAAGGCAGGCGCAGGCCTGTCCCTGACGGGGAGAGGTCCAGAATATGTGTGAAGCCCGATTCGTGGATTGCGACGCTGCAGAGTGCACTGTCAGATGCTAACAGGATGCGACAAGCGGCGCTATGCGAACCGCGGATGTGGCAGCCCTAATGTGAGTTTGGAGCTGGCGTCGTAATTTGGGCTTGCGGCACGAATTCTTCCTGGAATCCTTCTAGTTAACCAAGGTAGGCTGTTACAATGGCTAGCCTAGCGTTTCGACATGTCCTTCAGGCTCAACGAGAAGGGTCGGCCAAAAGCCTCCCCAGCCTCCAACGCGCTCACACGACAAAGGCACGCTGTTAGATTGGACGAAGAGAGAGATAGTCGTACGTTTGGTGCATGCACGCGTAGTAAGATAGTTTTTAGTGGACTCGTTCTCCCGAAATTTCCAGTCAGAAGCCGCCGTTGCACGCCCTTGGTGGCCCTGGTCGATTCCAGGGCTGCCGGAACCTCAGCGGACTCCCTACATAGTATGGACCCCCCGAACCGAAGAGCAAAAACGCACTCCCAGCGGCCCCACGGGCACCTGCACTGCAAAGGTTCGGCGGAAAGTAAGGTACACAAGAGTCGACGTGCTCGGGTGGGACACATGTGAACACCATTGCAACCCTGTCCGGAAGGCGACGGCATTCTCTCATTTTCCATCATCCGCAACGACACCAACATCGGCCAGCTGTCTCCCAGTCGCCCACAGTTAAACCCAGAGCCAGCTCAGTTCCCGTCATTGACACGGCCATTCCAAGGTGCACCGCACTCAACCCGTCCAGTCCGCTCACTTTCCAACTCCTGCCGATCGGCCCGCGGCTGAGTCTCGCCCCTGCAGCCAGCCTCGTCTTGGTGCATCCGTCCTGCAACAAACCTCGGCTCTCAGTCCACCACGTCGCTTTGGCCTAGGTCTCAACACCCTCCGTCACTCCATTCATCGTCATCATGTCTTTAGATCTGGAAAAACATTTGACCTTTGTTAGTGAATAGCCCGGCTTTCCGGCTGGTGTCTGTCGTCAGTCTGGTTGCTAATGAGCTCATAGTATGGCGCATATCACCATAATGCCATCAACATCGGCATTCACATGGCATGCGTGCCCATCATCCTTTTTTCCGGATTTTGCCTTGTAAGCAGTCAATGAGACATATCTCGAGTCTTTGCACCTGAGCTCATGCAGACTCCCCCAGGCCACCAACACAGGAACTCTCATCCCGCTCCCTAGCTGGCTCACCGTCCCTAACTTGGATCTCAACTTGGGGACACTGGCAGCCCTGACTTGGGGTGGTCTGTATGTTCTCCTCGAACCTGTAGCCGGCACGTTGCTAGCCATCATTTGCTTGGCCGCCACTGCCGCTGGCAACTCCCTCAGGGTTGAGAACCCTACCTTGACGAATCAAGCCGCCGTCGGCATCCACATCGCCTGCTGGATCTTCCAGTTCATTGGTCATGGCGCATTCGAGGGACGCGCGCCGGCGCTGTTGGACAACCTGGTCCAGGCTGTCTTCCTAGCTCCTCTCTTTGTTTGGCTTGAATTCCTTTTCAAGCTTGGATACCGCCAGGAACTCAAGGGCCGTGTTGACAAAGCTGTCGAGAAGGAGATTGCCAAATTCAGAGCCTCCAAGGCGAACGAGGACGCCAAGAATGGCAAGGCCCAATAAACTCCGCAGACCATCCGATGACAAACACTTTACTTGGTCTTGCGACAATGAAGGAACAAACCCGCACACCTATCGGAAACCAGATTATATGCGCTAGCCCAGCGCTGACTACTCTGCCTAAGTATTTACTCAGCAGAATCAGGGGGATGTCGCGCAGCCATCATAGGGAGGCTACGGACGAACAGGAGAGCTATCGAGGAATTAACGCCCCACGGCATGGAAGCATTCGAGCAGGCGCCATCACTTCACAGGCGGAGTACTTTCATCAGATACCAATTTGAGCTTACGTGTATACAGATTGTCAGTCGTTGGACCTGTTACCGGTCGAGTTATAACGCTTGACGGCCAGAAAGGAGTTGCCGTTCGGACTCCTTGTGCGCGTTGCTTGCTTTCGGTCATCGTTCTTCTTATTTTGGGAAGGGGAAGAAGCCTCTATTTGTCCATGTCGATTGCAGAAAAAACGCACGAAACACATACATAGTTCCACGAGCAAGAAGCATTCACTCACCAAGTCCCATTCCCCACGTTCTATCTCATCTCTTGCAACGTACAGCTTAATGTTGGTTTTTCCCATTCTCCACATCACGGGCGTCACGACACACAAACGAGGCAACATCAGAACGAGCGTCAGAAACAATCTCGCGGCGGGAGACTATTGCCTAACGAGCCTCGTCGTCTCGGCGACCGTTGTTACTAAACGGGTTCCAAATCGCCTTTCGTTTATTATCCGTCTTTGGCGCCGGCACCGGCTCCGGCGAGGACTCGGGCGTGGGACGTCGGTGCACAATCGGCTGGAACCGCGGCTCAGCCCGCCGCTCGACCCGCCGGTAGGTATCGACCAGTTGCGTCATCTCCCTGCCCCGTCTCTCGGTGATCGGTGGCGTTGCCTCTGGCCCCCCGCCCTCCACCAAGTTCGTAAGCTGCGGGCCCAATAGTGATCGCTGGTAGGTCCTTATACCCTCGTCAGTGACCCGTATGGCCTCTGCAGTACCCCTGCCGTAGTAGTTCTTCTTCGTGGGTCGTTCTACTCGCTCTTGTGAGAATCGAGACAATCTGCTGATGGGGCTCCCGGTGCTGGTGACCGCGGCTGGACGATTCTTAGGTGCGGTAGGAGCCCTCCCTTCGGGTGCTGGTTGGGAAGGTGATGGAGGCGGAAGAAACATGTTTTTGGAACGGAACCGTGGGTTTTGATAGCCCGGATCCCCCCGAGTATCACCAACTGAAGCAGCTGGGAAGCAGGGAAGGGCGGGCAGGGGCCTGTCAGCGTAGCTGTCGCTCACAGCGTCGCCGCCTCCTTGAGCCTGCGCCTGAGCTTGAGCTTGACCCCGAGCAGCCTCCTCCTCCAGTTCTCGCTTCCGGAGCTCCTCCTGAAAATTCTCCTGTCGAGACCAATAGTTCGCCTGCACCTTATCCTGCTTCTCTAAGTCCTCTTTACGCATCCGCGAGGCCGCTAGCGCCGCGGGCGTCAGTTTATCGCGGTACTTGTTCGTAGTAGCTGTAGTGCTGATGACCATGCCCCTGGTGGCGATGCCCGTCTCTTCGGCCTGGCGGCACTCTGGGCATGCAACGGAGGGCCAGACGGTGTCATTGACGCGGAGCTCATCGCAAGGCTCATCGGAGCTCTTGCCGAGCACGAAGAAGAGGATGGGGCGAAAGCACCAGCTCGTTCGTTGGCGCCATGTTTTGCGGCAGGCTACACGCTTCTTCTCCTTATGTTGGCATGTGTATATCGTCTTGGCGAGGCACATGGCTGCTACTGCGAAAGGTTTGAGAGGGAACCTCTCGTGTGCGAAGGTGATGCTATGTGGTTGAGGTCAATTCTTTTCACTTGCTCCCCAGGAGTCTCCTGCGTAGCCAAATATTTCAATAAAAGTGATCAGTGATAACTTCAGTGCTTTGGTTTAGCTTCAACAATTACAAGTTCTGTCTCGTTCGGGACACTTCTATATAGCACTATGACAATCTTTGCCTCACTCATGTTCAAAGAATATCGACAAAGGGTGAGCATGAGATTTGTTGTAACTCTTCATTCATGTTAATGCGCACTGCCATTGGCTTGTATAATCCCTTGGTGTTTGAACCCTTAAACAAAAGATGCGAAACCTTTCGACCCAAACCCCCACAAGAAACGTGGAAATTTTGTGTCTACCTTAGATATCTGAAGTGTTGTTACATTAATTGCGGACAATTGGAGGCACTTACCCATGATCGGAGTGCTCTTCATTGTCAATTCGAAAAAGGGGCACACTGGCACAACTCTCTCTTACCAAGGCATAACTCGGGTTTCAACTCAAAGAACATATATCGGGCTCTTGAATACTCTTTCTTCCACTTTGAGTTGAGACAATCCATCTGCTGACCCCCTTATCCCCTACGTCTCGTATCTGACATGGGGAGAAGGGATCAGTCCTGCCATATTATATTTACCCAACGAAATCTAGACGGCAATGATGTTGAAACCCTGTTTCTTCAACTTCCATCACATCTTGAGTCACCCACTCATTCTTCTTTATCTTAATCCACGGCCAGCGCAAAATGCCCTGTTCCCTTTGTCAAAAGACTTGATTCTTGTTAAAACAGACTTCCGATGATCATGATGCATGCTACAAGAAAAAGTGACCGCAACTGGTCTTTCTCGGCCATCTTCTGTCGACATCTCCTCTATGGCTGAACTATTCCCCATTGCTTAGGTATACAAGCCATGCCTTGACTAATAGGCAGCGAGATCAAGAATATTCATTGTAGTCCAGAACATTCGTCTGGTTTGGGCAAAAGTCATTGTCTTTTGTCACCCCTTTCCCGAACTTCTCTCCCTGCGATAATGGATATTAATTGCATCTACTCAAGCATTCTTAATGAATGATTTCCAGACCAAATAGTTCTGATGTCATCAGAACAGTGCAACAAAATACGTCGTTCTGATGCAACACGGCTTCCCAGAACATGTACGCAACGCATTTCTCAACCCCACTCGCTTACAGCCCGCATTGCGTGACGACCACCAGAGTTCTTTGAAGCTGCGCAGAAGCTGATATGCCAACACTTACATACAGTCCGAAGCCAGCATAGATGGGGCAGAACCACTCGGAACCCGTGTGTGATGGCACTTGAAGCCACCATCACAACTTTACTTATGATTAACTTGGGCGAACGACGTTAGACTCTTATTCGCTACTCGACACGCAATATCCCCACATTTTAGGCCTGGTGACTTACGAGAGAACCAAAGGGGAAATTCCGCCTCCAAGGCTGTATACGCCACGGCCCCGGCGCTTCCCGATCTCCAATGAGCTGCCCCAGAGTGCAAAATGGGCTGTTGTGGATCATCACGGACAGTTGACCGTATGGGACGATGCATGGAAGAGAGCGCGAGAGAATCAGACAAGCAAACCTGCGCGGCAAAGCTCCCATTCAAGTGCTTGTGTGGTGGCAGAGAGCAGGGAGATATACAGACGCCTGGGTTGATGGGAGGGCAAGGTTCGTCATCTATCAGAAGCTCGATGGCAAATTGAGAGTATTCCAACCCTTGCTAAAAAGGGATAACGGCGTCTACACACATATTCTTTGGCTATAAACAATGACGAGGTCATGTAGCACTTTGGTTCCTGCCAAAGAAAGCTTCAAACTTGCGCAGGTTGCCCAGAATCGTACGAGAAATCGGAGCGCCTGAATCATCTCATCACACTGGGCACAATGAGGAGGGTTGTGACGCACGCCGAGGTATTTTTCACATACCGTCTATGGGAGACCAGTGACTAGACGAGGCTTCCATAGCAATACCTCTGCCCCGAGAAGATCTTATTCCAACAGAGTGAGACCTTTGGCCGAAAAGATGGAGGCCCGTCTACGTCTCGTCGACGATGCCACACATTCGAAGTGGTTCCCGCTATTGTGAAGGATGACCAAGAAGAAGTCGAGTCTTGCAAGACGAATGGCAGGGGTGAGATGTTCGTGACTTCAGCGAGACACCCTCGGGAGTCCTATCAGGCTGGGCATCCTGCCCCTCCAGATCGAGATGCTCTCTCCAGTCGTTCAAGAACCAATGGTATGCCTGACACCTCCAACCCGCGCTCTTTCTCAACAAAAAAAAAGGTATGGGCTGTCCTCTTCCCGGAATGACGAGAAAGTGCTCACTGGATATTGGTTGGTTCAACGCCATCGTCAACGCCATCGTCGACCAGAAGTTTGGGTAGTTGTCGGATCGCATCCAGGAATCCGAGGAGAGATTTCTCGAGTCTTCTATTATCCGAGAGCATCATATTCATAGGAGGCGGGATCGCCCTTCGCACGATAGGAGATGGACCGCAGCGACGTAGCGCACAACGAGCACAAGGCAAGTGGCCTCGCTCATCGCAGCAGCAGCTATAGACGAAACCACAGTCGGGAACAATTCAAGGAATTCCGGAAGATACACCCCAAGCTCGGGCAGCGACGAAGGGAAAATGGCAAGAAGGAGCGGCCAGGACCGGCGTGACCAGGAGCAGCGGCGCCACAAAGAGGGAGTGAGGGCCCGCTGGCGAAATCAGACGAAGCTTGTATCCATCTTTGCTTGCAACCGCTCTCCTACGAACCCCGTCAAAGGCTCCCCAGGCCAGGTCGGCGGAATGACGATAGGCCCTTCCAGACCGGATGCTGGCAACGAAGATCGGCGGTCCCAAAAGAGGCCCAGCCTGCGAGAACAAGCGGCAATGGTCTAGTAAAGGGAAGATGCTGCGACTCACTCGATGCCGTTAATGCCTCCCTAGATGCTCAATGAGCGGGCGGCCGCTAGCTGACATCTGTCTAGATTAACCATTCTCGGAATGGACGATAGCCGCTGTGAAGGAGAGTGACAGAGAGTATTTTTCGGCTACTGAGGCAGGGATAGATGGGTATGGATGTACAGCAACCGCTTGGTGAGTCCTTTCACTTGATTCTGAGATGACAGCCGCGTGACAGCACCCAAGGTGACATTGCGGGTGTGAAGCCAGGCATGTTTCCTGGCGGTGAGCTGACGTTGCTGCCTCCACCTACGTACGAGCAAGATGTCTCTTCCTCCGAATCTCCTCAGATTAGGGAAATTCCCTTTGTTGGTGACGTGCTAACATGACGTGCGATTTCAGCCTCCATTCCTCTTAAGATATCCCTCCTTCGCGCAAAATGGTGTTGACTTTGGGTAAAAGACCAGCACCGAAAGGAAAGTAGCCGTCCGTCTTGAAAACTTGGCAGAATTCGGACGTGGCTTGCAGTACGCCGATACGGAAGAATTGACTCAGCCTCCTAGATGGCCGGCCCATACCTCATGTCCCTTATTTTAATATTCGGCCTGGATATGGCTTGGTGTCAACAAAGACGGAGCCCTCCTCCAAAGAGCGAATTCGACATATGCTTGAGGAATACCTTAGGCAAGTCAGTCAGCCGACTCAGCCCCAAGGCATCCCATTGCGGCCAACGACGGTTCTCAATGTCTCGCATTGAGATGGCGAGCGATGGCGCGAGAGGCGGAGGGTTTTTACACCAGCAATGCGGTTGACTCGGCCAGAGAGAGAAATGTGTCGTGTCGGCCCGCGACCGCCTCTTGCCAAGGATGAATTCTTGAGCATATCAGATGGTAGAAGCCTGGGGCATGATTCGACAGACTTGTTGGTGAGACCTTCTTGCCCTAGACAAGTTGTCAGTTCTCAAGTGTAATTCAGCTCTAGGCGTTTATGTCTAGGCGGCTAAAACGGGGTTGGGCGGGAATGCAAGCTCCCGTTAGGGAGAGCGGGAAAGGAGGCAAGTTGAGGCTAAGAGATTTTCGGCGGCTGAGACTAAGTAGACGTATGGTTTTTCTTACCTCACAACCTCCTACGTAACAAGTTCTCCGACAATCATCACGATTGCATCCGCTTCTGTGTCTTCGGACGAAAGCAGAAGTTGTAGCAAAGGGCAGATGGAGAGACAATACTGTAAGAGGCTCAAAGCATTTTCGTTGAGGGAATATCCTGACAAGCAGGCTTCATTGATCATATCCTGTCGATCTTTTTTTGGGGGAGGGCGTGGGGATTTCCTCGACGCTGCCGGATGTTGTAGAGCCACGGCTTGATATCACATCATGCGAGAGGAGTGTGGTATGTCTCCCTACCGGTGATCGGCGGCGGGAGCAACGGTGGGCGAAGATTGAGCTGACTCTGATCACGACAATTCTCCCCGCAAACGTCACCAAGCCTTCGGCCGAGATATCCTGTCTTGTCTCATCGGAGGGCATGAGTGGATATGGGGATTCGCGCCTTTCCTGACGGAGATCGGGCCTAGGTGGAAATTATGGTCCCTGTGGGACTCAATCCCGCAGCCGTTCGCAGATGAGAGTCGCCAATGAGGAAGCAAGGAGGAAAGATGCCACGATCCTCCACCGGTGGGTATGTCTCACAATTGAGTTATCCATCAGAGACATGACAGACGGATCTAGTAGCGCGCGAGCTGGAGCGACAGTCCATGATTGGACAACTTTGGCGGGAAGAACTGTCAAAGGCGCTTGGCATCAGACTCCCACCCTCCCTGGACCTTTTTGGCTGGGAGCCAAGGAGCCTAGCCTTCGTGCCCGTCCAGGGGTCCCTCCTGTAGATGGCTCAGCGTTGAGTGTCGAAGCAACTTGTGATAGGCCTCAGCGGAAAATGTATCCGGGGCTTCACGAGACTGTCACGCTCAGCAGGGGATCAACGTGAACAACACGTTTAGGATTCCTGGTAGCCTTGGCGTGGATGTGGGCCAGTTGAAGGCAAACTCGACGAAGACGGAAGGCAGGCCGACTCCTCTTCGACGACGACGACGACGACGACGACGACGACAACGACGACTACGAGGATGAAGAGGCAGCTCATCATACTCCCTCATTTCATCGACGGCCAGATTCATTATAAAAGACCTCGTCGTCCGCCGTCCAGATCGTAATATCTCTCTCTCTTCATCACACAGCAACTTCACTACAGGATAGTCAGCCGCTTCAACTCTCTCAACTCTCAAGTCTTCGGATCCCTCACTACCAACTCTTCTCCAACCTAAACCCCCTTTTCCTTCAGAAATTAACCATCAAAATGAAGTCCGCTGTCATCCTCACCACCTTCCTGGCTATGGCCATGGCCAACCCCGTTGCCATCGCCAACGTCGACAACACCAACACTGTCGCCAAGCGCAACGTCGAGATCCATGCCCGCCAGGTCGGCGGCATTCCCCTCTCCACTCTCCCCGGCTTGGGTTCCTTGAGCGGCCTTGGCCTTCCTGGCATCCCAAATCTTCCCATTACCCCGCAAAACGTTGTCTCGGTCCTCACCTCCCTCCTGGCGGGTGTTCTCAGTGTTGTTGGCAATATCCGTAAGAGAATCTGAAGCCTGCAAACAAAACCATTACGACTGACCACTTTAAACAGGCCAGGGTGTTCCCGGTGCCAGCACCATCCCCGGTCTGCCCGCAATTCCTCCCCTCAGCGGCGTTTCTATTCCCGCTGTCGGCAACGGTACTCTCAGCTCGGACCAAATTTCGGCTTTACTCGGTGCCCTCCTGGTCCAGGTCAACAACGTTAATGCCATCGGCAGCAACCTTCCCGGTGGCCTAAGCGGGACTCAACTCCAGCAGATCCAGGCTATTATTTCCACCATCCAGGCCCAAATCACTCCCCTTATCTCTGGAAATGGCCTCCCTTCCCTTCCCGGTAAGTACAATCTAGGTCGTGCCTTGAACATTAACTGATGCTGCGGACTAGGCCTTTCCACTGGCGGTCTTCCCAACCTTGGCAGCCTCTCCACCGCCACCTCCGGTCTCTCCGGTGTCCTCAGCATCTTGACTACTCTTCTCGGACCCCTCCTCGGTGGCCTCCTCGGTGGCCTTGGTGGCATCGGCCGCGTCTAAGTCGGAAGTTCGTCGCGGCCGGTACTCATTCGGGCAGGTACTCTGCAGCCACGGAACTGCACACCCATGACGAGTTCGGCACTTTGACAACGCCCGGTCGGCTTGTCGACCGGGCTTCTCGCAATCCTTCACACCCAGACCCACACTTCCAGCATGCGGTTTGCATAACAACCAAAAGTTTCGAAGACTTTGAGAGGAAAGGACTGGAACACGGGCTTTTAGCGGTGATCATTCAACATCAATCGGGGACTTTGAACTTTGTTGCGGGCATCTGGCGAGTCCTAGCGGCTCCATTTCGCCTCGCTTAATCTGAACTTTTCTTTAATCATTTCTTACCAACCTAGCTTCTCTTCTACTCGTCCCCCAGGACAACACAACAAAAACTGTCGATCCTTATGAATATCTTGCTTCTTTCCTCGATATGCAATCTTGTGTGAATGGTTCTACCAATTAGCCTCGAGGATTTGTTAAATTGTTGGCGGCTCTGTGGAAATCAAGGCATCGTAGCCAGCGACCATGAAGTAGAATTGACTCCAAAGCAAGACAGAAGATCCCGTCAGGAACCTATCAGAAGGCAAATTTTCCTATGAGTTTCAGCTCCTTCCACCAAGCTCCAAAGCTGGATGGTTTGTTGCCCAACGTGGTTTCGCTTGTGATAGGGCATTCATATTGCAAGGAAGGGTCTGGACAGGTCGAAGTTGAGATGAACGTCTCTGGTCGTTGCATTGAATGCATACGCTTCGTTAGTCGAACAGGCTATCATACTATCGGGTTGCCCATGATATGTATATATCGGGTCGTTCAAGGAAGATCATACGGGTTAGTGGGTGTCCGATCTCCCCATCTCCTCCCCTCATACACCTACATCATCATCGAAGCCTCCTCTGCGATCGACGGGCTGAGTTCCCTGTGTCTCAGCTTTGACCGTATGTAGCCTCCTTTCACCTTTCATTCTCCGGTGATGAAGCTCTGACGTCAGCCACTTACACACCCGGCGGCGGACGTTTGCTTTCAGGGGAGCACAGCGATGAACACGCCGGGTAGGGAGGGGGTACGGCGTTGCCGCCGCTTCTGCAAGCCGTCCCCCCTTCCCGCCCTGCAAGCCTCAAACCTGCAGGGACCTGAAGGTCCAGCCGTTCTAAAGATCGAGCAAAGGCGACCAGACGATGCTCGCGCGAGCCCCACGCCGTCGCGGCTATCTGGTCGCTCTCTGCTCTATCTGAAATCTAGAACAGCGGGACGCGGCGGGTCCTCTGGCATCATCCATCAGGACGCAGTGATCGAGGCTCTTCTTGACTCGGCCGACTCTCGATTCACCCTCTCTTGATTGCTTCATCCAACTCTACCTAGGATGGGATGGTGAAAGTTTCCGTGTCCCACGTTACTGGCCAAACTCGGTTGCAACGTCGTTCGTTGTTTTTTGCTGCCGAAAAGGCGCGACGACCTTAGCCACCAAAGTCGCCGAAGTTTCCACCGCATCATAAGAACGGCTACGCGTGTTCTCGATCTCTCAGGGTTGAGCTTCCCGATAAGAACAGCAGGACCCTGATGCAGGCTGCATCGGTCTAGACGAAGGATCGCGGAAGCTGACGCTGGCAGCGCGGCGACAGAGATGCCGTTCAGCGGGGCTTCCCCACACTTTGTACCCTCCTCTTCCCCCGCCGATCTTTACCCCCCAGAGTGAGGGGGACGTGAGCCAACGAACGATGATCCGTACATAATTACGTCCCCTATGTCGTATAATGTACATCACTGCTGGCTGACTGGGCGCTCCAAGGATGTCCAGTCCCACGCGACTCCTTGTGCCCCTCTCCTCTTGTCTGGACGACTGCTTGCCTGTTCACCGCAATCATTTCGTTGGGGCTATGTGCAAGTGAACATGAATCTCGTGGTAGCTCGGGCATATCATCACATGTCGAGCCCATAATTCGCGAGGGTTTGCATGGAGAAACAATAACAAGCTTCGCCCTCGCGTACTATGGTAGAGAAGAAACGAATTTCTCCGTAGTGTTTTTGTGGGTTTCACTGCAGCCTGGGTTGTCATCCGTTCCAGCCATGGGATCTCCCTTGATACCTTTTCCCTCGGGGACGGGAAGAAACTCAATGCTCAATGAGGGTAGACCGTGCTGTTGCCCAAGATCGACGATGTCTGACTGGCTCACAATGCCAGACTAATCCAACTGGGCTATCGCATCGCGGTCAGCAACAGAGTGATCAGACCATGTACCCGCGCGGGGTAACGAAAGCGAAGGGCAGTCAGGGGCCCAAGTCTATCAACCACTACGCACTTCCGCTGAGCAGAAGATGGGAGAACAAAGCAGGAATGACGGAGGGAGGGAGGAGGAGGCATCGCCTTTCGACCCTCTGATGTGACGTCCATCATTAACATCCCCACTTGTCAAAGCCAAGTGTACTATGAGTTAACAGAGCCTCATGGGCGCCAGATACCACTATCTAATACCAATATGCTCGACGTGGTCAGTTTCTCGTGCGGGTTCCCCGTAGAAGTCCCCCAAGTCCCCTTACGCTAGTTGTTAGGTCGCCTTGTAGCGTAGTCTTTAGTCTGTGATGGTGAAAGACGAGTAAATATCGTCATCGCTCTGATCAGCCCATCGACAAGCTTTCCTGCATCCCTTGTGTCAGAGGAGTGGGCGCTGGTTTCATTGGTGAAGTCATTCTCGGAGGGGGTGGCATGATATGCCTACCCTTAGCCGAACTACCTTGAACTATGCCTTTGGCAGGTAGAGCTTAGCTATGACAGCTGTAAAGCTGGATTGCTTATATACCTCCTCTTCTTCCACCCGATCCACTCCTGAGTAGGATTACTTTTTCCAATACCATATCACATAACGCAGATAACCATATCTAAGCTACACAACGCGCCACCATTGAAACAATTGCCAATTGTCGACAAGCACACTATCCTTCATCATGGAGTCAAGCAAGAACGTCGATATTCCAGTCTCCCCTACCGGCCGCAGACGTGTAAGGACCCAGGTATGACGTTGGTATACAACGCCGCTGATGCGATCGCTCTACAGAGTTCCGGTACCCTCTTTCAGGGTCTTATGGACCAGAAACGTCATGACGGCAATGCAGTCCGCAGACAATCAATGACCGACTCGAAGCCGGCGCCTGGATTCATAGGTCAGATGTGGCACAAGTAAGTCACCTCGCTTGCTTCTGCTATCAATTTTCTAACGTGATTTTAGTTGGACTCGCGGCCCCGCCAGTCCCCCAAAATAAGTTCATGCGAGACGAGAAATGAGACGACTGAGTTATACATGTGCAGAGGGATACGGAGTTCATCGGTCACAGACCCTTTGGGGTGTGATTCGAAGGAGAATATGGCATGATGAGGTTCATCACCCCACGTCGAATAGATGTTGAGGCTGTCTCACATACCGCGGTATTGATACTGTTATTGCATGCACCAATCTGCCGTTCACACGATGGACTCCAGGGCCTTGAAATAGTGTAAATGTCGGCGTTGTAGTTCCAGTAGGGTCGTTGGTGTTCCTGTGCAGGGTAATGATTCTGCGTTATATTAAATATACACCGCACTCAGCGCGTATCAAAAATCAACGCGTTTGGACAACCTGTCTCTCACACCGCATCCCGACGTACTTGGGTAAGCAGTCGCTGTGAAACGACAGGGGAAACGAGTCTAACAGAGACCAGTCTGGGAGTAACACCCAGCTGACGATAGTACGAGGAGATTATGAGTCACCGTGGACAGTGATGTGGTCGCGAGGTTTCGAATATATCAGCATGTCTGCGGGCATCATGCTGACGATGTGCATCCAGGGGAATCGTGATTGGGGACAAATGTCAGGTTTGAATTACGACTGCCAGGACTATATCATAGAGAATCAAAAGTCATCCCACTCTGCCCAGTAATCCCCCACCTGCCGCCCCCCATTGCCATAAGTTGCCGGGAACAAATGTCAGGCTTGTGGACCCAAGGTCCAGGACGTTAATAACCATAGAGAATCAAAAGTCATCCCTCTCTGGACCTGAACACCCCACCTATTGTTTCCCCTTGCCACATGGGTCCGCCGCAGAACCCCGAAACTGTTGATCGAGACGCGAGCTTTTCTCTATGGCCACCGATGTGACGATATCAGAGAGACGCGACCAGCCCAAACTCATGAGCCCTTTCGGGCCCCCTATACAAACGTTGCCCCCACGTATCGGCACCCAAGAGGGTGGTGGCGTGAATCGTGGGGTGGGTCCTCCTCGGCCGAGTCCGAGACGCTGGCTCCGGAGCAAAGTAGCCTCTGCCGCGAGAAATCGGTGCGGTTGAAGTGACGATTTCGGCATATCGCTCTTACTATCGCGCTTATCTCCTTCAGAAAGGACCCCGCCTGTAGGCACTAGATAAACAATGCTGTTAAACTCAGATAACAGCAAGCCTACCCCCGTCTGTCGGAATGCCGACAGCGGTTGTGTTGCTCGATCTTTTTCGTCAGTCGCCCACAAGTTACAGCGGCGGTTCGTTACTATTCAGCTTGGCAGCTGAAGGGCAACTTGAAACACAGTACGTGAGTACTTCGATCAAGTACTCGATTACCCAGTAATTTTCGCTAAGCCATAGGCCCAATCGCGATAAAACGGTATACTCAAACCAGGGACCATAGGTCCACCAGGAGTCGAATCAGTCAAGAGAGACGAATATTGATGTCGTTCTCGAGTGTCAATTCCTTCATAGCATCTTCGATGCACTTGAAGCCGGTTCCCATAACCAGGGAGTCCAGGGCCAAATCGGCCAATGCAAGGGCGCCGAAGCTGCCCAATCGTCCAACGCTCTTGATCCGAGCGTGCATGGACATTGTCGTCGCCAACAGGCGTAACCGGGTTGCCAGGGATGAACCTTTCCCTGTCGCTCTGGGACGCTTCCCATACCAAGCTGCAAACCCATTCGTCGATCCTCAACGCACGAGGACCGAGGCCTTTTAACGTCCTGCCCAGGACAAATCACGATCAGGGCGCCGTTATTTTCCGCTCCCTTATCCTGAGGCAAAGGTTAGCGGCGCAGTCCAGGCAGGTTGGAGAGGTACGAAGAAAAGAAGACTTACTATCCGCACCATTTGGCAAAAGAGAAGAACCGAGAATGTCAAAGTTCCAGATAAGCATGTCATTATCGTAGCGGGTCATCAGAATTAGGAGGTGAATGTCGAGATCTAATTGCTGAAGAAAGGAGATGGTGTCGTGCATCCTAGTTGCCCAGCCTTGGGAACGTCATAAGTCTAGAGATCGTTGCTGGAGTCAGTCAGTCATGGACCATGCGTCGCTGAGGACTGACGACAAGACATACCACATGTGACTCCATAACGAATATCATACACGTAACCTGAACATACTGGCTGCATATGCCTCTCTATGTCGCTCATTTGTTGCCTTGATGCAACGCCATAGGCCTTTTAACGTCCTGCCCAGGACAAGATAATGAAAAGAAGCTGACCAGGTGCCAACTTAGTCTTTGAGTCGAGCGCCCGCGGAAGGCCATATGAATGGCGATGTGTCCCCAGCAGGCACGAGACACAGCTCCTGGGTCTGTAGAGTCGCCATAAAGAGGAGTTGCCCTATGTACAAATTTATTTGCAAAATCGGCCGAATAGGAGTCTGGAAGTTGGAACCTTTGACGTCAGAGGAAGATCAATTAAATGCGGGACAAGGTTACTAGTACATACCTCGAGGGATGAGTCAATGTCATGGCAACAGTGATGTCTGCTGCTGCTGGGCATCCACGGCGGCAGCCTTGCCGTCCTCGTTGAGGCATGCCATCGCAGGGTTGGCTGCTGTCAAGGAGCTTTCGCGACAGGAGGGAAGCTTCGCAGAGTTTGCTAGGGATAGCATGCTGTTGGGAAGAAGAAAAGGAGTTGGCACAGAAGCCAAACGCTGGCCAGAAGTCGCTCAATCTGCCATGATGTGACAAGATTGTTATGTTGCCTCTGGCTCGAAGGGTCAACAGGTCGAGGTGCGGTTGGGAGAGGAGGGAGGGAGAAGAGAGGGCGAGAAGTGGGTATTTGTAGGGATCTGTGGAGGGGGCCGGTGGAAACCCGTAGGTCTTAAGTCAACCTGCCGTGCTGTGGCAGTCAGCGGTGGTAAACTGGAGGAAACCAAGAACTGGCTTTGTTATCCCAAGCTGCTGCTGGGAGACTAAGAAGGGGGATGTACGTCCATTACGATGACTTGAAGAAGATTCTACTGTGAAAGTTGGAATCAGAGAAAAAGGAAGTCTGCTTCCTCAAGAAAGTGCTGCAGCAAAGTCCTTGGGGACTCGAATGATGCAGTCGAGTTGGACTCGGAGCTGCGGCCTGCAGGACACGACACGGACACGGTAAGCTAATGGGAACGGAAAGGTGCATGGGTGCTGTTAAGCTAAATGCTTGTAATGGAAAGAAGAAGGTGCACTGTACAAAGGCTTAGTTAGGTAAGCAGCTGTGGTTGACACGTGAGGCATAGTGCACATGAGCCCTTTCCGCAGTAGCTCATAGCACTGCTTCACGCTCACCCTACATGGCACACCTCACAAGCTCTGACTAAAAGAGGCAAGCCCCAATATGACTGGAAGACTTTCCATACAAACCGTTCAGATGACAACAGCGTTTTTCTTGGAGGAGCAACTACCCAATCAAGCTTGTTGCTCAAAACAGGATTACGGCATAATAGCTGATCGTAAAGGAGCAGCTGCTTCGAAGTCTGCATACCATTGAGGACCTGCTTCTGCAACGGCCATACATCTCCAGTGATGGAATCCCTGGGCCGTCCTTCACTGAGAAGTACACCATGCTCCTACACTGACCATATCACCAACTCTTATCACCGGATACTGCGTCCTGTCTGTAGGGAACTTTGGAACAGACTCATGGCTCATGTGCGTGCCGAAGTACACCTTACCGTCGAACCTTCTTACTTTGCTCAGCGTCACAAAAGGCTCCTGGTGCCTTTCGCCACTCTCTTGGTCAACGCATACCATCTGGCATCTGCGGCAGGATCCCAGCATATTGAAGTCCTCGCCACCAATTGTGAGTTTTTTCCATTCATCCTCTGCCCATGGTAGATGGTTAGAGTCCTGAGTTGGCCCGACAAGAATGTTGGCTCGGAATGCCTCGGAAGGAACAGGCCTCCCGCCTGTCGCCTGGATTTCGTGGTTCAGAGCGCGCAAGCTTGATGTGTTGATCAGCAGTATTGGACTTTCGTTGGAAAGTAGAATCTTTGCTAGTGATTGCTCAGAGTCCGAGTCCGGTGGAGAGGGCAGCTCTGGAGAAGCCCCAAGACATGCCCTTGGAGCGCCGACGGGAGAGTGCTGATATTTTTGCACCTTGGCTTTCGAGTGACGCATGCTTAGCCCCAGTCCTCCCGCTGGAAACCTTGCCAATGCGCATGGAACGCCGAGAATATCGCTGAAGAAGCCATTGACGTGATCGGAAGCATAGACTTGTATCGTAATATTGTCGCCGCATACTCGGGAAGACCTCACGCGAGAACAGCAATACGATTCGAAGCAAGTGGGATCCGCAGATAGGGGTACTGAGATCTCGTTGGGTAGGTGACGAGGTTTCATCCCTCTGTACGAGACACGCAGCACGCCACTATCGAAATCAATGGTGGGTTTGATGAGGGCCATCTTGGGATACCTCTTCTGGCTCAGTGCTTGTCCTGATCCTTGATGGACAAGACACCATTCTCTGTCCCAAGCCAGACCTTCTGGCATGATTTCCCAAGCCATACCAAGGGGAACCGAAAAACCGCCACAGCTTTTTAAGGGATAGACGCTTATGCCCTGGACTTGGAACCCTATCGATGGGGTCGTTCTTTCCACGTGACAGTCGTGGCCAACTGCGACTTCTTCTCGATAGAATTCGTCGATAAAGCCGACTAGAAAATCAACGTCCGAAAGACTACTCATCGCACCTAAACTTGCTCGAATGACGCCAGTCGGCTTTCCGGCAATGACATCCTGGTCAGTACCACAGCGAAAGCCAGCCGAGAAATTCTTTCTCATCTCCCACGGACTCAGGCCGAGTGCCGAGGCGATGCCTCCGGGACTGCAGACGCCGCCGGTCCGAATATGTAAGTTCTTCAGTGTAGCTAGCTTTTCAAGCTCATACAGACTGATCCAGGCACCGGCCGCGTCGCGAATGTTGAACGAAATGAGTGGCCCGCATCCAACTGAGCCAGCCTCATCGCTGCGCCGTTCTGAGTAAATAGTACAGACAGGCAATCCATTTCCGTGTTTGAGGCTGGCTAGTCCATCATATAGCCGGTCTCTCAGGAATCCTGTGTGCGATGCCACGCGAGCCATATTGCCGAAAAGCTCTGCGTGAACGTCTAGAGCAGCATCAAGTCCAATGATGTTATGGAATGGTAAAGTGCCATCCTCCAGCCTCTCATGCAGAAACGTAGGTTTCGGAGAATGCCATCTTTCTTTTCCGCAAACGACCATATCGACAGTACCGCCGCCAAAATAGCGCCTGTGATTCAAAACCGGCTCAGCCTGTTTCCTAACAATCAAGGCACCGAGGTCTGGAAAGCCAAAGATTTTGTAAAGACTCAGAACCGTGAAATCGGGCGCCGTCTCAGAGGCACTGAGATCTAGAGGGGAGGTAGCCACGAGCGAGGCTGCGTCCATTAACGTATATAATTGCCCGTGTGATGCGGCAGGCGATTCTCGTAGCAGAGATGGCCACGTTAAAGGGTAACGCCGCCCATCCAAGTGAGACTGAGCCGTGTAGGAAAATAGTGTGGGCGAGTCCGATGCGTACAAATCATCCAGAGGAGATTTTCCGTTTATCCACCGTCTCACGCCGTCGTTTGCAACGCATATGCTCTCGCGCGCCTCTTCACGAACCCCTATTATGCTTGTATGGCAGGCTTCATGATACACGTAAGAAAAGCCCTCTGGCAAGGCTCGGAAGGCGTCGGAAACAAGTTTAATCGCGGCTGTGGTGTTGGAAACAAAAACCAAATCAAATTCCTCGGGGTCAGCGTTGAAAAACCGGAGAAGCCGGAGGCGAGTATCTTCAATACGAGAGGTGCTGTACTGAGAAGATGACGAAGCTGAGTGAGGGTTGCCCAATAAGTTCGACATCAGCTCTGCGGAAAATCTCTCGATCAAACACTTCGCATAGAGTGTTGTTCCGGCGTGGTCAAGATATATTGAATCTACATTGCCGGTTAGCAATTTGAGAGAGAATTGTTGTAGTTGATGAGCCAATGAACCTTTGATCATGGGGTACTCCCTATCCCTCAATTGCTCCACCTGGGAGTTGTAATTTCTCACTTCTGTGTTGACCATGGCTGCGGAAGGTGTCACGGTGAATATGATAGGTGGTAAAGGGCGTTATGAGTGAATTGCGAGGTTGTTAGGGAGGCGGGTTGAAGGAGGTAAACAACAACGTCGGGAATGCCAGTGGCTCAGTGACCCGTCTGTCTAACAAATGCGCCAGATTAGGTGAGACGAAGCGCCAGTCCAAGCTTATGCATGTCCAGGTGAATGGGGGGACAGACAATGATATCTTGTCCGTGTGCCATTGCGGGGGAGAATCGAAACACAACTGCATAGGAAAAGAGTATTGTCATGAGCCAAGGTAGGTATTGTGGGATGGCGGCTTTGTCCGCCGTTTATGCTAGAATACCGGGCACCTCCGCTGCCTTGGTAGGCCTGCCTATCGTCAATTGCCACACCCCGTCTGTGGCCGCCATGGGGAAACAGGGGCAGACAGTGCGGTCATAGGCGATTGTAGCCAACACTGTGAGACCAACCGTGTCCCATCGCGTTAAGTAGGTAAGCACGTAAGGTACCGGTACGCACGAGCCAGGGGCTTCCCGATCACGAACGCACGGACCATAGCCTTAGAGGACCGTGTTTAATTGAAGCGCGAGAAAGCGCGTTCAGTGACCCTGGTATCGCGTCGTTCCCCGGTCATCGTCCTGGCACGCGCCTACCACTTAATTAAGACTCTGCAGTTCCACTTGCAGCTTCGACTTCCCACACTTGAATCTCTCCTACCTCACGGATGTCAGTACCTTGAACAACCTTTCCTGCGTTGCCCACTTCGAATTGTCAGTCACGATTGCCTCTTGATTATAATCATAATCCCAAGCAACAATGTCCCGTGCCTCACTCGGCAAGCGGACGAGGTCCGTCCAGAATCAAGGTAAGCTCATCACAGCTTCCTTCCAATGGCCCTTTCTCACAGCCAGTCTAGACTTGGTCGAACTTCCTGCCAAGCGTACCAGGCGACAGACTCGGGCTGCTTCAGAGAATGAGGAGAATGTGGACCCCGAAGCAACTGCCTTGCCAGATGTCGAAAACGAGCTTGACGACATCTACGTTGCGCCGGCTTCGAAGAGGCTTAGACGCTCTCACTCCCAGACTTTCTCGAAGACGATCCCAATAACGCCCCAGACTCCACGACACCGAGATGTCTTCGCTAACTCTCCCTCAACCCCTCGCCAGGTGGTCAAGTCTGCTGGCAAGCTTTTTCAGAGGTTGACGCCTCAATCTCCACTGACACCCGGCTCTCTACAAACCGTCTACCACTCTGCCCGACAACTTTTTGCTCGGGGTGCCGATCCTGGCGAGCTCGTTGGACGCGAGAAGGAACGAGAGCAACTGGCCCAATTCGTCCAACGATGCTCCTCCACAACTCCCAATGGATGCCTCTATGTTAGCGGACCCCCTGGAACCGGGAAAAGCGCAATGGTCAAGGGGATTACGGAGCGGCCGGCAAGAGAAACCGCTGTGCGCCAAGCATACGTCAACTGTATGAGCATTAAGTCGTCGAAGGACCTTTACAATACCTTGTTGGAGCTTCTAGGACATGAAAGCGATCTGTCAGAAGCGGTGGCGATGGAGGAGTTGCAAAAGATATTTGTTACGAAGAAGAAAGGCTCACCCGTCTACCTCCTCGTCTTGGACGAAATCGATCACATCCTGACGATGGGTTTGGAAAGTCTGTACCGGTTGTTCGAATGGTCTTTGCAACAGCCCTCGCGACTGGTGCTGATTGGCATTGCGAACGCGCTCGACCTCACGGCCCGATTTCTGCCACGATTGAAATCCAAAAATCTCAAGCCGGATCTTCTTCCCTTCCACCCGTACTCAGCTGCCCAAATCAAGAGCATCATCACCACTCGCCTGATGACGTTGTTGCCGACCGACAGCAGCAACAAGATACTTCCCTTTTTTCATCCTGCAGCCATTGAGCTCTGTTCGCGCAAGGTGTCGAGCCAGACCGGGGATTTGCGTAAGGCTTTCGAAATCTGCCGAAGAGCACTGGACATTGTCGAGTCAGAGACCAGACGGCAACACGAGAACGAAGCAAGAGAAAAGGTTCTACAGATGACACCATCCCGAAAGCCTCTCGACGAAAACCTGAATATGGCTGGTCCTGGTTCCAGCGGGTCCTCGAGGAGCGTCTCACACGTCGCTGCAACATCCCTCAAGGCACTTACAGCTGAGAGTGCACCCCGAGTGCTCCTCAAGCATCTGAACCAAGTTACGCAGGCAGCCTTCAGCAATGGGACCAACCAAAGGTTGAAGGCCCTCAACCTTCAACAAAAGGCGGCGCTCTGCTCATTGGTGGCTCTCGAAAAGCGCAACCGAGCGTTAAGGATGACTGCTGCCCCGTCTACCCCCACCAAGTCACAAATGATGGCACCCACAGTCAAAACTCTGTTTGAGACGTATTCTATCCTTTGCACCAGAGACTCAGTTCTACACCCGCTGTCAAGCTCAGAGTTTCGAGAGGTCATCGGAAGTTTGGAGACACTGGGTTTGGTCAACCCTGTTGATGGAAAGACAGGTGGACTTATAATGACACAGACACCAAGCAAGAGAGGCCGCAAGGCGGCGCTTCCCACTGGAGAGGACAAGCGGGTGGCCAGCTGCGTTGGCGAAAAAGAAATGGAGAACATTGCCGAGGGAGTTGGTGCGGGTATTTTGTCGAGCATTCTCAGCGGCGAGGCATTGGATTGATTTTTACAGCATTGCAGGAGTACTTGGAACATTAGGCATTGTGCATGGCATCGGAGTTCGGAAAGGCATCGCACGTAGCGTTTTGGAGGATCTGTTGCGGGCCGATGGACAAGGTCAATGGGACATTGGATCCCACCCCGCCCCCCATATTGATCGAGATGTTACTCGAGAGGTTGTGGAAATAAGTAACTTGGTATCATGAGGCTGAGCCCGGGGTCAACTTGGTAGATGCTCGAACAGAGGGCATCGATGGGGTGTAAGGAAATAGAGAGACTAGACATTAATAGCATGATACCAGACGATTAAAACGAAACAGTCCTTGTCAAGGCAGGCGAATATCACCCGAGTCACACAGGTCCGGCGCACGCTCAAATGTGAAGTGAGTGAGACGATGAGGCGAAACGAGGATGCGGTGCTGTAGCCAAGGGTCAGATGGACGGCCGTGTGCATGCTCCCAGCGCTCTTTTATGTTCCTGGCAAGGGAATCAACATTGGGCGTTTCTTTCGCCAGCCTTTCCACTTTGCAGTCCAGATCAGGTGAGATCCGCAGCACTTAAGAAATGATGTAACGCCAAGAGGCAATTCTGTGGTCCACGACTCTATCGTCGAGGGCGATCGCTCACGCAGCAATATCTTATCTGTGCTGTAGGTACTGGCCTGCGTCTTTTCCGATAACAATGTGGACGAGGGTACATTGGGGGGGGGGAGGATAGCCCAAATCACCTTACGGTCCTTACTTTCAAACCGAGGCAAGCTAGGGGTTCCATATGTTTCCTCTTCTCGCCTGATAGGTTCCTCGTTGAGGGAGATTTATTATCGCACAGGTGGATAGGTAGGCCTCGGATCAGAAGAGTGAAGCGCATGGTTGTGTTTCCGGCGACCTCTCGTGGCCGTATCCAGCAATCTTTTGCAGACAGGGGGGGAGAATTGGTATCAAAGTGTGTATTTCTACGGTCTGCTATTTTTAAATTCTCGTTCCTGAGTGGACTGTGACGAGCCCGAAATGCTTCACATTCGTGTGTTGTCTGTCAATTGCACCGCCTCGCCGAACACAGTAAAGCCATTGGTTGAGTGAATGGTTGATTGTGCGTAAGGCAGGCATTGGTTATCATTCTCTGTTGTCGAAAGGAGGGTCCCCCGTCGGTTGTTAGCATCCAAAGGTACCACCTTAGTAGAAACGGGCAAGCGATGCTGCAAAAGGGCACATTGGATCACCTCAGGCACGACAGACAGGGTTCGGATAAGGCACCACCCAGACAGAGCAGGAGGAGCAGCGGCAGAGCACGGGGCGTCTCGAATGTCAACCTATGGAAGACTCCGGACCCAACTAGAGTGGCATGTCTCGGTGGTTGTCTCTTTCGTCTTTGTCACATCTTGTCGTCTCGGAACAGGCACAGGCAGGCAGGCTGGCAGGCTCTTGGTAGAGCTGAGCTGAGCCGAGCCGGCCTGACTTTTCCTGTGCCTGACTGCTCGGCTCTGCCGCATATCGTATGCGACCCTGTCCCCACATTCCCTTGCCTCGACTTTGGGCCGCGTCAGGTATAGTGAGGAACGTTGGGAGTGTGTGTTTCCAAGTGTACAAGTCTCGATTTCCGAATCCTTAGTCAGGCAATAGCTTCCCATTGGTGAGGCGAGCAACACGCCCAAAGCCCCAAGGGTACGGATAGGTCTGCACTAGGCATAGAAAGGTAGTGCAAGGACTGGAGGAAGGGCAGATTGTGACTTTACACTCTAAGCTGGAGCTGAGCAGCCTGAGCTGACGGGCAGGAGGCTGGAGGGGAGGGGAGGGGAGGGGAGGGGGGAGGGGGACTTGGGAAGAGACTTGCTGGGCGGACAGGGCAGGACCACCGGGGATGTTCTCCGTATCTCCGTACCGCTGTATTGTGAGATGCCGCAATCCTGACTCTCTCTCTCTCTGGCCTGTTCATCCACCGGATGGAGATCAACCCAGCCAAGCCCATAGTCCAATCCAGCCAGTTCTTTTCCTGCTGCTTCCCAAAACGAGTGCCTCCACACCCCCACACCCCGTTCTTCCTTGCCGCCCTTCCGCTTTATAGGATCGGGGTGTCACTTATTCGGGTGTTAATGTCGGCCGATGGATCTCTGTCTCTCTCTTTCAGAGCATCCGTACCTACGATTCGACGAATAAGGTACTCTCTGACACCCGTCCCTCTTTCTCCACTGTCACCTTGATACTGACTGGCACAGGCTGCCTCCAACACTAAAGTCCGTCCGTCCACTTCTCCCCCCCCCCCCCTCCGTATACCTACTAGTTTGACGGCGTCTCTCCCGATTGACAGTCTGGTTGTTTAGGAAATCAAAGTCCGCGTCCGCGCAATCTACATCCGGCGCACCATTTGTACAGTAATACACACTACGTGGCCCCGACCCCGTCGCCCCGAGTTCTTGTGCCTCAGGTTGTTTTTGTCTTGAACCCCCGGCACCCACGGGCAATCTGAGACCGTGAACCCTCGAGCTTTCCAGAAAAAGCGAAGCTTTCTTGGCAAGGCTCCCTCTTCGCTCTTGGCATATGCAACCAAGAAATCCGCTGCCAGCATCTCTCGGATCCCAGCCTGCTATTCCATCATCAAATCAGTTCCCCTCCCAAGGCCCATCCAGAGCACAGGTCCCTTGACCGTCCCGACACACCGAGACGTCTGTCCTGAACCCGCCCGACCGACCGTTTTCCCCAGTCAAGACACACACGTCTTGCAAACCGTCCATTACCCCCCCGCCGAAAGCTGTAAGCCATTTTGGCGTCGCTGTGCGAATCCCCTCATTGCATGTCGACGTCGAGGGTGCAATTGTCGTCGCCTTTGCTGCGCCCCCTACCCCATCTCCACCCTGAGCCTTTCCACCCCCTCCGCTCCACGAACTCCTACACCGTCGCCGACACCACCGTCCTCGTCACCAACCGCCACTGCCATCACAACCGCGACCATCACCACCGCGACCACCGACCACCCCGACCGATTCACACGACACAGGCAAAGGCCCGGCCCGCAAGTCGTTGCATACATGGGCGCAAACTCGCATTCCAACGGCTCCGTCGAAGAAACACCCTCGTCCGCTCGCTCATTCTTCTCTCGCTTTGCTCTGCCCAGCCGTTCGCGTTCGCGTAACCTCGCCGACTTCCACGTCCGCCCCGACGACCCCCACCGCCAGTACTCGGCTGGCGACCACGTCTATGGCGCCGTAGTCCTGACTGTAGTCAAGCCCATTCGCATCACTCATCTCACTGTCGCCCTGCATGGCTACGTTCGCGTGCACAAGGGCCCAGCCGTCAGCGAACCCCTGATCGCGAAACCCGCCTTGTCCGGACGCTCCTCGGCACAGTATCACGGCAACGGCTATGCATCGCTCTTTCGGGACGAGCAGGTGCTCAGTGGCGAGGGGAGGTTGGAAGCTGGAAAATACGAATTCAAGTTTGATTTAGTGTTTCCTGAAAAGGGCCTGCCCAGTAGCATCGATGTATGTTCAAATTCCGCGACTGACGTGACGAGGCATTATTGCTTACACACTGATCTAGTTTGAACGAGGCACGATTTCCTATATGATAACAGCAACTTTGACGCGTCCGACCTCGATATCTCCGACATCGTCCTGCGATCGAAAAATCCAGTTGGTTGAGCAAATAGACATTGGGTCACTCGCGCCACCTCGCCCTCGAACCATTTACCTCGAGCCAATCTCCAAGAAATCGAGAAGAAAGCGGACCGCTGGCAACGAGAAGAACGCTGCCGCAGTGGAAACTACGGAGCAAGGGTCGGATGCTGAGCAACACGATGCGGAGCGTGCGGTAGAGTCACCAGCGCCAACAGAAGATCACCCGCATGATCCTCTCGAATACCCCCGAAGCCCAACGCATACGGACATACAGAGCGAAGTCAGTGGCGACAGCACCGTCAGCTCAAGCACAGGCGTCAGCTTAGCAAGGGCCGAGCCTCAGATGGCCAGCAGCTCGCTGGCAAATTCCAAAATGCAAGCTGTCGACGAAAAGACGATCACGGCAACAATTGAGATGCTGAAGGGCGGCGCGCTGCCAGGCGACACAGTGTCCGTCAAGGTCTCGGTGCAACACATCAAACGGATAAAGAGCATGCATGGTGTTATTGTCACCATGTACCGGCAAGGCAGAGTTGACACGGCACCGCCAGCCTCCATGTTCGCCGACATCATGTCGAAAGAAGAGACACGCAAGCTGGCGAAAGAAGACTATTATCCACGGTCACGGACTGGATTGGGTGGTCTATCACTGACCTCGACATCATCACTGAGCGTCTTCCGGAAAGACCTATCCCAATCTGTTGCCCCACTCATTATCGATCCAGCCACACTGGAAACGACAGTGACAGCATCGTTCAAGGTGCCGGAAGATGTTTTCCCAACCATCAAAGGTGTGCCCGGGGATATGGTCAGCTTCAAGTATCAAGTGGAGGTCCTGGTCGACTTGGGCGGCAGGCTCGCGAGCCAACTTCAAAGTGGAGGCCAGTCCAGGGTAGCTCAGTACGCACCTGGGTCGGGAGCCCCCGATGGCAACAACGCCGCGCTTACCTCGTGGGGAGGAAACGTGATAGACACGGATCGATTACGACGTGAAAAAGGAGTCATCTCGGTCGTTTTTGAGGTGATACTAGGTTCCACGGATAGTTCAAGGTTGCGCGGGCGGAGTAATACGTTGCGGACGTTCCAGATGCGAGAGGGGTCACTTAGTAGGGAAGAGGTTCCTAGCCCCTGGCCGATCGATGATATCCATGCGGATGACAGTGAGAGCTACTGGCCGCAGCCTACTCCTCAGATGCCTGGTCCTCTCAGCCGGCAGCCAACAATCGCGATACACTCCACGACTCCTCCAGAGGAGATGCGAGCCCCAGCTTACGTACCTCCCCCACAAGTCACGGACGAGGGTAGCATGACGGAGAAAGAGCGGGCACGGCGTCAAGAAGAGAGACTTTTGCCGAGTCGACCGCCCCAGATGTTAGAAGCGGGCCCGTCAGGAGCATCGGCACCGGAGCCGAATATCTACGACGCCGAGGACGAACCCCAAACCGAGCCGCAATCACACCACGGTGCAAATGGGGTAGACGAGGAGCCAACAGCGCCAACGCTGGACGACATCTCCACAGCTCGCGAAGCGCGAACAGAGGATAAACAGGAGCTCGAGCGACAACGGCTGCTGATCGAAGCCAGCGCGCCACCAGAATTTCCAGACGACTATGATGCGGGACCCAGTACGTCGGCATCGGCACCACCAGTGGACGTCTCCGAGCCATCGGCGCCGGTGTTGGCGGATGAGGACGACTATGGACAGCAGTACAGCTACAGCACAGAAGCAGGCACAGGACAGTCTAGCCACCAACACCACGCAGCAGGCTCAGAACCGCTGCCGAGGTACGAGCGATGACAGTGGAGCGTGGTCAAGCACGAGGTACGAAGACGATGGTTTAATAGTGTATAATATGTGTGTTGTCAGCATTTGCGAGTGCGTCATCTACAAAGTACTATAGAGAGACGAACGTGTGAAACGATTCGAGAGCGAAAATACAGCAAGCAATATGACAATTCTTTCAAGCTTATCGCGGGATGAATCACTGTGCACATGAACCTATGAGTGATACTTGAAGACAAAGTCTTGGCGAAGCAGCATGTCAGCCAGCCAGACAAGCGCATATGCAGATGGTCTCGGTGAGCCGATCACATGCAATGCAGTCGACAGCCACCCATCTTGGCACGATGGTCTCCCGAGTGTTTGGCACAGTACCATCACTGGGCTGATTCCACGCAAAACACCCCCACTCCTTGGCCGCGAACCCTCTCCCCGTTCGGAGGCGTACTCGAGATGACCGTCTGCCAGGGCGGCGGTAGGAGGCATGAGGGGACCTGTTTGGGAGGCGACAGGGCAGACGCGTTGTGAGTGGGGGGGGGGGTCGGGGAGTGGAGGGCGATCTGTGCTGCCTGTTCATGGGGTTGGCGGGGGGGGGGGGGGGGGGGGGGGGGGGAGGGGTGCGGGTGGGTGGAGGGGGGTGGGGGGGGGGGGGGGGGGGGGGGGGGGGGGGGGGGGGGGGGGGGGGGGGGAGCGGTCAGGTATTGGTTCCTTGCTTTCTTGGGTTGTTTCTCCCAGTCTCTACCAGGTGGTTTGCTCCTTGTTCTTGTGAGGAGACGGGTGATCCACAGCTGCGACAAAAAATGCTTGTCAAGGCTTGATTTTGACGATCATCAAACGATGGCCCTGTCTGTGTCTGTTGTTATGTCGCGGATCGTTGGAAGGGGGTTGATTTCCGCCGGTTCCGCCGGTGCGGGTTTTCCGGTGTTTGCTTCTTCTTCTTCTTCTTCTTCTCCTTCTTTTTCTTCTTCCTCTCACCCTTGGCAAACTTGGCAAAATGGTCACAGACAGCATGGCGGTTTGCCATTTCGGCTCCGAGGCCGTTTGGTGCTGATCAGATTTCTTCTTTGAGCCAGCAAATTTATCGCTCTACGAATAGTCTCTTACGCTAAGTACCAAATCACGTAGGGGTTTGGCCGAGGTAGCTGCCATAGCTGGTGAGGATCTGTGGATCCCGTCTAGTATGGCGCTACAACGCCGACCCAAAACGTCTCGGGCCTCTCAACCAACCGCACGATACTAAGGGAAAGAGAACGAGTGCGTCATCTGAGTAGGTAGGTACCAGGGGACAATTTAAGTATGGTTGGTGGCAGGCAGATGAGAGGGAGTACCAACTTCCAAGGCAAGCCAAGGAGCGGGAACGGGAGAGTCTGAGCACCAACCCCGACGTCGAGACAACCGTCGCCGCAAAGCTTGGCGGTTCGTTGATAGCCCAAGGTACGGATTCCGTTCTTCTGTTGCTGCGGGGGTCGATGGTACCGGTTGTCTTGGCATTGATTGATCTTTTGGATCTGGCAGCTCATGTGATTGATTGGTGTGCGTCTGTGGTTAATTATGAACGTGTACGGTGTAGGTACGGGTGTGCACCGTTCACGAGTGTCAGGAGAGGGTTGTTTCTGGCCCAATTGGGGAGAGCGATGGCGGATGCTCGGCATCGTTTCCTCCTCTGAATGCTGAGCTGGTGGCTGAGTCTCATGTGTTTCCCCTAGGTAAAAAGTGTGAACAATAGTACGGATAATTAAGGTGCGAATACAGCAACGCAGAGGCTTAGGCTTTAGCTGCGTTGTGCTGTGTGCTGTACACTACATAGTAGCCTGTGGGTGCGATTCTGTCGGTCTCATTTGTTGGTCCAGCGCACTGCGCAGGTGGGAGAAGGGTCTGGTGGATCGTTCGGCACGTTCATGCGGGTACCGGAAGGGGTCACGGTTGGGGTCCATCTCGATGGCTTGGACAAGTGGAGATGTTTTTTGTTAAGACGCCCATCAACGCGGAGGGATTGTCAAACAGTGACACTTGATGTTTTGGATTTGGGTGGTTCGTCAACTACCTTACGTATTGAATCTACCAAGACGTCTAACCAGGGATTTGCATGGTACCAATTCATGTCACCATTGAGGTCTGCAGTAGACAAACTTCCTACCTTACCCGGTCCGCGTGCAGAGAGCAGGTCAGCCGGGACGCGGACGTACGTAGCAATGTCTCGGTAGAGAATGCCTCACATGAGCGCATGACTATCCTACCTAGGTACTTCGAGTGCGTCTCTTCCTTTAATTCTCCCTTTCTTTCTTACCATGCGAGACAAGCGCCCACGGAGATGCATAATGGAGCAGGTAGCAGCAGCAAAAAGTCGAGCGCAAATTAAATCCAGCTGTCTGTCCTAACTACTTTGGCAGCAAAATAATCACCACTAAACTTTACCGAACCAAGGTGCCTCATTCGTGCTAGTACGCGAACCTCGGAATTCAAATATCGCTGGGGGGAGGGGGGGGGGCCTGTCTTCATGGCGTTCACTGCTAACGACGGGGCGGCATGTAGCTAGTAGATCTATGCGAGGAGCCCGACGCGGTTGTGGGTGGGACGGACCGCCCCCCCCGGGGGGGGGGGGGGGAGGGGGGGGGGTCTGTCATCATGGCGTTCAATGCTAACGACGGGGCGGCATGTATCTAGGAGATCTATGCGACGAGCCCAAGGCGATTGTGGATGGAACGGACCGCCGCCCTTGGGTAATGACTGATGCCCACCCCCGAAATGCTCCCTCACTTGCGCAGTCACGAAAAAGATGAACATGATCACGGGAACGAACGCGCCGGAACAAGAAGACGTCAAGACTTGCAAAGGCACAAAAAAAAAAAAAAAAAAAAGAGGACGCATCACCAACCCGCCACCGCACCGGGGACATGCATCCGGCCAATCAGGTATCCACCTTCCAAGGTTGTGGCTGGGCGTCGGCGGTGTCGCTGCTGAGCCTGCTGTGCTGTGCTGCGCTTCCCCCGTCTGTCAGGTCGGCAAGGAACAGTCATCAGCTATGCCGGGTCTAAATGACTCTACTGCAGTAAAACCTGGTTCCATTACTGGGCACGGGGGCCCCGTAGCTTTGTTCAGGATTCCTCGCGGGTACCTCAATCTGTCGCACTCATCGGGCCTTGGCCGATGTATACTAAGGTACCTAGGTATCCGCCCCGCCTAGAAACGTGCCGTAAAATCGGGCTCTCACTCATTCAGTGCCATTTGGATGCCACTTACGGCGTGCGCTGCTATACCTTAGGTGGGTGATGGGGGCACTGGCTTGGGATTGGGGGGAGGAAAGCTTCGATTCTCGGCCCCGCAGCTCATCGCTCTCTCCGAATGGCACAGCACAGCAAAGGAAAAGCAATCTGGATGCTGGGTAAGGGTACCAAGTACCTACCCGGACTACGGATACCTTCTAAAAATGCTTAGACTCAACGATAGGTACTGGGCTGGGCTGATGCGTCGTACCTTACACCTCCACTGGACGAGGGGAGCCACCCGGGCAGCATCGCCCAGCCCGTCACTTTTGCTGCAGAGCAGGGATCCCTCGAACCTGTCACTGGGCCACTCTGAAGGCTTGCTCCTGGGAGGAGGGGTCCCTTTTTATCAACACACGTTTCCGCCTTCTTCTGCCGGCTGCTTGATTTGGTCTTCTTTCATCTCACACAACGCGCTCACTCACTCTCCACCCATCTCTTCCACATCTTTCTCATCCTCATCCGGCTCTCTCTCCCTCTTCCTGTCCGAATAGCTTCATTGTTTCACATCTTTGATTTCACCATATTTCAACAACAACAAAAAAACACACACACACACACACAAGCAAGATGGCTAGCAACGACTACTACAACCAGCAGGGTGGCAACTACAACCAAAACTATGGCCCTCCTCAAGGCGGTTATCCCCAGCACCCCCAAGCTGTAAGCTTCACCTCCCGTTTCCGCACGCCTGGTACGGAGTACCGGGCATCCTATTCTTCACCCGCGATGCATGCGCCGACCTCTCACGACAACCTACGTGAACCAAAAGTATGAATCGACGACTAACACCGCTGACCAGGCCTACGGTCCCCCTCAAGGAGGCTACCAACAGCAGGGCGGCTACTACCCCCAAGGCGGCCAGCAGCCCATGCAGTACCAGCAACAGCCTCCGGCGCCCAGGCAGAAGAGGCAGGGCGGCGGTAACTGCCTGACGGCCTGTCTCGCCGCGCTGTGCTGTTGCTGCGTCATTGACGAGACCTGCGAATGCTGCGCAGAATGGTGAGTTCTTCTTTTTTTTCTTTTACCCTCTCGTTTTCATTACTGTCCATGATGTCGTACTCAATCCGACGTCTCTCATCATCACGCAGTGGCTAATCATCATCAACAGTTGCGAGTGCTGCTTTGACGTTTGCTAAATGTTTTGAGAAAATCTCTCACTCTCTAAACAAAAAAGCTTAGAGAGGTATTCAGTCATTGGGAACCGAAAATCTGACATCTTCGGCGTGTCAAAAGTATGGTCTGTGGTGTCCATAGGAAGTGGGGAACCCGACGGGATCACGGCAAAGACCACCAAACTGTAATTGGCTCCCAACAACAAACCCATTTTTTCTCGACAGCAGGCAACGAAAGGAAATCGACGGCTCTGTTTTTCGTGGCACGGCTAAATCGGCCGCCAAAGCAACGGGAAAACTTGAGACGACGAAACGAGGTGGGGATGGTTAGGGACGAATTGATTGGGAGGCATGGGAAACTTCGGGCTCGGAGGAGGACGGAAATGGGGTCCACGATAGATTCAGCGATCTCGTTGAATACCCTCCCCACTGGCGTTTATGGCGCTGTTTTCTCCATGTGCTAATCTAGCAAGATGTTGGTGAGCGCATGATTTGTGCGCTGTAATGACTTTTTCTTAGTAGTATTTGGAAAATGGATATACACCTCCCCAAACATGCAACTAAACCCTGTGATCAATGTGAATTACGTCAACGAAATCATCACGACTCCAGTAACACGATGATCTTTAACCACGAATGGATTGTCTTCTACGCACAAGTACAGACAAATGGGGCTCTTGTCAATCAACGTTAGGACACGACACCGATATTTTTATTCCTGTCAAACGCAATTAAACACCTCACAACCCAATGATATTTTTTTGGGTCCGAGGGCCCTAGGCGTGATTCATCGCTGGCCGTCATAGAGACTTTTTCTAACCGCTATCCGTCGACTTATACTCAGTTGTCCAGCTGGACGTAGTTGGCAGGAAAGAGACCCTGCTTGCCACCGTAGGAACCGAACCACCAGTCCTCGTCGGGGAACTCAAGGTCCTTGATTGTTGCATTCTCGGGGAACGAGAGTTCTAAAGAGAGATCATTAGCATCACTGCGCAAGAGGTCATGTGGGTTCGCTATTCTTACCATTGTCCTCAGCAGCCTCGTAGTCGAACTGCGCGGTGGCTGTTCGACCGCCACCGGCAGCTGCCGGTTCCGGCTCCGCTGGAGCCGGTGCGGGAGGAGGCGCGCTCCGTGCCGCCGCCGCCGGTTCAGGCTCGTCCTCCACAAGTTCGACGTAGTTGCTGGGGAACAAACCGCTCTCGCCGCGGGAGTTGGTGCCCATCCACCAGTCCTCGTCCACCATCTCAATGTTGGTGACATACTCGCCCTCGCGGAGCTCAAGCTCGTTGTCTTCCGCCTTCTCGTAATCGTATTGGATCACGGCACGCTTACCGCCGCTGTCTGCTTGGCCTGCCGCTACTTGCTCCTGGCCAAACTGCTGCGCTGCGACAGCCGCCGCAGCGCCACGGCCGGCATCATTGTCTTCCGGAAGATCCTCCTCTCTAGGCAGCTCTTGCTGAGTCGGAATTGGGCGGGGAGGTTCTCTCTCTTCGGGGGCCTCCATCTCGACCTGGGGTCCACGAGAAACGGGCTGCGCAACTCTGATGGGAGACTGGGGCTCCTCCTCCTCTTCCTCCTCTTCTTCGGGAGCTGGCCTGGAGGGCAGACCAGGAAGGGCGAATCCACCGGCCGGGGGAGGCCGAGAGCCGCTAGGCGGGGGAGGAGGAGATGGCTCGTCGTACTCTTGCTGCTGCTGTTCGCGGGGAATGGGCGGGGCTCCACCGGTGAAGCGCTCCTTGAGGGCACCAATGCCGCCACTGGGGGAGGCGGGCGTCTCGACACTTCGTTGGGCATCTTCGCCGGTGTTCTCCTGGCTAATGGAACCCTTTCCATACTCGGGCATCTTGACGGGCCCCCATGACTTGCCAGAGTAGCCGCTTTTCCACTCTCCGGTCGACTGAACACCAATAGGAGAAGTGATCGGAGGCGAGACAACGTTGGAAACGGATCCTCCCTGCTTTCCCTTCTTCTCAGCCCAAAGCTGAGCTGGCGTCTTGCCACCTTGGTCGGCAAAGGTTCGGCTTGCGGCACCCACTGGTGGAGGGGCAGGGGTGGAAGGAGCGCCGAATCCAAGGCCACCGGGCGCGGGGGCCTTGGTGCCGGTGAATGCGGCTGCTCCGCCAAATTTGTTGGCAACCTTTGGCTTCGGCAGCGTTGTCAAGCGCTCTGACTGACTGAATGCGGCACTTCGCTCGGCCAGTGACTTAGGTCGCTCGTCTTCCTCGGGCTCCTGTTCCGCAACCTCTGAGGGCTTCTGCGCCTTGGCGCGAATAGCTGCAATGTCCACCTTGCCAATGGGTTCGTACGCACCCTTGACAGGCGCGGGCCTGTCGTCGGTCTGCTTCTTCGCTGCGGCACGAATCGCAGCAATGTCCACCTTGCCGACGGGTTGGTATGCACCCCTCACAACATCAGGCTTGTCTTGGGAACCGTTTCCGTTGAAGCCGGTAGGTTCTTGCCGTTGCTTCGTGAGCTCTGCCATGTTGACCTTGGTTGGCTTATAAGCAGATTCGACCTTCTCCAGCTGGGACCGAGTCACCTGAGGGGCATCATCCCCCCAGCCGTCTTCGTCGACGCCCGCGGGCTTACGGTTTCGCGCGGCAACGATGGGGTTGACGCCGCTTGATGATGTGGTGGGTGTGAAGACGGGCTTAGAGGCGACCGGGGGTGGGGCAGCGGAAGACGTGGAGGCGCCTGCTGAGTACTTGGCACCGGAGGCATCGGCAATCTTGCGCATCACGCTCTCTGGCTCGAGGTCACTGTCTGAACGAGCGGTGATCTGGACATGGTAGCCATGGAGGATCTTGGAAACGGCAGCGGTATGGGTGGTGAAGTAGCCCTTGGTTCTCTCGGGGACACCGCCTCCGCACCAGGCAATCAAGGCGTTCTTGGGAAGGCCAGAGTTGGGGTCCTTGACCTTGACAAAAGCGAACTGAATGCGGCCCTCGTTGAAGTCTTCGATAAGCTCCGAAAGCTCGCCATCTGCGTGGGAAAGGACGTATGTCAGCGCATTGTCTCCCCCGAGCGACGTCGGGGCTCGGGTGAAGAGCGGGGGAACTTACCACCAGTGCTCTGGACCTTCAGCACACTCTCCTTATTGCCGCTGTCTTGGAAAGCATTTGCCAAAGGAGCCTGAACCGAGAACAGGGCCCATTGAGCGTGTGTCGGCGAACTCGAATTTGGAGGCGGGCCGTTGATGACTCCCTGGTAGCTGCTCTTGATCGAGGGTCCGTTGATGGACAGGTTGAGTGACGCCATTGCAAGTTTGGGCAGTAAGCTCGACTGGCAGTGGTCGTCGGTCGTTGGTTCGTCAGGAAATGAGGGGATTGGTAAGGGGGGGAGAGGTATAATAGTAGGATGGAGGATGTCTGGTCGTAAAGATCTCCGTCGGAGAGTCAGTCGCCTATGTCTGACGGGCAAGAAGCTGACGTAGAAAACCAGCCCTCTCTCTACTGCAGAAGTCGTGGACAGCCGAAAGTTGGAGAGGCGCAGCACAGGTGGAACTAGAACTTGGAGGTGAAGCACGGTCCCGCCAGCATCCAATACGCGGATAGTCGGTTACGCAGCTCAGCGTTGTTCAGTGCTGGTCAAGTGTCGAGGCGGGGCAGGCTGGGCAGCTACCTAACTGAGAGGAACGAGGGCGGGTCAAGCCAGCATACAGTGCAGGACACACAGTGCTCCTAAGGTACTTGCCGCTTTCGCTCTCCGCTTCGCGCCTCTGGGCTGCTCTGGTGGGGCAGCTTGAGCATGGTTCCGCTGAGTGGAATTTTTCACATATGTAATTATGCCACGTAAATCTCGCGCCAGATGACGCAACTCGAGACTTTCTTCGCTACAGTCATCATTAAATGCAACAATCCCATCTCCCATCCGTGGAGATCGCTGTACCCGTCATATTCGCAGCCAACCCGAAAAATCACGACTTGCCCCTCCAAACAATACCCCTCCACCCGACGTATCGGAGATCCGTGGTTTATCAGCCGTTGGCCTTGTCATTCCGCGATTCAACGTCTGACCGATCCCGGCCCTCTTCTGGAGTGTGTTCCACAAGACTCTACTACTCCACGCGATTCCCTCTTGTGGCTTCTTCCATTCGATTGACCCCAGAGAACCCCCGACGCATCACCTCCAACACCCGACCATACCAAGAGTTCGCGATCCGCCCAACTACAATGTCGACGATCACGGAGATCACCAGCCTTGCCGACTGGGAGAAGCACATTGCCTCCACCCCGTCTTCTTCCCTCCACATCATCTCCTTCCATGCACCATGGGCTGCCCCATGCGCCCAGATGGCCACCGTCCTCTCGACCCTTGCCTCCGAATACCCCGTCACCACCCCCCCGCAAACATCCTGGGTTTCCATAAACGCTGAGGAGCTCAGCGACATTAGCGAGACATACAATGTCACTGCAGTCCCCTTCCTCGTTCTTCTGCGCAACGGCCAGGTCCTCGAGACCGTCAGCGGCAGCAGCGCCGTCAAGGTGCGCAATGCGATCGAGACACACGCAAAGAAGCCTGCCAGCACCGCTGCCACGGTAAACGGCAACCAGGGCGTTGAGAATGGACCTAGTGCGATGCAGGTCGACGAGCCCGTCGACCCGGCCAAGGCCAAAGAGGAATTATTTAAGCGCCTGGCAGACCTTGTCAAGGCTGCGCCGGTCATGCTCTTTATGAAGGGCACCCCCAGTTCACCCCAGTGTGGCTTTTCAAGGCAGCTTGTCGCTATCTTGAGAGAGCACTCGGTCAAGTACGGTTTCTTCAACATCCTGGCAGACGATGAGGTACGACAGGGCTTGAAGGAGTATGCGGAATGGCCGACCTACCCTCAGCTCTGGGTTGACGGCGAGCTGGTCGGTGGTCTTGATATTGTAAGTTGGAACTCTCAATAACCGGTTGACGCGCGAATGCTAATGTCACCCCTTCCTTAGGTTAAGGAGGAGCTTTCCAATGATCCCGAGTTCTTTGGCCCGTACAGCATCAAGGCCAGTGCAGAGGCCGCTGCCACTTCGTAAGCGGCATAGTCATCAGCAACATCCAGCATTATCACGCCAGACTGGTTCCTGCTGCGAAAGACGTGGCGATTCTTATCGTCTTTACATACCCATCCACGTTTGATTTATATCTTCGCCTGGCCATCCTGACTCACAAAGCTTATTCAGTCTTTGGATTGGGTGAACAATGTCTTTGGTGCGACCGTGTCATTCACCCGTCTGGCATAGTTTGAAGGGCTCTATAGTGTCCTCAATCTGAAAAGTGACTCAGAAGAAGTATTGGGAAACTGATCTAAAACGTCTTTGATTCAAGACGTTACGAATCCCAGCTCAGAGATTTCGCATGGCCGGAGCAGGCCTCGTTCCTAAGATTTGGGCGTGGCACACCAAAGTTGACGCATTTCAAGGCATGAGAACGTGAGAAGAGGAGGCGACTTCAAAAGGAGCTGATACTTCCAGGTACCTTAGTTAAGGCTAGTATAAACACGTTATCGTTAATGACAATGGAATCATTCAAAGCAGACTGCAGCCCCATACACCTCACACTAAAATACATTGCCTTTGTATCAGAAATCATGTCTACAGATTAAGAGTAGTTGGTAGAGCTAGAGGCGGCTCAGCTCATTTGACCATATAAAAGACAATCCTTCCGAGTTCGCAAGTGCCTGTCTGACGAACTATTCCTCCATAGGTATACTATCTTGCACCGCTATGCCTTGATAATAACAATGCCAGGCAGGTAAATACCCTCCCTGTTCAATCTTCAGATCAAAAGCTATCCAGCCAAGGCAATGGCACTAGTCATCATAAGACCCGGTGAGATTTCGTGGTCCAACCTCAGGCAATTTTGTCCAACGTCCCAGATCCCGATGCTGTAAAGTGCAGGGACAGCGCAGTGTTATCATTTCAAGGGAAGACCACTGCTGCTGCAACGTCTTACATATACCACTCATCTAATCTCTTCCACAGCTAAAGAACGGCAGGGTCAATCCGTCGACAGGCCATCTCAGGCGAGACACTGTTGGCTGGTAACATGCCAATAAACATGAGTCGATTGTCAGGGCCGGCAATTTCGCCCTCGAGAACCTCCTTTTTTATCCAGAACATATTACGGTCTTGAAGTTGCCTAGCCTGATTTTGGGGGAAAATCTTATTCTCATCACCCATAGACTTGTCTTACTGCCTTGTCAATAAGAGGGCACGCGCAGACCACTGTGGTGGCATAGTCGTTCGACTATAGATGACCGATGTGATTCAAAAGCATGGCAACAATGAACGCTTCCTTACCCCTCAAGCCACCAGACAGACTATTGCACTCGATCAGACTGGGTACCTTGAGGGCTTCAGATGAAGCGGAAATGGGTCATGGGGACCAAAGTTGCCTCACCTGCCATCTACCATACAATGGGTGGAGATGCTTGAGGGGTTGATTGCCTTGGTGATGCCCCCAGGGTATTCCATCGTCCGGTGATCAATTCAAGGTGTGGCCTGACGATTTTCTTCGGTCTCCTCCAAAACTGCTTTCCTTCTAAATGGGAAGGAAAGACCTTTTCTTCCCCACTCCTTCGATGTGATGTGTGATGTGGACACGATCGTATGCCGCATAAGAAACAATCTATGCAGAATCCCACGCGTTCACTGTGACCATTACCGACCGTGAATATCTATCTAAACCAAGCACAGCAATCATGTGAACACCTCTTGCACAGTGGAGTGTCTAGCCTACCGTGCCGGCTTAAGCATCGGACTACATGCCATACCTACGCGACCATCTCGAAGGACAGATGTCTACGATGCATTCAGAGCACAGCCGTCGCTACCACCTTGAGATGTGTAATTTTGTCTCTTCCGCAGGTGCTTTTCGGAGGTAACATGAGAGAGAGAGTGGAGAGGTATGGCGCGAAATTCACTGCCGACCTGATACTTGCTTACCCCCTTTCGGTCTCATGCAAGCAGTGGCTTCGCTAACCCATCTCAGGGTGATGTATATTGCAGGTTTAGCATGCTTACTGGCAGTACAGCTAAGAGGTAGAAGCGTTCTAGAAGGCTTCTCTGCTATTAAACCCTTCTGGCATGATCATCAGCTCAAGTCACAGAGAGTTTAGCCAAACCGCAGACCTCTACACCCGCCCCCGGGATCGTCGTGAAGCTACACAGTCCACGGTGGAGAATTTTGATAGTCGATTCACGCATCTTGACTACGTATTATCTCATATCCTTCACCCCTAACGACATGATTCTCAAAGTTATGAAGGAATAATGGGCTTATACAATGGTTTGCACCCAACCTGGCTTCACCAATCCTAACCCCCGCCCCCCTCATCTCATCGATGCCCATCTACTACATCACGGTAACCACAAGCACCGTCACAGCACTCAAAAATGCAGCAAAATAATCGCCCTCAGTCGTCCTAAAACCTGCAGAAGACACAAGCACAGCAGGAGAGGCCGCAACCGCAAACAAACCACCAGTCGGGGCCGCTGCACCAACACCAGCCGCCGTCGCGAGAATCATCGAGGTCCAAAGGGAAGACGGCAATGTGATGATGGGACCAATCTGGATGACCCGGGTCGCGCCAGACGAGCCACCAAGCTGAGGCTGAGGCGTAGGTACGATGGCCGCCGAGTCTGAAGTGCCGGATCTGTTGCCGTCTGTGTCGATGCCACTGCTGGAGCCGAATTCACTATCGGACTCAGTGTCGGAACCATCACCAGAACCCTTTCCGGAGCTATTGTCGGAATCGCTCTTGTCTCCGCTCTTGTCTCCATTTCCGCCTCCGCTTCCACCGTCACCTCCCTTTTTGCTTCCCTTCTTACCACCTTCACCGCTGCTAGGCAAGGGCGTTGCTGAATCCTTGCCAAACGTGCTGGTAGGACCATCGGTGGTTGACGCAGGGACATCGGATTTGATCGGCTTCAGGGTTGTGCCACCATCTGCAGGCAGGGTTCCTCTGTAGGGCAGAGCACTGCTCGAACTAATGGCCGGTGCAGGGTCAAAGGGCTGCGGTTTCGTATCAGCCGTGCCGTTGATCGGGACATTCGAAGGCGAAGGGGCTGCAACGGGGACGGGGATGGCCGGTAAACCAGTCGGGGCGGTGCTGTTGAGCAAGGGATTCGTGGCACTCGGGAATACGGGAGGTTCAGTTGCGACCGAGGGCAAAGGAGCTGCTGACGTGGCTGGCACCGTGGTGTTATTGGGTGCTGGAAGAGTAACAATCGGAAGGGAAGGGGTGGCTGGAGCTTCTGGCACGATGCTGGTACGATTCGCTGGGACTGGTACTTCGACTTCAGCTGGTAGAGTGGCAGCAGGTGCCTTGCTCTTGGCCGGCTGCTGAATCTGTTGTTAGCATGGGCTACATTGGGAGAAACAAGCCGCAAGAACTCACCCCAGCGCTCGGGGTTGTCTGGTTGTTGGTGGGTGGAAGGGTCGGGAAAGATGAGGGTGTATCTGGCAACGTGGAATAAATAGGAGTGGGGGTAGCTTCGGCGTTTGCGGGAGCTGTCTGATTCTTGTTGGCCGAGAGGCTCGGGAAAGCCGGGCCTGAGTCCGCAATCGTGGAGTATATCGGAGTAGGTGTGACCTCAGGGCCCGGCAAACCTGTCTGGTTCTTGGTAGCTGACAGTGTAGGGAATGACGCGGGCGCGGACTGAATGGTCGAGTATTCTGGCGTGGGAGTGGTCTCAGGGGCCGACGGGGTTTGATTCTTCTCACCAATGCTCGTGAGCGGTTTCGAGGAGTTTCCAGGTACGCCTTGTTCATCGGGCAAAGGGGCAGCCTTCTCGTCAGTGGTCGCGGAAGAGCTGGGAGCGGGCGCTTTCTTGGATCCACCGCCTTCCTGTCTGGATGGGGAAAATTCAGGCACGGTGCCATTCGAGATGCCGTTCTTTACACCATCGGCAGGATCCTTGTCAAGTAGAGCAGACTCGGCAGGCTTGAAGGGAGCGCCCTCCGTAGGGATAGCCGCCGCGACAGCAATACCGGCGGGAACGGCATCAGGGGGCAAAGCGCCAGAGTACACAACCTTGGGAGGACCTGCAGCCACGGTGACGGTCTCTACCTGAGCCGAGTCTTCTCTAAGAATCGTCTGGTTAACAGGTTGTTGAGTGAGCTGGCTGATCTGGAATGATTCGGAAACGACAACGGCCTGGACGGAATCCGTAATGACGATGGCGAAGCTCACAAAGGCCGTGATGGAGGCGCTAGGATTCCAATTCAGACGGCCGACGTTGTCGACTTGCACTGTAGACTATGATTAATTATCAAGTTGTTTCATCTGAGGGCCCAGAGAGCGTTTCTTACCAGCAATTTTCTCGGCAATGACTGACAAGTCTGTCTTGCCACTAGGAACCAGGTCAATGTTGATTGGGGGTTGCAAGCCCGCGGTCTGCCACTCAACCTCGAACTGCTGGTTTGGCTGCAAGACATCCCCGGCCCTCGGCTTCGAAATCTGCGCGTTGCAAACAGCAGCACCAAACAAAAGCCCCAAGGACTTTGTAAACCGCATCTTGTCTCTTGTTTTCCAAGATATTCTTGTCGAGTATAAAGCCGCGCCGAATCCACCCAAGATAGCACCACGTGTCGAAAAGTCGCAAGTTTGAATTAGGGGGTAAACGCCCAACTGGATCTTGGGTACCAAAGTCGAGGGCTTGTAACGAACGAAATGCTTGAAATGAAGCTGACCTGCAGGGTTGGTTGGGTTGAAGAAAAGAAGGGCGTTAAAAAGGAAAAAAAAGGTGAACAAGAAAGTAAACAGAATTGAAGACAAACTCGAACCAGGGTAATGCGAAGTGAACGAAGAAACAAAGGTTGGAAGAGAAGAAGCAGCGGAAGGGGAGCAAGAAGGGGGGTCGCCTGGAGATCCTCAGTCCCTAGTGGAAGAGGTTTGATGAATGGATCTTGCGCGTGTAAGTCAAGCCTTCAACAAGGGGATTCATGGCAGAATTCCCCAGAGCGTCATCCTGAGCTTAAGGAGAAGGCTGGGCAGGGATTGTCGAGCGCGTCTCACGGCCGACACTCGCTACAAGGAGGGGGGCCACAAAGCCCTGCTCCCATTCGATGTGGTGGGCTTGGCCAAGACTACGATGTTGCCCAGATGCACGAGAAAGATCCACAATAGCAACCTAGCCACTTGGAGAGACCTCGGCGGCAGATGGTATGCGAAACACTCTCGTGGAGGGGTGGTCATTGTGGAGGAGGAGGATCTCATGAGTGGTCGAGTGTGGTTTCGCGATCCTGGGCTTGCTTCATCTTCTACCGCTTTCCAGCTGGGCATTTCTTTCACTAACCGCTCTATAAAGGGGCGTATTGTTCAGAAGTAGGGCGCAAACCCGTACTTCGAGATCAAACCAATAGATCAAGCTGCTTCAAATCTTCATAGCTCCTGAAGCTTCGTCTTAAAGTTGGGGGTTAAGCTTGTGTGATGAGCAGGGGGACGCCCAGCAACTTCAGATAAACTCCTGCGTTGAGGAATAACCAGCGGCAGCACCTTGTTTTTCGTCCAATCTCATCGTGATGGACGCTGGGGAAGCCATTCGTTGACCAGGTTGAGGAGGTGAAGTCGGGTTGACAGGGGCTGGTGTAAAGCTGCGGCTGAGACGCTGTATCTGGCGCTGATCAAACCTAAAACCTCCCGCCCGATGCGATGCGGAGACGTGTGATCGTGTTAGGGATTCTGGAGTAGATCAGGCCATCTTACTAACATAGCGCACTGACCACCGCCCCTGTCGACGCAATGCGGCTGCTCTGGGATGAACCGTCATGTATCACCATTTTCTCCTTGTTTGACGCTGCCGCCTGTGGACTCGAAGGCGTGTTTGGTTACCTAGGCACTGTCCCATCTGAAAATATGACGGTACTGAGATTTTCCGGGTCAAAAGACTTCTTCAGCCTGTTGCGTGGCGATCCTAGTCTGTCTTGCAGTTTACTTGATATTCACGTAACACTCTGCCCGCGGCCGTATTTACTTTCCGCCTCACAAGTACTATCTCCTGGCATCGAGCTAACATTTAGCAGCCTTGATCAGATATAGAAGAGCACGAGGTCTGAGCAAGTCTGATTCGTTCCATCCTTGAACTATCCGTGTAATACCGTACAAGCCCTCGCCTCTCTCTTCACAAATCCCAAAAAACCCATCGAAAGGTCCCAACCAGGGTTGACCGAGCCACCGTGCAGCATTAAACATACATTGTCCTCAAGTAACCGTCTTTCACTATTGTTCGGTGTCCCAATCAAGCTGCGGGTCTAGGGGATCCTAAGCCCCGCCCTCAGATTGGTTCCCAGGCGTATTGGTGCTCGACACACCGTGGAACGCATCACCGAACGCAGAGTCCTCCATCTCCATGTTCATATCCAGGCCATCACCCATGGACGCGCCGTAACTGGCCATTGCATCGCCGGCCGAGTCCAGGTCACCCAACGAGCTGAAGCCGCCGGGGGTCTGAGTGTCTGCTGGCGTTCCGGCAGCGGACGGGGCCTTGGCCGCTGGCTTGGCAGCCTCGCCCTCAGTTGCAGTAGCGGCGGAGGCGGGATCGGGCGTCGTTCCCCCCTTAGGCACGACGACCCATTCACCACTGCCGGTCCCTTGATCAGGCGCCGTGGCAGAAGTGTCCTTGGAAGACTCTGTGTTGCCCATCGTGATATCCTCTCCTGTGGCAGGAGGAACGCCGGTGGAAGTCTGCGCCTCGGTCTCTTCCGGGATAGTGGGAGGAACTGGTGCGGGCGACGGCGCGTTTGCGTTGGCTGGAGTTCCTGCGTTTGAATTCAACGCGGACATGTGTGTTTGCGGTGTAGGGAAGTTATTCAACGGAGTAGAGTTGGCAGAGAACCCAGTATGCATCTCGTCAAGGAGTCCTGCTGCAGTGCCTCCCATGTCGATATCCGAGTCGCCCACCATCACGCCACTGTGGTTAGAGCCAGCCTGAGACGGCCGCCGTGACCCCGAGGCATTCGCATCAGCACCCGCTGCCGCTGCCGGTGGAGAGCTCCCCGGTGGCGGGATCGGTGAAGGCTCTTTGACAGGTTCAGGGGCGGGTTCCTGGAAGCCGCCATCTTGTATGCGATGTACGTTGTGGAGCACCTCAATGTGTCGACCCAGGTTGGCCTCAACCTGAGCCACAATCTCATCCACCTTCTTGTTATGCTTCTGTGACCAAGGCCCGGAGTTATCGTCCGCATCAGTGGAATAGCCCTCCAGGCGCCACGGCTCTGGCCCACGCTCCTGAACAGACTTTTTGACGTCCTTCTCCGCATCAACAAATATCGAGCTCGCCTTGAGGCTTGCCAGGTTCTTGGCATGCTCTGCCTTCATCTTCTCCATCTCAGCCTTTGTTGCGTCAAGATGCTCCTGGACTCTTTTCCTGAACTCATCAGCCAGGCCGGGTTCTAGCCGTCCAATGTATGGCTTCTGTGGTGGCTCCGTAAGGGCGTTTGCACTTTGCGCCGAGAAAATACCGTCAGTCAGAGATGCCAGCTCTCCCTTGAGACCAAGTCCGAGGTCGGGAGGTGCAATCTGGCTGAGGCCGTAGGGCGAAGACACAATCTCCTCCATCCACTCGTGGTTTTGCTGATACCGCGCGAATGAAATGTCTCTAGGGGTGAGATGGTCAAAGAGATCCTTCTCTAATTCTTCGTCGTCGTGCAGAGCCTCGGCATGGGCTAAAGCTTGCTGTTGCTGTTGGGCTTGAGCCTGCGCCTGCGCTTGCTGGCGGCCACGACGGCCCTGGGGCCCTGTAGGAGGATAAGCCATCTGCTGCGGCACGCGCCGCGACTGCGCTGGCGGGTTGTACATCTGGGGCCGGCCGCCGTTACGCGGGAATTGGATTGAGGGCCAGCTAGCGCGATCGGAAAGCATAAAGTCCTTTCGGGCTATCTGACCACACTTCTGGAGGTGGTTGCGAGTCGCCATGGTGTGCTGAGTTTCTTGGGATACGGGGATTAGGTTGACGGGAACGCGGTCGGGCGGGTCAGAAGGTCCATAATGGACGATCCAGAGACTGATATCTGGCTGAGGCGCGTTCATTACACCGGTCTGCGAGGGGACGAGGCGGAATCTGCGTCGAGCATGCATGGCGACTTGCTCACCAGGGATGAATCCCGACTTCACGTAGTGGATTTCGAGAGACTAATGGTTGAGTCAGACTGTTGCTTCAACAATGCAACGAGATGCCTACCAATCCATTTCCAACATCCTGTCTATGGTACTGCTCGGGGCCGCAGATCATTCCGTCGCTGGCGAAATTCGTTCCGAGCCTCTTGAGAGGTTGCCATGTGAGGTAGACCTGGCCGTCGCGGGGTCGATCGAGGTAGGTCCAGAAGAAGGGAGCTTTGTCCTTCGCGACTTGGGGTGCCGCCATCAACCATTTCGTTACTTGATTTAGATCGACGCGTGCCTGGTCGGCGTAGTGATTGGCGGAGATGAGGTGAGCATGGCTGAGCTGTGAAAGGATCAGCGAGGATATCCGATGCCCGAAATCGTGCTGCGGCAACCTACCAGCTCCTGATCGATCCCGTCACTTGGGTCTTGCGCCATAGTGGATCGCGACGTGGGATTTACGGTGCAATGAGGTTGGAACGGATGCTGATGCGCAGCTTCCGTCGCGCGAAGCGAGTAATATTATCCCTAACTTGGAATCGTAGGTGGGGAGAGCGATTGACGAAGGGGTAAGACTGACTGAGATGGCGCGACAATTGGGAATGCTGTATTCGGTTGATGGATTGGTTGACTTGTAGCTTGGTTCGCGCGCCCCAAATTTGTCGCGACGAGGCTGCGGTACTGTGAGAGACCCCGGTCAGTCAATGGCCAATCAAAGAGGTATCGGGTCACGGTCCGTGCATATGGGTACCTTTTCTCAGGTACCGTATTTTCGGCCTCCGACCACACTGTGGAGCAAGTTCCGTGTTCGTCGCCGGTTCCGCCCCGGTGCCACGAGAACCCAAGAATGCATCAGGTTTCCTTTGTGTCGCCAGCGTCCAGAATGGCTTGCGCATAACATGCTGGACTTGGAACACAGTCAAGACGATGTTGTCCTATGGGGTCTTGCTCCGAGGCCCAAATAAAAAGCACGCCGTGTACCTAAAATTTTACGTTTTTCAAGCAAGGCATGCATCCTCTGGATCAAGGTACATGTTCGGTTTTTAGGCTCACATTGCTGGACTTCGAGGCAAGAAATGATGGATCTTATAATGTTTCAATTATGTGTAATCATTTCATTTCATTCTCCTGGCATCATTATACCAGTTGTCATACTGAACCCTCTATTTAACCTATCCAGAAAACCATTAAGCATTGTATGTGGAAGCAGAGACGTTGCCTCCGCGGCCAGTCCAGTTGACGTGGTGGTACTGTCCAGCGGGGTACTTCTCGTTGGCTGACTCGGGCTTGACGAGGAATGTGTGGGCACCTGCAGAAGCATCGTTATTATTACGCCGTGAAAACGAATTTTGTCAAATAACTTACCGAAGTAGTCGCGCTGAGCCTGGAGGAGGTTGGCAGGGAGGTCCTTGGTGCGGTAGCCGTCGAACCAAGACAGGGCAGTAGAGAAAGCCGGGGTCGGGATACCGAGGAGGGCGGCCTTGGCGACGACGTCTCTCCAGCCAGGTTGGGCAGTGTGGATAGCCTTGTTGAAGAAGTCGTCGAAGAGAAGGTTCTCGAGGTCAGGGTTGCTACGGAAAGCGTTGGTGATGTCCTTAAGGAAGACAGAGCGGATAATGCAGCCACCACGCCACATGAGGGCGATGGAAGGCTTGTTAAGCTTCCAGCCATAATCCTTGGCAGCCTCGTTCATCAATTGGAATCCTTGAGCGTAGGAGACGATCTTGGAGGCATACAGAGCCTGCTCGAGGTCGTCGATGAACTGCTCCTTGTTGCCCTCAAACTTGTTGGTGCGACCAACGTACTGGAGCTTGCTGGAAGCCTTCACACGCTCCTCCTTGATAGAGGACAAGCAGCGGGCAAGAACAGCCTCGGCAATGAGAGTGACGGGCATACCGAGGTCAAGGGCGTTGATAGCGGTCCACTTGCCGGTACCCTTCTGGCCAGCCTGGTCAAGGATCTTCTCGACCAGAGGAGTTCCATCGTCATCATTGAAGTACAAGATGTCACGGGTAATCTCGATCAGGAAAGAGTCCAAGACGCCCTTGTTCCACTTGGCGAAGACATCGCCAATCTCCTTGCAGGAGAGGCCGAGACCGCGCTTCAGGATATCATAGGCCTAAATGAAACGTTAGTCACGGCGCAGTAAACGGCTGAAGGGGCTACGTACTTCGCAGATAAGCTGCATGTCACCGTACTCGATACCGTTGTGGACCATCTTGACGTAGTGACCGGCACCCTCGTCACCGACCCAGTCGCAGCAAGGCTCATTGTCGCTCTTAGCGGAGATGCTCTGGAAGAGGTCCTTGATGTGGGGCCAGGCCTCCTCGTTACCACCGGGCATCATGGAGGGACCGTAGCGGGCACCCTCCTCACCACCAGAGACACCGGAGCCGACGAAGCGGATGCCCTTGGATGCGCAGTACTTGGTGCGGCGGTTGGAGTCGGGGAAGTGAGAGTTACCACCGTCAATAATGATGTCACCCTTCTCAAGGAGAGGGATGAGAGTGTCAATGTAATCATCAACGGCCTTGCCGGCCTGGACAAGAAGCATGACTCGCTTGGGGCTCTTAAGTTTTGAAACGAACTCCTCCAAAGAGTGAGCGCCCACGATGGACTTGCCCTTGGCCTCGTTGGCCAGGAATCGGTCGACCTTGGAGACGGTACGGTTGAAAGCGGCAACGGTGAAACCGTGATCTGGAAAGGGTATCAGCCACATCGATATGGTATGGTCTGGGAGCGTCGGATTTACCGGCGGCGTTGAGGATAATGCTTTGGTGGTGTTAGTGACTGTTTCTTGCATGTTGGAAGTTGGGAGGACTCACTTTTGACCCATGACGGCCAGGCCGATGAGGCCCATATCAGCGCTGTGACGGTGGTCAGCTTCAGTATTCACTAGTCGGACGTTGCTTATTCAGGTGCGAGGAGAGCGGGGCGGGACCTCGGAGCAGGCACAACGCCTGGCACAAGGTTGGCAAGACGAGCGCTGCATTACGAGTATGAGCATGTTGTTGTGTCGAGAGAGGAGAACCCGATGATTTGAGGCCAATGTCCATTGGCAGCTCCCGAGACCACACCGGCATCGAAGCATCACGACCTACGTCGACGTGCGGGAGTTCGCAGCCGCGGCCATTGTCGTGAGCATCGGAGATCGGGAGCGGGGTGGTGGGGTAGTTTGGCTTGAGAGCGAAGAGGGGTTTAGAAGCAGATGAAGTGTTACTTACACAGGTCCAGACATGATGAATGATGTGTCGGTGGTTTACGTGGGGGTTTGTTTGATGGAGGAGAGGTTCAGACGCGCGAGTCTTTGATGATCTGCGGGAGCGTCGAGTTATTTATCTCTAGGGAATGTGACAAGAAGGAGACCAGAAGCTGGAGCTTTCGTCAACCCGGACGAAGTTTGTAGGGGGAGGGTCGACGGAGGGGTAGGAGGGGAGGGGGGGGGGGTCTCTGTCTTAGTGCAGGGGCCACCCATGACAAGCGCTGATGTGCACACTCCCATCAAGTAGCCCCGGTGCTTCGCCTGGGTGCAGGCAGACCGCAGGCCCGCAGGCCACAGACGACGAGAGAGTGTGGGAGATGTCCACGGCTATAGCCAAGCTGCAACTTTTTTCTTCGCTTCCCTTCTTTCTTTGGGGGTGGGTTGGTGGGAATCTCAAAGACTGGGTAGAAAAGCGGGACTTGACGGCTTGTTCGACCATCAACAGGGCTGCTTTGACTGAGGTCATTCCTGGACTCTCCTGGACTAACTCGAGTGGTTGGCTTTTTTTGTTGGCGGGACGAGCTTACTCATGGACAAAGAGGTACAATGTACTCTGCTTGTATCTTGCATCCCACTTTCAGTTCCAGCACTTCCGTACGGATACAGAAAGAACAGGGACTCATACATGACCGCCAGGACGTGGAGCTCCATCCAGACCCTCCTCCGGCCCGCCCCAATTGGATGGCTTATTAAGGAGGGGCGGTTATGACGATGTTCTCCTCTGCCACCTCGTCTTTCCCGCGTCCGTATCTGCCATTTGCCGTTTTGTTGTTGAGCAAAGAAGCCAGAAGCTTTTCTCGATTGGTTGTGCCCGGCAAAGCAGAATGGCTCTAAACACCAAACACCAGCAATGGCAGAGAGACATGCTCGCAGAGTCGCAGAGAAAATGAAAAGTACCGGGTTTCTTTCCGCAACGACTCTGATGTACCACGATTGCCGCATTGTACCATTGACCGGCCCGCGCGGCGGAGGGCGGCCCAGCAACGACCATTATGCCTGCTCCCCGCCCGGTGGTGTTTTAGTCAAGCAGCGCGCCAGCCTGACGAAGCCCGTCGTGCAAAAAAGGCGCTTCTGGATCCGTCCTGTTGTGGTCCGATTCGGCGATAGGCACCCGTTCCCATTGGCCGCCGCGGGTATGTCTCACACTCTGCGTGTTCCAGGGGAGGGATTTGCGACTCCGGTATTCAAACTCGATGCGTCAGACCCTGACGTTTCGCAACTCACGGCCGCGGAGGAACATTATGTGCTCGGTCTAACAGGGCGCGGGGGCTCTGCCTAATTACCATTGCTGGTCTTGCGCTGCCTGCTGGCGGCATATAACAGTGCCCTCCCAACGGAGCTCCGGTAATCGCTTCCTCGCTCGCTTCGTTCGCTCCTGGACGTCTTGGGTGGTAGGGGGGAGGGATCAAAGAGGAGTTGGTTTATCTGGTAGGTTGTTGTCTTGCTAATGCTCCAAACGTTCCTCGAGAGCCGCTCGGCACGTGCAGTATCTGCCTCTCACTCCGGACTGCATTGGAGGAAATTCCGTTCCTTCAGCATCGAAGACACCCCCATGCTCCGGGCCGTTCCAGCAGAGCTTCGAGAATTTTCAGACGCCGGAGGTCTGCAGACAGATTTCGGGACGTCGCGTTGTCGCCATTCATCTAAGAGCGCGCCCTCGGCAATCCATATTCAGCCGGAGAGAATGCCGTTAAAGACGCAGCCTTACCACAACCAGTGGCCACCACCACTGTAATTACACTTAGCATGCGCCTCGCGTTTCCTATCCCTGGACAGCGGATAGCGGGCCTTGCTCTGTATAAGCGACAAATCACGATGCGCTTCCAATGGTGTGCAGAGGAAGTCGGCCCCAACCAAACCGAAGCTGGCCGTAATGAACCCCTCCAATTCCTCCAGTTGGACTGCTTGGCCGAAGCAGCCTCAATCTATTGGGTTCGTTGAGACCCACGCCCTCAGCAGAAGGGACAGAAAATATCGCACCTCCATCTCCCAAGATACCTCAAGGTGTGGATGGAGGCAAGGTGACAGTGAATCCGTCCTCGCTGCTCACAAATCGATAAATATGGCTCTGACAAAGGAAGCGAGGGGGCAACCTCAGTGGGGGTCACCGCCGCCTTCGGGCCTTGGATCGGTTGCACGAACCGGAGTCATCGGTTGAGAACTCCGCTAGAGCTCCGCTTAGAATCCACGCGCATTACTAAAGTGACCGAGGGATACGCAGCGTCGTGTCGGAGGGCGACGGAGGCCATGATGTCAGTCAGCAAACACCGACAACTGCACTACTCATTAGCCGTTATGTCCGTCTGAAGATGTCCGACGGATAAAATGTAGCTGATGCAGGAACAGGATGGTTAAATGTGACGGCAATAATCCCAGCAGGGCGAAGCGAGACAACATGGCCAATGCCAAATAATCAAAATGGCTTATGACGGAAGTGTCATTGTTGTTTTCCGTGCTTAAACTTCTCTGGGCGTGCAATCGGCGGCATGGGCTGCATGGCGAACCTCGGGATTCGAGAAGCAACGACTGAGGTAATTTGAGCGACGCTATGAACGGCAGTTGGTGGTGTCCACCCACCTGAAAGGTTGAAGAGCAATGCCACGCAAGGTTCCTCGTCCGAGCTTCACCAAGGTGAAAAGCTACATCTTACACGTGATCTGCCGGCCATGGCTACCAGCCACATCTGCCACGTGCCTTCGCCGAGGCTGAGACGACTTCGTCACAACTTCTCCCAATACACCACCAACAAACCCATCTCTGCATTTGCGCCAGCCCCAACAACAGCACGCCCACCTTCGGCTTTAGCAAATAGCAAAGGAGATTTGACTTCTTTGAGCAGGAAACTCCCAGGCTCAGAGGTACGTTACCACAAAACTACTCAAGCAAGCCGCACGCGCCTTGCACAAAAAAAGCGTATCGTATCCGCAGTTCATTCATTATGGCCTACCCGCCCCCTCCAGGTATCTCAAGCGGCCCTTCTACCGGTAACCCACCTTCTCATCCCTCCCTACCCGCGCGGCCACCTCCGACCAAGGCATCCGGAGGCTTCAAGCCCGCCTTCAAGCCCGCCTTCAAACCCGCGTACGGAGCCTCAACCTCCTCCGCGCCTCCCTCCTACTCGAGCGCACCGAGTTACGCCAGCGCACCCGCGGCCCATTATGGCTCTTCCTACGCGTCGTACCCGCAACACTCCTCGCCCTCGGTAGGCGGCGCCGGCCCCTACCAGGCATCACCCTCATATAATCAATACCCACAAGCCGGTGCTGGCCCAAGCTACGGCCAGTCAACGAGCTACCATGCGCCGCCTTCGACCTATGGCGCGGCGCCGCAGATTCGCAACCCGTTCCCGATCCCCGGGACCGGCGGTGTCACCGCTGCCGCTGCTACCTCCGATTACGACCCGGATATGGCGATGCAAATAGCGCAGTGGCAGAGCGCATACAGCTCCAACAACAAGGACGCCAGCGGTAGGGACCCAGTCGTCCCCGGTGCCCGCGGCATGCCGGCCACAGGTGGCAATGTTGGCAATGTCGTGACCCCTCCCATCGTGGACCCCGCAGCCGCGGCCGCGGCAGCAGCTGCAGCAAACCAACCCCCAGAGCGCAAAAAGACCGTCGCGCGCGAAGGCGGCGGCAAGAAATGGACGGACGACACTCTCGCCGAATGGGACCCGAGCCATCTGCGTCTCTTCGTCGGCAACCTCGCGGGCGAAGTCACAGATGAGTCCCTTCTAAAGGCCTTTTCGAGGTGGCAGTCGGTGCAGAAGGCGCGCGTGATCCGCGACAAGCGCACCGCAAAGTCCAAAGGTTACGGATTCGTCTCCTTCAGCGACGCCGACGACTTTTTCCAGGCCGCCAAGGAGATGAACGGCAAGTACATTCAGAGCCACCCCGTCACCGTGCGCAAGGCGAACACAGAGATCAAGATCACCAATGTCAAGGACAAGGATCACCGCAACAACCGCAATAACAAGAACAAGAAGCACTCAGGCAACGGTGCTGGCGGTGGGGGGAAGCATGCCGAGGGCACTGGATACGAACCCCACCTCGGCCCTGTCCATAGTCACGGTGTCACCAAACCCGGACAGAAGACCAAGAATGGTCTCAAACTGCTTGGATGATTTCTCTTGGTCTAAATCGTTTCTTCGGTTAGATTGGCGTTCTGGAGTTGGAGGTCACCCATACCCATCATAATCAACGTATGACACAAAATAGAAGCACCTCTCCAGCCATAGCCATATTCAGGAAGTAACATGCCAAAAGTGTGATTGTTGATAAACTGTAAGTACTCATGGAATCCCTTGTCTCATGTGCCTCATATTGAAACCTTAATAGCCAGCGATGTTGCCCAAGTCACCATTTCCAAATCATCGCTGAAACCCAGTTACGCGATCCAGGTTGAAGGCGGCGCTGATGAGGGCTAGATGGCTAAAGGCCTGCGGCGTGTTACCGAGCTGCTCGCCGCTGCGGGCAATCTCCTCGGAGAACATGGAGAGGTGGTTCGAGAAGCTGAGCATGTTCTCAAAGAGGTTGACGGCGCGGACGAGGTATTTCGGCTCGTAAACGGAGGCCCGCGTCATGGCCTCGACGAGCCAAAAGGTACACATGCTGAAGGCGCCTTCTCTTCCGCCGACACCTAGAAAAGCAAGATAGATTAGATATCACTCGAGATATGGGTTGAAACGGGTTGTTGGAGAGAGGTCGGGATAGGAGGGAAGGGGGGGAGGGGTGGCGTACCGTCGTCTGAAAGCTCGGTATCGTAACGCGACACGAGACCTGTACTGGTGAGGCCGCCCTTTTCGGGGGGCATGAGGATGCGGTCCATGGTGTTCAGGAAGCGCGGGTCGTTAGGGGCGATGAAGAAGACGAGAGGGGCGATGAGGATCGAGGAGTCGAGCATAGTATTGTTCTCGTAGCTCTGGACGAAGCACTTCATCTCCTTGTTGTAGCCTATCGCCCCGGAGTTGTCAGTATTTTGTTTCCATGTAATGACTTTTATGTACGTCGGTGTGATCCTTAGGGAGGCGTAGGCGAGAGACCAGACGCAGAAAGCTGCAAAAGGTTGGGCTGGGTAAAGTTCAAGGGGTGAGGAATGTACCCTTGTCCATGATCTCTTCCATCAAATTGTCACGAGCCTCGAGCCATTTGCTGCGATTGGGACAGGGGAGGTTGCGTTTATCTGCGAGCCGGAGACCGCGGTCGAAGGCGACCCAAAGCATGACCTTGGAATAGGTAAAGTTTTGTTTCTTGTTGCGAACCTCCCAGATGGACATGTCGGGTTCTTTCAACGTCAGTATTTCCGACTTTTCATTGGAACCAAGTTTGGTAGCTTACTATCCGTTAGGGTCAGGACAAAGTCTACGTAGTAGGTTAGCTCCATGATCTGGCAAAGGGGTCATCTACGGTACATACCTAGCATCTCTCTCACTGAGCACCACTGGTCCCAGCTAATGGGCTTCCCATACTTGTTGTACAGATAAATACCGTCCATGAGCTCGCCGTAAATGTCAAACTGCTGATGGAACGCGGCCCCGTTGCCTATTCTCACGGGCTTGCTGCCCCTATACCCCTCAAGGTGATTGAGCTCCATCTCGGGGATCTCCGTCTCGCCTCGGATGGTGAACATGATGGGCAGCTCGCCGCCGGGGCCGCGCGACTTGATGAAACGCTCGCTGATGAAGTCCATGTAGGCGTCGGCCTCGGCGGAGAAGCCCAGACGGAGGAGGATGTAGATTGTGAAGCTAGAGTCGCGGACCCAGCAGAAGCGATAGTCCCAGTTTCTTCGCAGAACGTGTGAGCTTTCTCCCTCCCAAAAAAACCAGACGATACTACGGAAATCCTTACCTCACACCGCCGATATCCTCGGGGATGGAAAACGTTGGAGCAGCCACGATGGCGCCAGTGGGCTCGTAAGTTAACATCTTCAACAACATCAAGCTCCGGTTGACGACCTCGCGCCACCGGCCCTTGTACTTGCTCTTGGAGATCCAATTGTACCAGAACGACTGCGTATCATGCTGCTGGCCGTCGAGCACGGCCGTCGTGACGTTCTCGGTGACGTGGTCCGGCTTGTCGTTCCGGAGGACAAACGAGACGGCCTGACCCTCCTCGATTTCAATGTGAGCTACGACGCCTTCGCCCAGCATGCCGTCGCGCTTCTCCTTTGTGAAGTTGATGGAGGGAGCTACGCCAGACTCGGCGGCGTCGACGGCGATGTCGAGCTGCATCTTGTAGTGCTCGCTGTGGAATGTGACCGCCTTGCTTGAGCTGCCTGCCGTGTGAGTCGGCTCGACGATTGTGGTGACGTGGGACTTGCTGGCGTATTGAAAGGCCGGGAAGATCTCAACGTCTGGGGATGATGCACTTAGCGATGGCTGACTTTGGGTGAGATTTGAGAGTAGTTACCCACCAAGCTGGAGACGGCCGCGGATACACTCAACTCGACGGACGAGCCATTTCTTGAGCTCCTCCTGGATCTTGGTTATCTCACGGAACGCGCCCTGGCGGGTACTCTTCGATATGACCGTGGCAGTCTTGGGTCGAGGGAAGAAGTCCACGAGGTCGACAACGCCGTCATCATGAATGTATCTAGTTTGCAAGATGTTGGAGGATGGGAGGTACTGTTGCCTTTTGATATTGATCAGGGGTGTGTGTCACAACGGAGAAGGACGCAAGCGCTCACTTGGTGGTACACAGCTTAGACGGAGGAGGACAAATACTGAAGAAGCCGCCCTTTTCCTGATCTAGTAATCGACAGAAGACACTGGGCGAGTCGAAATCCGGCCTGGTTGGTGCGTCAGATGTCAAGATTCATGGTTGAGATGTGAGTGGCAGTATGTCATGAGCTGGGGGTATCTAGCTCAGGACATCGGCCGGGTATCTCGGATGCGAGACTCTTCGAGCACTGTACCCTTCCAGGCAGTCGATTATGTCTGGGTGATTCTCATTCACCCTCTTGTGCCGTCGTTCATTTCATAGGCAGCCATGAGAGGGAGCACAAGGGGATCATCACTCGGCCGAGTCAAATGTCGGCCGGGGGAAGTGTAAGTAGCACAAGACAGTGGGAGAACGATTCGTACCAGCACATAAAATCAACTGAGCCGTTCGTACCCACGAGCGCGCAGGTGTGCATGTTGCCAATCATGCCATAGTCCTCAATCGGCAGGTACCCAGCGCGGCTGCCGGCGACATGTCTCGTCGAACACTGCTGAGCCATGACGTCGATTCCCGGAACGTCGGAGAAGCTGTTGTGAGTGAGATATAAGTGAGATATGAAATGTTATCGCAGATAATTGGTGCTTATATGAGACCTTTTTGAGCGAGATGATGACGAAGAGGAATATGAAGAGAGGACATAGGACAGCTGACAGTCATTGCTAAACGGTCGCCAAGCCAAATCAATGTAAGCTATGAAGTCAAGCTTGAGGTCTAAGTAAGGAGGGTAAACTCCGGCGATTACTGAGAGACGGGAAAAGCGGAAGCCATGATCTGCGGCTACTGTGGCTGCGGGAGGGGAACCAAGAGACACATGTTAGCGCACGCCTTCATCATTGTCGTCTCTTAATTATGATAAACGCCGACTAAAACCCAGCACGCGGGTCTTTTCTCTCTCTCAGCGACTTACAGCCGACAAGCCGCAGCGTAAACGAAAACGACTGCCGCTCGCTCCCACTGTGAGGCTGTCGCCTTGCTGACTGAGCACTAGCTGCAGCGTTTCCGGACGCAAAGTTGAATATTCTCGCTAGAGAAGACAGCTTCTGGGGGGTTTAAAGCTTGGACCCATCCGTGTGATGTCGAGAGACTCAAGACCCGAGTTGATGACGCTGCTCAATGTCGCAGGACGCATCGAGCCGCTAGTGAGAATCCACCTGGAGCTCAGCTTATACTTTGTAGGGATTATCATGGATTGAGCTGCCAGATCGGCAACCCCAGCTGGGTTTAGGCATACGCGAAGAGCTACCCCCTAATGGATCCTAGACGAGTTGACAGAATCCAACCGGAAACTCTCGCAGGAGAATAGAAAGGCTATCTGCTTCTTTGTCAGAGGATTTTTTTTTTTTTTGAACTAATCTGCCCGAGAACCCACCGCTCACCGGAGTCGAGAGATCGGTCGCAGGGACTTGAACTGCATCCTGACTAAGTACGCGGGACGGTCGACGGTGCTGGATGACGGTGGCTGACATCATGGAAAGTCTGGACAAATTTCCTCCCTTGGAATGTCTAGCTTACCCCGAGCTCCTCCCACAAATGAAACACTGACGCGCTGGGGAACGATCGGTGCTGTTTGTGAGGAAGAGAAGGAAAGAAACAATGAAAGGCGTACGGCAGCGGCGGGTAATCGGGAGGCTGAACGAGGCGGGTGGTGTCTCACTTGACCGTCTTGTATTTCTTTTCTTATTAATCTTGGGGCCGGGTGATTTCTGAAGCAAAACAACAAGTCGGGGCTAGGTGGGACAAGACATTCAACGGCCCAACAGGAACACCAAGCTCGTGCCGCCATCTCGTTGTTGGATTTTCTCGCGCCTGCGGGAGAAAGACAGAGGTCAGAGGCTGGCGCGGCATTCACTGTTGCATCTGTCAGTCGATAGTCCCGATTTGAAGCCATCGGACTCGGACTCTCTCCTGCCCGCCGTCTATTAGCTTGATACCTCTTTTGGTATAGACAAGTCGGTCCATGCGCGAAATGAACAATAAGCCTGGAGGGAAAGCTGGGAAAAAGTATCGACTCCCTGTGAACGGAGACAGACCGAGGCAATAAGCACTTTTTTTTTTTTTTTTGGCCGTATCCAGTCCTCTGTCTACATTTTATACCCGTACGGCAAGTCTCAGAAGAAACGGGCCCGGAAACGATAACAATGCGACGGTTGTTTAGGATGAGGTAGATCACTTGATCAGCGCTTTTCAGAGGATGGATGACTTCCAAATGATTCAAACAAATCGGATGCCGGGCGGGCTCCTTTAATTTTTAATTTTATTTTTTGGGTGCTCAGCAGCGGGTCGCGGCGCAGCCCGATAATCCGGTTCGGAACACGGTGAATCTGGCTGGTAAGAGAGAGAGAGTTGCGGTTTCAGTTGGTCTGAAGAGTCACGGCTGGTGTGTGTGAGACTTGAGGAGGGTGGGTTGGATCGCTCTGGGCAGCTGGTCACCCGAGCACTTCATCGGAAGGTTGGAAAAGTCCCGGCCACTAAACTCTGTGCCTGGTAGAGCTTTACCAACGACCGTGACACCTCACCACATGGCTAGCATCATAACCGAGAACCTGTGCGAATTGGTACTACAGTCTGCCCACGATGGATAATGTATGCCCTGCAGCTGGAGTCCTTGCGTAGTGTAACCGCGGTGAGGGGAAAAAGAGGGAGGGGGCCGTGGTAAGGTTGCCCCCAGCAAATGGATGAGCGAGATCCTGTGACTCTGGATGTGAGAGACGGCTGGGCGGCCAAGCTAGAATGGAAGGGTGCATTTTCGGAGGTCTTATGTGTCGGATAGCTTTAGAGGATAAACGGCTCCATTTCAAGCCTGTGAAATTTGAATCATCACATCTTCGGAATATTTGGCCCTTTTGAGGGAGTAGGCGCAGAGATATCTTCGGACGACCCTCACACTCTGGCGATCTGGGCCACTCTTACGTTATGCTATTGCTTGTTACTTAGTCTGTGACCTACCTATGTGAGGTTGATGGGGGGAGAGGGGTCCAGTAAAGGGGCTAAGGTAGTTCAGTCTTGCACATTGCAGCTAACTTCGCGTACCTCGAGGTAATCACAGATACTTTAGGAGAAGGGGGAGAGAAAGGCACACTAGTGACGGGCCGCGGGAAAGCGTAAAGGCAAACGGACGATGTCCAGCTGAAGATGGGGGCTACGAATGGAGCATGGTGACTTAAAAAACACGCGTATTGTAACACTATCCATACCTTGTCCGTACTTTGTAACTGTACAGTCATTGCGTTGCGTATCCGTACCTTGGAGAGAAATCTCTCATGTTGACTTGATTCTTCCTTGCCTCAGTCTTTTAGCAACAGTGGGTGGCCCTGGGCCCATCATCCTATTCCAGCCCGATGTGGGATGCACTGTCCGCATGGGTAGGGTCGAAGTTGTCCGGCATAACTGGGTATGTCGATGGAGAACTGGGAGCCCCGGAAGCACCATGGTGCCTGAAGCAACGCTGTTTGTAGTTCTCGCCGGGCCGCTTTGCATAGGATTTCCAACCAGGCTCGCCCCCTTCTCCGGGTGACTGTTTGTACAGTTGTACTGTCTGGCGCTCGTGAGCTCGTGAGCTGGCATGTCACAGGGAGCAACAGGGAAGGTCATCCCTGATGGCGACCCTGACCGCCATGGGAAGCGAATCCACGAGACGTCTCCACAGTGAGGCGTGCCAAGCCGGTCCCCATATTTCATAATTGATGCAGGAAGCAGAGACATTGGACATCTGGCAGAGATTGGACGTAGGAGAACTTCAGGAGGCTGGCGGTCGGTAATTGGCGGTAAGCCATCCAAATGCCAGATCATGGGCAGGGCAGACCATGAGTACGTACCTGCAGCACTCGCAGTATCCGCCTCTCCCACCCGTCCCAGTCCCCGTCCCCGGTCCCCTTCTCCCCCTCCCTCCCTATTTCCACGGATACTTAGCACCACCAATCGTCCGCGTCTGGGCGCCCGCGCGACACTTGTGACTGTGACTGGAGAAATGATCCGCACCGCCGTGGCCAGGATTAGAACCTCTCGGGCTGGCCTCTGTCTGGCCTCTCGTCCCCCGATTTGCACCAAGGCCCGGCCTAGCTCCAATTGTGCTTCCAAATGTACCAACTGCACCAAAGCACACAAGCCCAGTCCAGCGTCCCAGCCCGGACAGCAGCAAATCAACTGCGCCCAGTTCCTCGTCTCTACCCCATCCACCGACCCAGCGGATTGCCAGATGCCCAGAGACGACGGCCGGTAAATTGGATCTGACCTTACCAACGGCGACCCAGCCCCAGCAGCTTGTGCTTGTGAATCCCGCTGTGGAATCCCAGATTAAATCATGCCCCAATCCTCCTCCTCACCATCCGACTCGACATCGTCTTCACTTGTGCATGTGCTGCTGCCTCCCGACCCCGGCCAACCTCAATCTCAATCTCAATCTGCCTCTGTTTCCGTCTCGGCTGCTGCCAGTGCCGTATCATCCTCCCCCGATCCCATTGACCACGACGACGCCCGCCCCTCCTCCTCCTCCTCCTCCTCCTCCCACGATCACACTGCTACCAACCGCCGCCTCCTGAGCCTGTCACCTCTGCTCCTCCCACCACCCACCGCACCATCGCCTGGACACACGACCACCACGAATAACACACCCTCGAACCCGGATGCTGCCCGGTCACGAGACGTCGTCGCCTCTGATCCTACCCACGTATCTCTGCGCCCGGGCCTTTCTTCCTCCCTCAACACTACCGCTCGAGAACTCTCTCCTCCTGTCGCAGACGACGAGATCGAGATGGAACCATTGAAAGGAACCGGTCACCGCCGGCGCCGTAGCTCGCTCATGCAAAATGCCGGCGCTAGCAACCACCAAAGAGTCCCGTCAAGAAGCCAGGGAAACTTGCTGGAAGAGCCAAAGATATCGGAGGAAGATCTCAGAGCCACACCATCGGCATCCAAGGACATAGACGACGACAGCGTCTCTGACGAGGATCTCCATGATGACGAGGAGACGGGTCTTACGAAGAAGGACAAGAAAAGAAAGAAGCAAAAGAAGAGGAACAACACGCGGTTAGATCAGCGCTTCGTCCGGGGCGAAATCTCGGCCGAGGAGAAGAAGGAGGCAGATCAAAATGTCTTCAGGAAATCAGCTATTAACATCGTTCTGATTTTGCTGTGGTACTTGTTTTCTCTCAGCATCTCACTGGTAAGCCGATTCCCTCCTACCCTCCTTTCGGCTCCGCCAGCAGGATCACAAAATGACACCCAGGCCCGCAGTATAACAAGTGGATGTTCGACAAGAACCGCCTCAACTTTGCTTTCCCTTTGTTCACGACGGCCTGCCACATGTTGGTACAATTCGCCCTAGCATCATTAGTGCTATTTTTAATACCTTCCCTGCGCCCTTCTAATGGAGTGCGCAATTCAGACTTGGGGCGCTCGCGACATGAATCCGAGCCTGACAGGCCGTTGATGACCAAGATGTTCTATTTAACACGCATTGGGCCGTGTGGTGCCGCGACCGGTCTCGATATTGGACTCGGAAACACTTCGCTCAAGTTCATTACTCTCACATTCTACAGTAAGTAATATGCGCCAATCGAAGCTCTCTGTAAAACCTAACCTTCTTTCAAGCCATGTGTAAATCGTCTTCCCTAGCTTTCGTTTTGATCTTCGCCTTCTTGTTTAGACTCGAAAAGCCCACATGGCGCCTCGTAGCCATCATTGCGACAATGACTGCGGGTGTCGTTTTGATGGTGTCAGGGGAAGTCGAATTTAAAGTCAGCGGCTTCATCCTCGTCATCTCTGCCGCCTTCTTCTCCGGTTTCCGATGGGGCTTAACTCAAATCCTCCTCCTGCGCAACCCGGCAACGTCGAACCCGTTTTCTAGTATCTTCTTCTTGGCGCCGGTCATGTTCCTGACGCTGATTGTCATAGCCATTCCCGTCGAGGGCTTCTCCGCCCTCATCGAGGGTCTGAAGGTTCTCATCGCTGAATGGGGTGCCATCACAACGCCGTTGTTCCTCCTCTTCCCCGGATGTATCGCCTTCCTCATGACAGCCTCCGAATTCGCTCTGCTGCAGCGCACTTCGGTCGTGACGCTCTCCATCGCCGGTATCTTCAAGGAGGTCGTGACAATCTCCGCCGCCGCTATCGTCTTCAACGACCGCCTCACGCCTGTCAACTTTGTCGGTCTCATCACCACCATGGGCGCCATCGTCGCGTACAACTACATCAAGATCACCCAGATGCGCGAGGACGCCCAGAGGGAGGTCCAGCGTGGTCATATGGAGGTTGCCGCTTCGGGCGCGTCTTCGAGCGGCAGCGACAACGACGATGGCAGCGGCGAGGAGACGGGCCTGCTGAGGAACAGCACCGACTACGAGGACAACCTTGTCACCGCCGACGGCGATATCCTACCCAACCCGGGACACACCGCGCACGAGTCGAGGACGGCCCAGGCCCACCGCGACAACTAGACACGATGTACTTTGATTTCCTTTTTCGTTTTCATATATCCAGGTGAAAGAGGAGGTTGGGGGGGAGAGAATCACAAACAGTGTACAAATTCTTGGAGGGCATCAAGCATATCTCGCCGATTGGCATGACAAAAGGCAGGCGATGGAGTTTTTCAAGCGAACATATCCGGAAAAGGGTGTATCAAGCCGCTTATCCAGGACGAAATTGGCAAAAAGATGGTGCATTACTGTATGGGTCTGTGTGTTTTTTTTTATTTCCATTTCAAAAACGGCAACAAAACGAAGAAGAGGTGGATATACCAACTGGTGTGAGAGCAGGTTAGAAATGTGGAATTGTGAGCGCATGCTCAGGCTCCCTCAGGTCGAATGAGTCTGGATATCATGGTGGAAGTGTAATACACCTTGAGAGGTTAGACACGGAGAAATCATAAGCATCACATCATAAACATACTGGAGATCTTGACTATTGAGTACATTGGATGTGTGTGATGCCGTCCAACGCGACATCGCGGAGATAAATGGTGCTACAACACACTTAGGCTTCAATACGGCAAATTTGAAGTAAAAAAGTGTTGGCCTAGATGATGGCCTCTATTCAATGTTTGCTAAAAAGCAGACCTCCCTCCCAGCCCATTCTCGGCCAAAGAAGTCTGTAGTAATGCTCGGATGGGGTCTGTAATAGATACCCATCCGAGCCCACCTCTCCCGTAATTTACGAGGAGAGCCCTCCCATATTCATGCAATCCAATCCATGCCATCCCGCCTCCAAACGACGAATACTTTTTGGATTTGTCTCGCTCAAGTGCCAGACCCGAAATATCACAAACCCACCCTATTAAAACGCCGCGCTATGCCGTGAAACCACCATTATCTCTCTCCTTCTCCCTGTCCTTCTTCTTGTTGTTCGACTTGCTCTTAGCCGCGGCCCTGGCTCTGCTGCTGGCCTTGACCCTGCCTCCAGCCATCGTCGACCCGCCTCGGCCCCGGCCCCCTCTCGGGCGGACTGCGCGACTCTCACGACCCTCGGTCCTACTCGTGCTGGTGCTGGCCACGCTCGCTTGACTGGCAGTGCTGCTGGCGCGCTTCCGTTTCCGCATGTTTGTCCCCTATGACAAGTCCATACTCTCCCGGTCGTCGCCCAGCCTGTCGCCCACAGAGCTCAACCCCGAGCTCGGTGGTCTCGACTCCTCCTTGATGCGCGGCGAGGTCGCCGACGGCGCGCTGCCCGGCGGCGGGCCTTGCATCTTGGACCTCCAGGTGTGGATGCTCGGGAGGTCGCCGCCTTCGACTTGGACCTCGCCTACGTCGTTACCCTTGCCGATGATAGTGCCGTGGTACTTTGAATCTTCGCCGGTTTTGCTGTGCTTCTTCTTCAGGACTGTCCCCAATGTCAGTATTTGCGCTGTCATTCCCTCTTGCCACTCTGTGCATTCTGTAGACTGTGGTGGTGAAGCAACGAACCGTTCAAGTAGTCGCCCAACTCTAACTCCCCATCACCGACCGCCGCCTCGCGAATGGCCTTGTTCCGCGGTCCCGAGAACCACTTGATGAACTCGTCCACGCCTCTGGTGTCCTCGACGATTCCCTCTCTGTCACGTCCTCTCTCAGCCACCGCTACCGGCGTAGCCGTTGTCAGGTCTCCCTCGCCGTTCGGCACGACCGCTGCCGCTGCCGCTACCTCTGCACCTGCCTCGATTCTTCCTTCGTCGTCCAGCGAGTCCAGAATCTCGCCCAATATCGCGCCTCTTCCCTCAGCGAGCACGTCGTCTGGGGGCACGGCGCCCAGCTCCTGCAGCGCCATGCGCATGTCCACGATGCCCGGGCCATCGCCTTGTGGGTCGTTGTCGCCCGCGTGACGCGCCGTCGCCTGGCAGAGGGCGAACATGTAGCGCGCCGCAAGCTCCGTCACAGCATCAAGAACCACGGGTCGCGCGGCGTGGTAGCCTGTCGAGCGCAGAATCTGGAGGACTGCGGGGCGGAGGAGGGCGTGAAAGAGGACCGGCGGGGGTGTCATTTTTTTTTTCTATTTTTTTTTTTGGTTTGTGTATGATGTGATTCGTTTGGTTTTAGATAATTAAGTTGTCTTTTTCCTTCAAAAATATCGTGAACGTTGAAGTTTGCCGTGCAAAAATTAAGAGAAAGAGCGGCTCGAGAGGAAATCGCGAGTGCTGTGTCTAGGCTCGTGGGTGCGATTTCGTCAGTCACCTTCGGTTCTGAAGTAGGTTCAAGGAGCTTCGCATGATGCTGTGTCACGTGTTTCTCGGATCGCAAGTCGTCGCCGTGTATGAATATAAGGTAGAGGAAAGGCGTCGATCACGTCAATCCCCATGTGCGAGTCGTTCGTTGTTGGGAGAGCGAGGGAAAGAGGTTTAAGTTCGCGAAATTTCAGCCTTACTGAAATGGATGGAGCTCGGACCATGAGGGGACAGAATCTCCGTAGTAAAGGTGAAGGAAGGAGGTGAGGTGAGAGCTCCTTAGCTCCTGCAGGATGCGGAACCGCTGGGGAGAGCTCTTTCGACAGTATGGGTACTGTGTCGTCTCACGAGGCAGTTGTGAACCCCCCATGCTTGAGAAGGCGCACAAGGTACTTAGACAAACCACGCTGTGAGACTTGACTCCGCTTTTTTTTTTTTATAAAGAATCTTTCAACATTTATAGTTACTCTCCAGGATATGGCCTTTGATAAAATGAGGCGATGTCGATTGCATCACCCACCAAATATTCACGAAATACCGCTCCGGCCCACAAATTACAACTTATTGCTGCATATTCCTGCTTAGATCTTGCTACTACTGCCTGATAGTCAAATCCTCAGACTTGTCAAGGCCCGTGTACTTGTTAATCCACCCCAACACCTCTCTGTGCCAGACAAGAGAGTTTTCCGGCTTCAGGACCCACTGCTCGCCAGTCAGTTACCGCTGATAAAAAGTCACCTGGGCCTTAGCACTTACATGGTTCTCGTCGGGGAACATCAAAAGCTTGCTGGGCACACCGCGTGCCTGCAAAACATTGAACATGGCGAGGCCCTCGGAGATAGGGAGTCTGTAGTCTAGCTCGTTGTGGATGACCAATTGAGGCGTTGACCACTGGTCAAGATGGTGGGCAGGATCCCACTTCTCATAGCCCTCTCGGTTCTCCCAAAGCGGACCGCCGAAATCATGAAGAGGGAAGAAGAGTTCTTCGGTAGACCATTGGTTGAGAGTTGAAAACACGCCGTCGTGGCAAACTAACGCCTTGAACTTTCTTCCGAGCTCATGGCCCTGGATCCAATCTGCGAGGAATTAGCATCTATCATTACGCTGTATACCAGTCCCCTGACTAACTGATCATGTATCCTCCATACGAAGCACCCAGAGCAACAGCGTTGCCACAATCGATATACGGAATGTTCTTTTCGATGTGGTCGAAACACTTTACCAAATCGACGTACGGACGACCACCCCACTCGTTCTGGATGTTGTCGGTGTGCTGCTGACCGTAACCGGTGCTTCCCGTCGGGTTAGGCATGACTGCGATATAACCCTGTTCCGCAAAGATGGCAGGGTTCCATCGTGTACTCCAGCTATCCATCCACGCGGCCTGAGGTCCTCCGTGAATGAGGAAAGCAAGCGGATACGTTTTGGTCTCGTCAAAGTTCGACGGCTTCACTACTAGAGCGTGTACATCGTATCCCTCGGCTCCCTTGTACCAGAACTCGTCACACTGAGACTTGGACAGACCGAATGACTTTCCGTGCTTGGAGCTCGAAGAAACAAGATCAGTCTTCTGGCTGACGGGATCCAGGACGGAGTAGGCCGAGTTCTCGACCCGGGATGATGTGCTGATGAAGAGCTTCTCTCCATCATCTCCCAGCAGCTTCGCCTCTACGACAGAACCTTCCTCATAGATTGCCGCGGGAAGGTCTTTCGCCTCATGTGGGGTCGCTGGCAGTTTCCAAAGCTTAGCACGGCCATGCTCTTCTGCCGATACATAAAGCTCTGAATCGTCTTTGCTCCAGGTAATCCATTCAGGTCGCGCGTCCCAGCCTCCGGCACCATCGTCTGTTTGGTAGAACTCTTGCACACTCGCCAAGTCGAAGACGTCGGGGACAACCAGCAATCTTGGCTTGTCAGTCTCGTATTGATCGCTCTTCATCCGGGTAAAAGCAACCTTCTTGCCATCCCTGGAGAACACGGGTGACGCCGAGTAGCCACGAAGCTTGCTTGTCTTGACGATTTGGGGCAACGGCGGCTTGTCCTCGGTAAAAGACTTCAAAGGTAGGAAGTAGAGGTCTGTTTTTGTGTAAATAGCCGGTGAGATCTCGGGGTCGCGCGCAACAAAGACAATGCCATGCTTTCCAATATCAAAGTCGCCGCTGCCACCAAAAGGGGGGACAGGGGACACCAGCCGAGAGCCCGCGAGGGCATTGGTCAAACCATGACCTTCTAGCTTGTACGACTTGTCGTCCTTTTTCAGGAGACCGTACCATATGGAGTTCTGATTTTCGGACACCCAGGCATCCCAGTGTCTTACAAACAGGGTTGAGTATACCTTGCCCGTCGCCAACTGCTTCTTCTCGGTTGCCGGGTTGAACATGGCACCCTCCGGGGTTGTCAATACGGCGACGGCAATAGCGACTTCGTCGTCCGACAGCCGCTTCGCTTTGAGGCTCGACAAGCTGCCTTCGAAGTGGCTGATTTCGGTAACTCTGAAAGGTGTGTCAACGATTGGCTGCGATGGCTGATGGCAAAGACAAAGCCTACTTAGACGGCGTCGTTATGTCTCCCAGCAGAAGGGTCGTAGCCCCCTTGTCGCCATTTCGCAAAATCAGGATCTCCTCGTCTGAGATCCATATTACATCGCTGTAGGATGATTCCTCGTAAAGGAGGCTAGAATGGCCACTCTCGACATCGAGAACGCGGGTTTGAGTGGTCTTGCTGTGGCTTTCGAATGAGTAGGTCGAGACCTGAATTGGGTCGGTCAATTTGCGCTCATAGCTTCAATTAAGCATGCCGTAGCCCAAGACAAAGCTGCGACGGCTCAGACTTGTCAGGCTTGCAGCCAACTCACAGTATAGAGCACTTTCGTTCCAGATGGGTTAGGAATGCCCGGGGACCTGCGAGGGGCAGAGAGTAGAACCTCTGGGGTAAACTTGGAAGCCTGAATCGTCATCATGAGGAGCTGGAGGACCACACTGCAGGCGGTACAAGGGTTTGGTTACGAGTCAAAGGGAATAAGTAGCAGAAGACATAGGGCGGACTTGGGAATGGTGTTGTACATGTATGTCGGTCAACATGCGGTGCCAATTGCGACATGACGACAAGGGACCAACCCTCCGACCTCCACTGGCATCGAGCTCGGTTGAAGAGCCCCGCACTAAGGTCAGGTAGCTATGGACAGGCTAGCAACGGCTGTTAGAGACTGGGGCCGACAAGGTTCTCAGTCCCTGCGCAGGCGCTGCACAGACTCAAGCCCCCTCCAACCCCTCGTTGCAACTCGTCCCGTCGGCTCCGAAGCGACGGGACATTGGTGCTGCTCCCAAAGATGCGTCACCAGGCGAGGGCTAATGCAATCATGTTAGGCACAGGCGAGGGAACCATCTGCATGCCGCTCTACGGATCTTGTCGACCATTGTCCGAGGGATCGCAAAGACCATAAGAGGCCTACAGGCCTACGGATAGAGCCGCTGTTGGGGAATCTTTATGTAGGTACCTTGGGTAGTTTGAGTGTGACCATCATGCGTCGACTTTCAATGTTGCGGGGGTATTTTGGTCATACTTATATTATTCCCATCACCTCATAGTTCACCCTCTTGAGTGCCTGTAAGCCCTGCAATCACAGAGAACAGCTCGCTTTTCGAGTTTACATGAGGACGAAGGCTGGGGACTGTCTTCTCCCTGGTAATGATGATCGACCCTGGGCAAGCATTTTCAGAGGACATCATCACCGGGCAGACAAATGCTCTCAGCAAGCGGCCTCATTGCCTAGTTACGAGACTGAATCAAAACATGAGCAGATTCCGCTCACGTTGTAGCATCAAGGGCTCAGCCATGCAAAAGTTCCTAGTGGAGACGAACTTTTGCAACGTCTCGGTGCAAAAGTGCCCGCAACGGACCTTAGCCTCGGTCAAATGCACACTTCTAGCTCATTCGCCTCGCACTCTGTTGTGCTATCGAGACAGTTTGATGCATAATAGAGAGCAAATAGCCACAACTGTATTGCCCACCACTTCTTGTTAGGCAGATTATTCTTTTGAAAGCCCTCAGGGTATCGTGGTTCCGGAACGCCTCAACTCCACCAACTATCGCCTTCGAGGCCAAGCTCCTACACTTGTTGCCGACTCATGAAATATAAGTCTGAAAGTAAGCGATGCTGGACGATGGCCTTTTGTGGTCCCAACGTCGCAATCGCAAGACCGGGGCTTGGGAGCCTGCGAGAATTGCAACCGCCGTGACGCCCAGCACGCCTCGTCTCAGCATAGCAATGCGCGAAATGACGTTGTTCGAAACCCAGGAAAAGTCGTAAATCATCTTTTGTGCCCCTGATCCAATCTTCCACCAAAGGATTGAAGTATTGTACTGCGGCTTTGTTTCCTGGATAGAATCCTTTCACTTGCGACCAGCGCCAAAGTTGATGCGCTTCTTGTTCGGCGCTTGGGAATCGTGATCACTGTCCTCCTCGGTCTGCTTCTTATTCTTCTTGCTGCCGGATTTCGATGCCGTCGCGGACGTTGGCGTTGCGTGGTTCGAGCTAGCGCCGTCCTTGAAGGACGTCGACAAGGGAGTCGGCGCATGCGAAGCGGGAGTCGAGCCAGGTGTCGTGGCTTCCTATAAGTTCATGTCAGCATAAGGCAGAGTCAGAGTTGCCATCGGGGCGGATCGAGAGACGTACACTGCCAGGACGATACGACACAGAACTCCGTGAGAAGACGCGGTTCTGCTCCGTAGCACCAGCCTTGCGCCGCTGCGCGGCCGCGCCGGAGCCCTTGATGTAGTTGTCGAATCCAGCAATGATGTTGCCGTTCGGTGTGCTGTCAAGGTACGCCGTCTCTTTCTGCTCAATGTCGGCCTCGATGGTGGCGAGCTTCCTGGCAATCACTGCCCTCTTATCCAGCATCTGACGCAGGCGAGCTTGCTCCTCTCTGTACATTTGCATCGTGGGAGTCGGTTGTTGCGCCACGTTGGCGGCGTTGGCCTGGTTCTCGCCCATAGCTGTCAGGGTGTGTTTGTGCGCGTTGCGGTGTCAGATCATGGAGGTGGATCCAACGAATTTGTTGGCGATGGACTCGATGCGGCACGGCGCGGTCGAGTCGAACTGAACTTGGTCGCGACGGGAAGGTTGATGATTGATTTGTCGCGCGCGGAGCTGCAGCGGCTCAGGGGCCGACAACTTTGGCTCTGGTGGTCACTGCCTGCCCACCCCAGGCACACACTGTCATTGGTTGAAGTGCTGTAGCTTTGGAGACGGGTGAATGCTTAGTCAAATACCCAAGCACCATATTGTGGCTGCAAATGCCAACAAATGGGCTTTGAACAGGGCACTTCGTTGTAGTCGATCATTCGCTCGACATCTCACTCAGCGCCCTTGTCCAAAATTCAAAGATCCCTTGCCATTATGTGCATTTTCTCGCAATCAAAGGTCTGAATACGGGCAAAGACTCCACAGTGTCTTTACCATATTCTTCCCAGAATTAACATTGAATCCTGGTATAATCCAAGGTCCCCAGCATGCATCGCCCCAGGCCGCCAGTGCCTCCAGTCCTTAGGCTGGCTGCCCGAGGCGCATGAACACAGACGGATCATCGTCTCCACGCCAGTCTATCTGCAACAGTGCTGAGTACACGAGCCGCCCTCATCAACGGATCCTCTAGGTTTGCCCCTGACTCTGGTTGCCAGAGACAGGATGACAGCAGGTTACGCCAAACAGAAAGTCAAGCCCGTACGTTTCGAAATATGTGCAGCTACCGAGGCAACTTGCTTTCGTCGGTCCCTTTCTCACCAAATACCCACGCGACTTACAGGTGACGGACGCCAACCAGAACCAGCCCGCCTCCGCCAGGCGCTCAGCCGCCCTTTCGGCACCAACGGCACACCACAATTACCCCTCCAAATTCCCTCCGAGCCGGGGGCTCGGGGGCAACATCAAGGGCTCCGCATCATCAGCCGCAGCCCTCAGCCAATCATTGGCACGCAGCTGCATCTTTTTGACATAGCGGACGGATAGGCTTGGCCCCTGTTTCGTTTCATCACAGCCACCTCGCAGAGGCCTCGCCGAAGATCTCTGGCTAAAGACGCATTCAAAGGCAGCCATCCCTTTTCTTTCCTCCTTTCCAGGGAACCCCCTCGCAAGTTTCCCTAAAAAGCTTACTCTGCCGTTGCTTGCCAACTTGCCTCTACCGAATACAGCGGTAGTTTGAGCAGGGCCGTTCCATGTGGGGAGGAAAACTGCAAATACCTACTGGCGCAAGCGCTCAGAGATGACGGTGGATCACCTTTGCTATCAAGGGAACTCCGAACGAGAGGATCGAATGTACTGGCTCTGGTTCCTCCTGGCGGTCGACCATGGAGGAGAACCTACATGGCACCGTTCGCACACGCATGACCTTGCTTTAGTGAGCCTGTCAAAGATGCTGTGTTCAAGGGGTAAGGGGGGGTTTGTTCACGCAGCTCCTATTTCATCCTTTAGTCCCTCCAAGGTTCCCCAAAAAAAAAAATAGACAAACACCACGCTCTTTCTTGAGTTTTCTCTTCGTCAGTCTCGCTTTCTGTCTGACTATGTCACTCGCTCAGGAAACCACTCATCATCTTTTTTCCTCGCCCTTCGGGACTTTGTGATTTACCTTGTCTCGTCTGCCTTTTCTTATAGCAAGAATAACCTTTCGTTTCCCACATCACGCTTCACGACCAGCATCCTCAAAAAACGTTCTCTTTTGGCCTTTCACAGCATCTGCCACTCCTCTTACACCACATACAACCCCCCACAACACACTTTACCACAATGATCCTCAACAGATTCATCCCCATCTCCCTCCTCGCAAGCCTGGCCCTCGCATCGCCAATCCTCAAAAATCGCGATGACGACAACAACGACAATAACGGAACAGGGAAAGCCCTCAACGCCACAGAAATCATCCTCGCCGTCGCCCCCAAATCAGCCTCCTGCGACGGCGTAACAACTTTTGCAGACGAGTGCGCAACAGTAGACCGCATAGCCGCCTACCTCCCAGCGGCCTTCTGGAAATACAACGTCAGCACAACTGGTGAGATGGCCGCCGTCCTCAGCCTCATGGCGTTCGAGACGGGCGAATTCCGGTACAACCGCAACCACTACCCCGGTCGACCCGGCCAGGGCACGCGCAACCTCCAGATGCCCAATTACAACCTCATGTACGCGCTCTCCATCCCCGAGCTCAAGGACAAGGCCGCTGAGATCGCTGGCGGCGTCGCCGACGGCGCGGACTTGACCGACGACAAGAAGAACCAGATTCTCGATCTCGTCATCCCGGACGACTACACATGGGGCTCCGCCGGTTGGTTCCTGGACACGCAGTGTGACAAGAGCGTCAAGGAGGAGCTCGAGACTGGGACTGTCAGGGGATTCACGCTCTACATGGAATGCATCGGCACATCGGGTACCGAGGACCGTGTCGCGTACTGGACCAAGGCTAAAGCGGCTTTTGGCATGTCCTCTTAAATTGATACGGAGCTGGATTCCGTCTCATTCTTCAACTTCTTGTATATACCATTCAATTTGGGTCGCATAATCGGATAGGGGGTATGAATCATCATGAACATTTTACTATATCGGGATATTTTCCAAGCATGGCAAAGTGAGTGAGTGAAAACACGGCACTTCGTTTGTAGCTCACTTTTGTTCACTGCTGTAAAGATATGTTCGAGTCGAGACACGGCACAAACTATGTACGTCCAAAGGTGGTTTTACGGGTATACGGATGCCCCGAGTGTCCTCGGCCATCCTGAATTACCAGCCTTCAGAACAGAGAAGAGAAGAATCCTTCTGGGCTTTACACCCAGTCGCTTGCATACTACAATACGGATACAGTCCAACTCCAGCACCAAAAGTGAGGGGGGGAAATCCGAAAAGTAATACACGAAATAACTACACACTTAGGTATCTAGGAAGTAAGCGGTCGAATGAGAGTTGTAGAAAGACTTGTTGCTGTTTGGTCGGATGTTTGTTTGTTTTTTCGTCCTTATTTTCCGTCTGTCAAGTCTGCTGTTTCTTTTAGTTCGAATTTCGGAAAATGTATTAAAGCTGGGAAGTCAGGCAAGGCGACAAAGAGATGTTATTAAAACGGCCTATAGAATCTAAGTTATAATCGGTACTCTCAATAGCGAGGCGCGTGGTAGAGAAGCGGGTAGCCGTTGCTGTGGATGTCCCAGAGGCGGGAGGAGGTGGAGGAGAAGGCTTGTGACGGCGAGGGGGAGGGGGAGGAGGACGACGCTTGCCTATGCCGCCTGCGCAGATACCCGTCCCCATGATCCTATCCGCCGGCACAAACACGAGGGGTTCCCCGCTCCCGCTCGTCGCCTTCAGCACGCCCGCCGAGTCCGTCACGTAGGGCCGGCACTGAACGACCTCGAGGATCAGCTTGCACGGCCGGAAGCCCGTCTCTTCCTGGCCCAGCGACACGCTGTAGGTGCTGTTCGCGCCGACGTTGGAGTAGACGCTTATGACCTGCCCGTCGTCGAAGCCTTTGCGCATGGCAATGATGTGATCGTCCGTGTGGATAGGCAGGGCGTTGTAGAAGAGGTAGCCGCCGTCCAGCGCCGCCAGCGTTGAGCGCAGGGCCACGAACTTGGAGATCCAGCGGTACAGCTCCGACTGTGTGTCATACCCCGTCTGCCACAGCGCCTCACGATTGTACGGCGTCTCGCCGCCGTTGAATCCGTGCTCCAGGCCCTGGTAGATGATGGGAATGCCGTCCATGAGCAGGCTGAAGGTCAGCGCATTTTTGAGGAGCACGCGGTCCGAGGTGAGGTTCAGGAAGCGAGGCTGGTCGTGGTTCTCGAGAAAGCCCCCGTACAGCGTCAGGTCGCGCGCCGTCGCGGCGAGCGTCCTGATGCCGTCAGCGAGGTTCCAGATGCTGCCCGTCGTCGACTGGAAGGCCTGAGTCAGCCAGTAGTAGACAGGGTAGTTCATGACACCGCTCATGACGTCCTGGTATGGGGCCACGTAGGCAGGGTCGCCGTGAAAGACCTCGCCAAAGGCGGCGACGCCGGCCGAGGCCTCGAACGCGGGCCAGAAGGATGGCTCGACGTGCTTTGCGCTGTCTAGCCGCAGACCGTCGAAGCCGAAGCGGCGGACGACGCGCTTGATCCAGGCGTCGAAGACTTGGCGCACGCGCGGGTCCTCGGTGCGCAGATCCGGCAACGAAGCAGCGTCGGTGCCCTGCCAGCACCTCTCGACCGAGTCTTGGTTGCTGTAGTCGATGACGCAGGGCGGCGTGTGGTAGGCCGAGGCGTTGGAGAAGGGATGGAAGATGGAGTAGTCGACCGAGTTGCCGGGGCCGAGCCAGGCCATGTGGTTCGTCACGACGTCGGCCATGAGGTACATGCCACGGGCGTGCACGGCGTCGGCGAGGAAGATGAGGTCCTCGGCGGTGCCGAAGCGAGGGTTAACCTCCCAGATGTCCTGCGCCCAGTAGCCGTGGTATGATTCACTGATGTTGTGTTAGTCGGTATTTCTTCTTTTCATGGGCATCGTTGACGTCGAGTGCTCTCTCTCTCTCTCTCTCTCTCTCTCTGTCTCTCTTGAGTTGCTCATAAACCTCTCGTGGCACGTCGTTCTCACACTACGTGCCGTGGCTCTAATGAATGCAAAGCAAAGCAAAGGGAAGAACTCACCCGTCAGCGGATTTGCCCTGGACATTCTTCACAAAGGGTGAAATCCAGACGGCCGTCGCACCGAGGCCCTGAATGTAATCCAATTGCTGCGCAATGCCCAACCACGAACCACCACAATACGTCTGATCGGACATTTCGCATCGCGCCGTCGTCGACCCGTCCGTCCGCGCGAATCGGTCCGTCATGACCTGGTATATCGTCTGGGACCGCCATCCCGCCGCGCTTAGTGCCGAGACGGTACCTTGGTGCAGAGCGGTTGCGGCCGCCAGGATCGACCCCGTCGTAAGAGCCTTCATCGTGCCGCGGGTTTCAGGATTCCGAGGTAGAGTGACCAATGTTCGAAGAAGAAATAAAGCGATTGAACAGGAAGAGAAAGTAAAAACAAGCACCAAAACAACAACCCAAAGCGTACAGGACAAGTCTAATCGCGAAAGAACTCGTGAAACTTCGTGAAAGACGTCCAAGTCGTAACTAATATGTTCGTTTACCCCTTCAGCCTTATTCCCAAAACAGGCTTACAGCAAGAACGACTAATTAGATAGAGTTCTTGGCGACTGCAGTCTGAACTTTTGCAAGTTTAGACGATCGGCCCCATCCCCTCTGCACTCTCAAGCCTTCTCGCAGGTCTGGGCAGGGGATCTCCAGAGCGAACGGTCAGAAAGCGGATGATGCTTCAAGGTAGTGTAGATGAGACTTGGGTCTAGCCGTGATTCAACGTGCTGGGTGCGTTGAGGAACCGGGGTGCTGGGCCGGCTTGTGAAAGCTTAACAGACTATGAGAGATGAGCTACAGCGGATATTAAATTAAGTAAGGTGACTTACCCGAGTGCGTATACGTCCAGAACAGGCGAGTTCTGTCTCCTTCGGGTTCCTTCAGGGGCCGGGGGACAATGTAAGGTAAGCCAATCAGGCGTTCTTCTATCCGTACCTCAGTCGCTCTTGTTGGTGGTGGTGGTGGTGATGATCAATAATTGTCGGCGGACTTAAAAGAGATGAAGATGAAGTCTGAGGAGATGAAGTCGAGGCCAGTCCCGACCAAAACCTGTCAGGAACAAGGAACCAACTCGACTTTTGAACCAGAGCAATAAAATACGAACTGCTTCCTCTGCTTCTCTCTTTCTTGCCGTTTGCCAGCCCGGGAGGCCAACAGGGCAAGGTCCCGTGTAGCGGACGCCCGCCCCCACCTCCTTCTCGAGTTTTCTTCAAGAAGGCTGTGAAATGGGGGGGTCGTATTAACTGGGGTAGGCTCGATCGGCCCTATCAGCGGGGTTATCCCATCACTCACCGCTCCGGGATGCCGCTACCTAAGGGAATGTGTATCCGTAGCGAATCGGTGTCGCCAAGGTCCCAAAAGGCCAGTCGAGCACTGTTCTTCTGCTCGTTCTATGCGACGGAAACAGAAATTCGAAATGGATATGGAGAATAAAAGTTAGACAATGGCCGAGAAATGAGATGGAAAGCTTGGTTGGGGGGGGGGGGGGAGACCGAAGCGTTGCGGCCGTTGCTGATCCTGATACCAAATACAAACTTTACTTCTTTAACGCCGTATCGTACATTCACTGTTCGTACCTCGCTTTCCACGGTGCGTATCGGCTCAGAAGGCAACCCGAGAGCGAGCAGCACTTGCGCTCTACTACGGCTACTCTGTGCAGATTTGAGATCACCCGGCATGACGCGGCAACGCCAAGTGGACAGTGCTGGAGCGGGAACCAACGACTCAAGATACCGTGTTCCTAATGCCGCGACCTGTTCCTGCACCCCCACCAATAAGGTAGCGCAAGCCAAGAAAGATCCCCACATTGTCCTCCAGCCTGCAGGCACAGGATTCACTTTTTGGGCCAGGAAGACTTGACGCAAGGCACGGCGCGGGGAAAAGAAAGACAGTTGTTGCTGGCAGCTGCAGGAGGACATCACTTACCACTACCATCCTTACCACCACCATCTACCTCACCCTCCACAGCCGTTGCACATGGTTGTCAGGGACGGACCGAATCCTGTGCATACCGCCGGCATGGGCGCCGAATGCCACGCCGGACGGCAGCACCTCCGCGCCCGCTTTGGACCTGCCATCCCGTCCATGTGGCCAACCACCAGATCCGCGGTTCGTCCAATGTCACTCACCTCAAAGCGGAGTCTCCACGATGTAAGTCTCATCTCTTCGGCACGTGTAGATAATACGCACATGTGAAAGGGAGCAGGGTATTGTATTTTCCAACGTCACAAGATCTGGAAACATCTTTCTATCCTACCATGCCAAGCCTAACGCGGAGGTGAGAATGCCTAAATTCCCTTTTGCCCGGCTGAACGAACCAATCGCTCAACCCTTCCTGATTCTGTCATTGATCTCGTCATCACATTAACTCCCTCATCATTGGCCTCCTCCGCATACCGAGCAACGTCCCTAGCCAGACATACCGCCGTTGGCACCGCCGAAGGGCATACCGGAACCGTCAGTTTCCGGCGAGGACTGACCTGGATAGATCTGCCCAAAGCCAGTGTCGGCTGCCCAGTTTGCGTTCTGCGTGTACGTCTCGAATGCGTTCTAGATCATTGTCAGTAATGATGCCATCATGCCATTGGCGGAATTCGCGACCTACCCAGTCGAAGTTGGCGGGGAAATCTCCGCCGGCCTCGAAGTTGGTGAACATCGAGAACGGAGACCCCGCATTATTCATGCCAATCTCGCCCTGGAAGACGGGCGTCATGCCCGAACCCGTCATAGGTAACGACACTCCAAAGTCCATGCCGCTAAAAGAGTCGGTATTTTGAATGCTGCTCTCAAGGGCAGCTGTTGTATTTGGCGTCATTCCACCGGAGAGCATACCCAAAGTCATTGCGGCGTTGTGGTCCGACTGCGTCTCTGGGTTTGTCTCAAAACCCGGGAATACTTCGTTTTTGAAGATCTCTGGTTCAGGATTAGTGCCCTTGATTTTCTCTAGGACGATGTCAAGGACCTTGGACGCCTTGAACGCCTCCATCGACCCGTCCGCAAGCCCTTGCCAGATATCCTTGGTGCGCTCGAGGTTGCGGAGCATCTCCATTCGCTGTTCAGGGGTCCAGAACATTGCCGACTCTGACGCCCTGCGATCGTCGCTCGTTTCCGCAACCCGATCGTGGTGAAGGTCGAGTGCAACCAACATAGCAGGCAGGAGGAAGTCCTTCGTTGCTATCGAGTTCACAAACCACCTCAAAGACCGCAGTCTACCGTTTGGCTGTGATTCTCGGTCAAGAGTGACGAGATGTCTCAACGTCTCCAGAGCGGCCTCTACTGCACTCCTGCGCGAGTAGGCATATCGGGGGTTTAGCCGAGCCCGTGGCACATACTTCTTGTGCAACAGACAAAGGATCTTGAGGTAAAGCACGTTGATGTTAAACCTCGCGATGATCAGAGTAACAGGATCGTGGGAGCCTTCCAAGGCTGTAACCTTGAGATGGGGCGGGATCTCGTCGTTGATCTCTCGAAGTCGGGCATCAAACCGCAGAATTTCGTCATACGGTAATTGCCTGCCCACACGGTTGGTGGTCTGCAAGATGTCGCCCATTTCGTTGCACAGCTTAGATTTGGCTATCATGTACGCAATCGGGGTGGGCTCCGTCTTTGGCCGCGAGGGAGGCAGAACTTTTGTGTTGGGACCGAATTCCTCGTCAAAGATGTTGTTCGGCAATTGAGTGTCGCAATCATGTCCGTATATCATGGATGGCAGCGATACTTGATGTGAGAACACCACGTCAGCCATCCTGACCAGTGCCCACGTTCGTCGCCTCATTTCCTGCGAAAGTCTCAGCACTTGTCCAGATGGCACCTCATACATTCAAACTTACTGCTTGAAATGGTGTTATTGTCGGGAACCATTTCGCATCGCGGTGGTACCCCATTCTGAATGCAACTCTGGTGAGCAAGGACACAATAAGCCACAGCCCCAGATCCGCATCCCATCTTGAGGAATATTCCCCAAAGACGTAGAGAAGCATTGTCTCTACGGTGTGTTCGACCGGTTTCGTGTAATCGGCCGTGATCAAACATTGGACCGTGCGTAATCGATATTCGGACGCCAGGTCCAGCGTCCGGCCCTTCCACTCCGGCGGCTCATCTCCCACCTTGTGGTAGCTCAGCATGGCCAGACACAAGATCGAATAGAGCAGTCCAAGCCACATGATGGGTGTTTTTGAAGGATCCTGCCAGTGGGCTCGGAGCTGCTGCTGGAATGTTGGTGCGTGGATGATATTGACCGCATTGTCCATCGAGTTGAAGTATCTTGAACACAGCGCGAGGACGGCCGATTTGGGCGGCAGTTCCGCTCGCAATTCGACCTCGGTTGCTGGCGCAGCTCCAAGCAGAAACGTAGGTCCTTCTCTAGCGCTGGCCGGTTTTGACATCATAACCTTCTCGTAGCTCTTTTCCAAATCCTTCTTATGATTCGCAAAATAGGTCTTCACTTCCGATATATCTGCCAAAATCGTGTGCCAATGCTCCTGGCCAATGTACATCGACTTGCCCTTATCTGAGTCGACTTTTAATACGCCCAAGGACGTCGCCAACTCACCGTCGGGATCACTATCGTCGTCGTCGTCTCGCATTTGCGTCTCGTCATCGGGGTCCATCTTGGCCGAAGGGGGTGTGCTGTCAGTATTCGATTTGCTTGTCGCGGCGCCTGTCACAGCGGCGGCTGCTGCTGCGGTAGAAGGATCAATAGTAGCACCTCCGTGCATCAAAGACAAAACTAGGCCTTCTAAACGGTCAATACGATTCTGCATGTCATCGGGGCTCGAAGAGCCTTGACTTTGGTTCTTTTTACGAGTGGCAGGAGTTGCGTATGAACATGAGGACGCGTCACCACCCTCGCGCTTCACACAATTACTGCACGGATGACCTCTGTCACATTTCCTACAAAATGGTCAGTTTGCTTTAGGATGATGGCATGTGAATTTTCTCACAATCTGCGAAGCACGTCAGCGAGTTGGAACCAAAAAAGAGGACATTCACAATGCACTCACTTCCTAGTCCGACACGGATAGCAGCTGAGAGGTACTCTGTTTCTCTTCCTCACAACCCGAAACTGCTCCTCGGGTGACCGACCTGATCCCGAGGAGGGTGTTGTGGACGGGGGTGTTGGAGTCATTATGGTAACGGAGTCCGTAGAATGCGTAGATGCGTCGTCGGCGACCTCTGGCGATGGCTTCCACGGATGAGAAGACGTTGTTTGGACTCAAAGTCCTGTCCAGCACAACACACGCGAGTGTATATTCTCCGCTTCGGAACAAGTGGTGGCAGTGGCCGGGAGAGATGCCTTATACAGCGATACAAAGGTCAGAGGCTCGACTAGTTGGGCTGTCAGACACTCAGGATGAGTGTACAAATTTAGCCACTGAAACGTTGACAACGACCAGACCGTTGTCGGCAGCCTAAACCTGGAGGAGCGGATTCGGCAGGTTGGTGCAGTTACCGAGTACTTCAACAAGGCCCGGCCAGGTGTATGAAGCGCATGTAATGGTGACCGTCCAGCCTTCAGAGGTGCACTGCTCAAAGCTCGTTGGTCGCAATGAGAAAGCCTTGGACCACGACCAATGACCGTCGTTTCGCCTTGGAGTTCAGTGACTTCTTGACAAGCTCGTTACTTGGCAGAGGGCGAGGGGTGCAAGGCAGCTAGACGCGTCGTTCAGGCCGCTGACAGTGTAGCAGTGTGATAAGGCGCCAGAGTAGAAGCGCAATCTTGCCACAGATTCGAACAGGCAACGGCAATCGTGAGTCGGAACGGTCGACCCGTGTACGGTACAAGGTAGGGAGGAATTGGAGATGGTGGTCGGTGGTGAGTTCTGCAATGCGCAGGGGTATCAAGATACGGTCGGCGTCGAGGCGCCAAAGCAATATGCGGGCGCAATACAGGGTAGACTCGATATGCCACCGATGTTTGTGGCAAGTGTCGGAAAACGGTAGCGCAAGTCAGCTCAGCGACACGATGGCGGAAGAAGGCAAAGTGTCGGTAGGTTGCGATCGCTTCTTTGGCGGCGGCGTCAGCTTTTGGTGGTTCGGGGTCGGGCAAGGGAAGGATTCGAGTGGTCCGCGATCACACACGCCCAAGTAAGTAACGACTCACCAGTGGTAGGTACTTTTGCCCTGTGCTAGACTCGGCGCGAAGGAAGAGAATGGAATGATGACCAAGCCACAAATTGAAAAGTCCAAGTCGAGAGATTGCCGTGTAACGTCTGCAGCAGTTGCGCGACTTGCGGGGTGGGCGAGCGAAGGCAAAGAGAATGGAGGGGGAGAGATGAGACTGCTACTATCGCACTCGAAAGATTCGACAAAATCATGAACAGGCTAGGTACAGCACCCGCATCAGCATGATCAGCGAACGACAGGTAGGGGTGGATCAGGACGGCTTACATACGCGGTGTTGATGCCTGCCCACAGCCAACCCTGCAAAGATGGCGCTAAGATGCAACGCAGACGGAGGGGGGGGGGGGGCGGCATCGCACACCTGTGACCTGGCAAGTCCTGAACTCTCGAATTGCGGTGGGTTGCCGACACTCGCATACACTCACATAACTACTACAAGCTCATCCCAAAAGGATTGGGCTATGGATAAATCGGGTGGTGTTCACCCCCTCCTTGCTGTCCACACGTCCTAGGCCTCCCACATGCTTCTATCCGAGCTGTTTTGGGAACCGCAGTAGAGGATAAACTCAATCCCCCCCCGTTGTCGGAAGTTTCTAGGTAGCAATCTCTTGGCTGGGATGGAACCCTGAATGACTTAGACTGCTAGCGGCTCAAAATCGCAGTCTGGACCTGCGACGGACTTGACGGAATTAAGAGTGGATCGCTGTCAGCAACGACCATGCTGTCCCATCTTGCGCCTGGAAACCTTGGTTGGCGTTGCCCATGTTAGAGATTCAGCACCGCGCAAGGGTCATTCTGCAAAAGCTAACGAGGTATGCGGAATAACGCAAACTCATGCGTGATGCTTCTAACCAGCTTACCTAGGCCCTGTGGTTTTGGGTTTGTCTTACGCCGGACTAACATCGGGTTCATAACTCTCTTTCCACTTACACGCAAGAGAATGGGACAAAGCAAGTATTCCGCAAGTCTGTCTGCAATGTGTTCGAGTTATGAAGAGAAAGGCACTCAGAAGTCGTCACCCTTCTTTCTCCCTCCTTTTCTCTCTCTTTCAAAGTCTCCATCACCCGCGCATAAAAACATGGAAGCAATCTGGGTAGAATATTGCAATATCGCTCCCAGGCAAGGGCAGGAACTGACGCAGAGGTACCTCGCCAGGCCGAGTTGATGACGAAAGCGGGGTGGCTTGGAGGCTTGGACCTACCCAGGGTGCTAGGGTCAAAGAAAGAATACCCCACTTGATGAATAGCCCATCTATCATTGCAACCCTCCAATAGGAATTGGTCACTATTGACGTCAACCCCCAAATCCCCCGGGTCGTCGCCCCGGTCCAACACTGGCTGCTGTGCCGTACTGCGAACAACACCGACGAACCAAACAACATCGGCCTCATGTCGAACGCTTACTCCCAGCAGCCAATCCTCACCTGCACCAGTTACACAAGCAACGAGGCGTATCCCGTAGCCTGAACAGGATACTTAACCAACTCCTATGACGATCTTCTCGGTAGCTCCGCCAATTGCCCCCTCCTCGTACGTCGACAAGGGTGCCATATTCTGGTGCGCGTCTTCTCGGTCGCTCCCCGTGTGACTCATTCAGTCAACGACACGGCATATGCGCGCCCGAGCTATAATCCCTCCTTGGTCCATAACCAGGAGCAAAGCCTGAGGCTCTATCGCCGAGAACCAGTCGTACTCAGACTATCAATTTGCCCTCTACCTCGATTTGTCAGCGACTCGTCTCCGAAGAACCCAAAACCATCTGAAGTTGCGTTGCACGGTGATGACGGCAGCCCATCATTATCGTCATCCCATCTAGGTCGGCAGGTTTCCAAAGACTGTTCTTGGGTTGTTTGCCCATCCATCGGCCAGCATCGGCGCTCCCCCCGGTCTCCATCTAGTGACGGGGCACCTATCACTCTTTGCACGGTGGGACGAGCCTTACCCTCGGGAACTTCACGTTGGACCTGGGCACTTGGTTGGACGAGACGGCCAGCACTTGGTCGAAGTCAGCACAGAAGTCTTTTCAGACTTCTACCCTATAAGGCTCAAATGAAGTACCGGCAACGAGCCTAGGCCCTCGAGCCAGTCGGTGGTCCTTCGGGCCCAACTAATCTCTTTACAGCGACCCAGTCAACCCTCTAATCACCGATTATTTGCCCCTCCCGTCAGCACTAGCCTCCTACAGTCCTCGGCTCCTGCCGAAGCGCTGAGCCAAGTCCCTGGAGCTCCTCGGGGGCGATCGTCATGCAGTCATCGTAAAACGCCTGGCGTTGGTAATTAGTCCACTCGACCTTTGCACTGGAGCTTTGAGCCAGGGCTGTAGGTAGTTGTGAAACAGAGCGTTCGGGTCCGATGGTAACACTCCCGAATGCTCGACCGCTGGCATGTTTCCGCTATGATTTCTTATTCTCTGCGCCCGTTGAGCTGCATCACAAAAGCCCGCTAGTTTTCCAACTAGCATTAGCAACCTAGCTATCGCCGATGTTCCTGAGGAAGCTTGTTGGTAAATGATTAGAATGTGGGTTGGTTTCCACGTGAATCCCATGTCAGCGCAACACCGATTTTAATCAACCTGACCACTTGAGTAGTCCCTTACTTCGGCGAACACTCAGTTCAAGGCCTGAATGGTCGACTGGTTATCACAGTCAAAGCACTTTTGAGAGATCAGTGAAACTTGAATTCTGCCGTCTCATGCGACTTCATTCGGTCGTATCTCATATGCATCGCTGAAAGCCCATGTCCCAAGACTTCGTAATAAGTTACCTCCCGTCAGGAAATGTAACACAAAATATACAAGCGCCTCTAATAGCCAGACCCAGAACAACACTCAATAAGTACTAACAAATTCCCATCAATGCAGGGCCCCTCCTATACCAGGTTACCCTTAATGTTGGCATACTGGCTATTGGGGTAACTCAACAGATTCTGCGTCGGGTCCAACGTGCCCATCTTGCTCGCCAATGCACCGACGAGGCTGCCCTCGCCCTTGCGATCCCCGGCCGCCTCCCAGAAGACGGCCCCGCCGAGCTTCTTGCTGAGCAGGTAGTCGGCCTTGTAGTTGGCGCTCATGATATTGTCGTAGCTGATGAGCTCCCGCGAGTTCGCATCGTAACTGTACAGCGCGCCCGCAGTCTGGTCAAAGATCTCTGTGGCGCCGGCCTTGGGGAGGACATTGTAATGCCACACGCCGGCTTCGATGGAGCCCGCGCCGACGCCGCTGTAGGGTTTCCCGATGCCGTCCGTGTTCTCGAATGAGCGGCCGTAGAGCGGGAGGCCGAGGACGATCTTGTCTGAACGGATGCCCTGGGCGAGGTAGTACGTCAGTGCGGCCTCGGTGTTGAATTTGGTGGCCGTCGGGTTCGACGGTTCGGGGAAGAGGTTGGCCTGGTGGCCCGTCGTCGTATCCCAGGAGCCAGCGTAGTCGTAGGCCATGAGGTGCCAGGCGTCGACGTAGGGGTCCATGCCGGCGAGGTCCATCTGCTGGTAGTGCGAGGGGCCTGCGGGGCAGGCGATGGTGAGGGCGAAGTGATAGCCCGGTGCGTACTGCGCGGCGTGGGCGTCGAGGGTCTCGCGGACGGTTTGGAGGAGGGCAATGAAGTTGGCTGCGTCTTCATTGTTGGCGGGGTATTCCCAGTCAATATCGACACTGCAAAGGAGTTTCCGTCAGCCGAGGGGTTGAGAGTCTGTGGTTTGTGAGAGTGTAGCATTACCCGTCAAAGCCCCAGTCATCCATAAGCTTAACCGCGGAGGAAGCGAACTGCTGACGACCTGCCGCCGTGGCGGCCACTGGGGGGAACTTGGGCGACCAGGTCCAGCCGCCGATGGAAAGAATGAGCTTGAGCTTGCGGTTCTGCTTCTTGAGAGCATAGAGCTGCTTGACGCATCCGTAGGCGTTCCCGGCTTGGTTGTCATCGCCCGGGTACTGGCGTTGCGTATCTGAATAGGGGTCGGATGAGACTCTTTCCCTTTGGTCAGTTTCCTGGTCTTGCAAGCTGCCAGCTTCATGATGGAATCACTTACACCGTGCCGTCCGAGGAAATGTCTGCGAATGAGTAGAGCAGGTGTGTCACCTTGTCGGCGGGAATATCTGCCGGTTGGTAGTTTGCACCGTAGACACCCCTGGACAAGTTAGCACAGACACCTGGATGCTTGCAGAGGTAGGGCTCGCTTACCAGTTTGTGAAGTACAAGACGTTTCTGTAGCCTGATGAGGGGGTTCCTGTGCCTGTGGCAGGCGGAGCCACGACGCCTGTGCTGGATACTTGCACTGTTGATAGTGAGGACGGAGCAGCAGCTGAAGAACCTGATGGTGTTATTACTGATGAAGAAACGATAGGCAACCCCAAAGTTGAGGAGACAAGACGAGAAGAAGTGAGAAATGAGGAGACGATCACCGGCCCCGAGACTGAAGAGACGATGGGCGGGCTCGACACTGTCGCCGCCTGTGAGGTAGCTATCGTGACTCTGGTAGTAGACACGACCGTCCCTGGCTTTCCGCAAGTCGGCCGTGCCGAGCGTCGCTCATTCACCGGCACCGCGCCCGCAATGGATGCCAGGGCAACAAGAGGTAGGAGGAGAGTTGATCTGATCATGATGGGCACAGCTCAGTGATTGGAGAAGGCCGGAGTTGATCGACAGGGGAAAGGACGTAAAGGGTGGATCAACAGCGAACATCTGGTACGAAGATGAGAGGCTGTTCTTATTGTTTCTGTTACGTCGTGCTACTCGAGCCCCTCGACTGTTCAAAGGGGTCGACGGAGAGGTAACTACTAAGACGCCTCATCGCAAGGAATGAACAGAGTTGGTGGCACGGTTTCGCCAACCCCCAAGACTCCCAAGTGATGCTAGGAAATAGTGTGGAATGGGAGGTGGTAATGGAGGGGTAGGTGTTGGTGGTGGTGTGCCTTGTGAACAGCCCCCCTTGACATCGCAGTCGTAAACTCGGGACCAACAACCACAAGGAGGAATGGGAAATCCCCACTCCGGAGTTCTGGATCCCAGGGACATCTGCAACATGCGCAGGAAGACGAAGGGAATATGAGACCCGGCACACGTTTTCCCTTGGGGAAGACAACCAACTTGGTTCATTGATTGGGGCAGTCTTGGTCAACCCAAGATCAACTTTGATCTTGGTGGTTTCCAATTCATGGTTAAACTGAACACGCGTGCTAGTAGAAGCGTTGGTTGGATTCGTTGATGGATTTGCTCAGGCCAATAAAAAGCCCCAAGCATCAGACATAATCCTTTCATACGACCCCTGTGGTTTACACTAGCGTGCGTGGATGCCTCGAATACAGCAGTTGTCTCTTCCTTGACCTTTTTTTTTTTTTTT